>NC_052078.1:2381219-2724939 GCF_015852505.1 Tachyglossus aculeatus | reverse complement strand
ACCCCCCTCCTGTCCCCCTCCCCTCCCCCAGCAGCCCCCCAACTCTCCCCCGTCCCCCTCCCCTCCTCGCAGATGCCCCCAACCCCCTCCTATCCCCTGCCTCCCTTCCTCCCAGAGACCCCCAACCCCCTCCTGACCCCCTCCCCTCCCCCCAGAGACCCCCAACTCCCTCCTGACCCCCTCCCCTCCTCCCAAAGACCCCCAACTCCCTCCTATCCCCTGCCTCCCTTCCTCCCAGAGCCCCCCAACTCCCTCCTGTCCCCTGCCTCCCCTCCCACTAGAAGCCCCCAACCCCCTCCTGTCCCCTGCCCCCCCTCCCAGAGACCCCCCAACCCTCCCCTGTCCCCCTCCCCCTCCCCCCAGAAGCCCCACCTCCCTCCTGTCCCCCTCCCCTCCCCCAGCAGCCCCCCACCTCCCTCCTGCCCCCCTCCCCTCCCCCAGCAGCCCCCCCCCCCAGCCCCCGGCCGGGTGTGCGCGTGCGTGTGTGTGTGTGTGTGTGTCCGTGCCCGTGTGTCCGTGCCCGCCCGCCGCCGCCTCACCTTGAGGGTGACGTCGCAGAGCTTGCCCTGCCTGCGGATGTCCTCCATGACGCCGTAGCCGCGGCTGGGCAGGTCGGACAGGGAGAAGTGCACCAGGTCGGACAGCTCCTCCTCGCCGGACTCCACCATGGTGGCCGCGGCCCGGCCCGGAGGGCCGCACGGAGGAGGAGGAGGAGGGCGGCGGAGGGCGGAGGGCGGAGGGCGGAGGGAGGCCCGGACGAGGAGGGCGGGGGCGGAGGCGGCGGCGGCGGCGCCTGCGCACTGGCGGGGCGCGGGGAGCGGGGCGGGGAGGACGAGCGACCCCGCGCGGCCGCCGTAGCCCGCCCCTCGGAACCGGAGGTGACGCCATCCCCGCGAGCCCCGGCCTGACGTCACTTCTTCCTCCCCCCGCGCGCCGTGACGTCGCTCCCACGCACAGGAAATGACGTGATGCCCGGACGAGCCCCACTTCCGCCCTTACCCCCGCCCACTTCCGGCGCCTCCCGGAAGCGGCCCGTTGCCGTGGCGACGGTGGACGCGCAAACCGCCGCGAGCGCGCGCGCGCCCTCCTCCGGCCGGCACGGTAAGGACCGCCCGCCCGCCCCCAGCCGCTGGCCGCTCTGCGCAGTGGGGAGCGCTCAGTACAGCGCTCTGCACGGGATTAGCCGCAATACAGCCGTGTTGTGCACACAGTAGGCGCTCAGTACAGCGCTCTGCACGGGGGAAGCGCTCAGTACTACACCGCTCAACACAGGGTAAGCGTTCAGTACAGCGCTCTACACAGGGGAAGCGTTCAGTACAGCGCTCTACACTGGGGAAGCGTTCAGTATAGTGCTCTACACAGGGGAAGCGTTCAGTACAGCGCTCTACACAGGGGAAGCGTTCAGTACTACACCGCTCAGCACAGGGTAAGCGTTCAGTACAGTGCTCTACACAGGGTAAGCGTTCAGTACAGCGCTCTACACAGGGGAAGCATTCAGTACTACACCGCTCAGCACAGGGTAAGCGTTCAGTACAGTGCTCTACACAGGGGAAGCGTTCAGTACAGCGCTCTACACAGGGGAAGTGTTCAGCACAGCGCTCTACACAGGGGAAGTGTTCAGTACAGCGCTCTACACAGGGGAGGCGCTCAGTACTACACCAATGTGCACAGGGTAGGCGTTCAGTACAGAGCTCTACACAGGGGAAGCGTTCAGTACTACACTGACCTGCCCAGGGGAAGCGTTCAGTACAGCGCTCTACACAGGGGAAGCGTTCAGTACTACACCGCTGTGCACAGGGTAGGCGTTCAGTACAGCCCTCTACACAGGGGAAACGCTCAGTACTACACCGCTCAGCACAGGGTAAGCGTTCAGTACAGTGCTGTACACAGGGGAAGCGTTCAGTACTACACTGCTCTGCACAGGGTAAGCGTTCAGTACAGTGCCCTACACAGAGGAAGCGCTCAGTACTACACCGCTCTGCCCAGGGGAAGCGTTCAGTACAGCGCTCTACACAGGGGAAGAGCTCGGTACTACACAGATCTGCCCAGGGGAAGCGTTCAGTACAGCGCTCTACACAGGGGAAACGCTCAGTACTACACCACTCTGCCCAGGGGAAGCGTTCAGTACAGCGCTCTACACAGGGGAAGCGCTCAGTATTACACCGCTCTGCCCAGGGGAGGCGTTCAGTACAGCGCTCTGCACAGGGGAAGCGCTCAGCACTACACCGATCTGCCCAGGGGAAGCGTTCAGTACAGCGCTCTACACAGGGGAAGCGCTCAGTACTACACGGGTCTGCACAGGGGAGGCGTTCAGTATAGCGCACTGCACAGGGTAGGGGTTCAGCATAATGCTCTGCACAGGGTAGGCGCTCAGTACAGCCCTCTGCACAGGGTAAGCGCTCAGAACTACACCGCCCTGCACAGGGGAAGTGCTCAGTACAGCACTATGCACTGGGTAAGCGCTCAGTACTATAGCGCTCTGCCCAGGGGAAGCGCTCAGTACAGCGCTCTGCACGGGGGAAGCGCTCAGTACTACAGCGCTCTCCACCGGGTAAGCGTTCAGTACAGCGCTCTGCACAGGGGAGGGGCTCAGTATTACCTTGCGCTGCACGGGGGAAGCGCTCAGTACAGCGCTCTGCACGGGGGAAGCGCTCAGTACAGCGCTCTGCACAGGGGAAGCGCTCAATACAGCGCTCTGCACGGGGGAAGCGCTCAGTACAGCGCTCTGCACAGGGAAAGCGCTCAGTACATAGTTCTGCACGGGGAAGTGCTCAGTACAGCGCTCTGCACAGGGGAAGCGCTCAGTATTACATTGCGCTGCACGGGGGAAGCAATCAGTACATAGTTCTGCACGGGGGAAGCGCTCAGTACAGCGCTCTGCACGGGGGAAGTGCTCAGTATTACAGAGCGCTACACGGGGGAGGCGCTCAGTACAGTGCTCTGCAAATCTGTTGGATACGGTCCCTGTCCCCGAAGGGGGTCACGAGAAGCAGCGGGGCTTCATGGGAAAAGCCCGGGCTTGGGAGTCGGAGGACGTGGGTTCGAATTCTGACTCCGGCAAGTCACTTCACTTCTCTGGGCTTCAGTGCCCTCATCTGGAAAATGGGGATGAAGACTGTGAGCCCCCCGGGGGACTACCCCATCACCTTGTAACCTCCCTGGCGCTTAGAACAGTGCTTGGCACATAGTAAGTGCTTAATAAATGCCATTATTATTATTATTATTATTATTATTATTATTATTATTATTCTCTGGGCCTCAATGACCTCAACTGTAAAATGGGGATGAAGACTGTGAGCCCCCCGTGGGACAACCTCATCACCTTGTAACCTCCCCGACGCTTAGAACAGTGCTTGGCACATAGTAAGCGCTTGATAAATGTCATTATCATTATTATTATTATTATTATTATTATTATTATTCTCTGGGCCTCAGTTCCCCTATTTGGAAAATGGGGATGAAGACTGTGAGCCCCCCGTGGGACCACCTCATCACCTTGTAACCTCCCCAGCGCTTAGAACAGTGCTTGGCACATAGTAAGTGCTTAATAAATGCCATTATTATTATTATGCTCTGGGCCTCAGTTCCCTCATCTGTAAAATGGGGGTGAAGCCTGTGAGCCCCCTGTGGGACAACCTGATCACCTTGTAACCACCCCAGCGCTTAGAACGGTGCTTGGCACATAGTAAGCGCTTAATAAATGTCATTATTATTATCATTATTCTCTGGGCCTCAGTGACCTCATCTTTAAAATGGGGCTGAAGACTGTGAGCCCCCCGTGGGACAACCTGATCACCATGGAACCTCCCCTGCGTTTAGAACAGTGCTTGGCACATAGTAAGCGCTTAATAAATGCCATCATTATTATTATTATTATTATTATTCTCTGGGCCTCAGTGACCTCATCTGTAAAATGGGGATGAAGACCGCGAGCCCCCCGTGGGACAACCTGATCACCTTGTAACCTCCCCGGCGCTTAGAACAGTGCTTTGCACATAGTAAGCGCTTAATAAATGCCATCATTATTATTATTAGTAGTAATATTACGATGTGTCAAGCACTGTTCTAGGCGCTCGGCACCGTTCTCAGCTCTGGGTAATAACTGCGCTGCCTGATAGGCGCTTACTAGGTGCCAGTCACTGTACTAAGCGCCGGGGTGGAGACGAACCCATCGGGTCGGACCCGGTCCCCGTCCCCCGTGGGGCTCCCGGCCTCCAGCCCCATTGGACAGAGGGGGAAACTGAGGCCCGGTTAAAGGAAGCATTACGTGGCTCGGTAGGAAAGAGCCCGGGCTTTGGAGTCAGAGGTCATGGGTTCAAATCCCGGCTCCGCCAATTGTCAGCTGGGTGACTTTGGGCATGTCACTTCACTTCTCTGGGCCTCAGTGACCTCATCTGGAAAATGGGGACTGAGACTGTGAGCCCCATGAGGGACAACCTGATAATCTTGTAGCCTCCCCAGCGCCTAGAACAGTGCTTTGCACATAGTAAGCGCTTAATAAATGCCATTATTATTATAAGCTCATCTGTAAAATGGGGATGAAGACTGTGAGCCCCCCGTGGGACAACCTCATCACCTTGTAACCTCCCCAGTGCTTAGAACGGTGCTTGGCACATAGTGAGCGCTTAATAAATGCCATTATTATTATTATTTTTATTTTGGGGGGGGCCTCAGTGACCTCATCTGTCAAATGGGGATGAAGACTGTGAGCCCCCCCTTGGGACAACTTGATCACCTTGTAACCTCCCCAGCGCTTAGAACAGTGCTTGGCACATAGTAAGCGCTTAATCAATGCCATCATTATTATTATTATTATTCTCTGGGCCTCAGTGACCTCATCTGTCAAATGGGGACGAAGACTGTGAGCCCCCCGTGGGACAACCTGATCACCTTGGAACCTCCCCAGCGTTTAGAACAGTGCTTGGCACATAGTAAGCGCTTAATCAATGCCATTATTATTATTATTATTATTATTATTATTATTATTATTATTATTCTCTGGGCCTCAGTGACCTCATCTGTCAAATGGGGACGAAGACTGTGAGCCCCCCGTGGGACAACCTGATCACCTTGTAACCTCCCCAGCGTTTAGAACAGTGCTTGGCACATAGTAAGCGCTTAATAAATGCCATTATTATTATTATTATTCTCTGGGCCTCAGTTCCCTCATCTGTCAAATGGGAATGAAGACTTTGAGCCCCACGTGGGCCAACCTGATCACCTTGTAACCTCCCCAGCGCTTAAAACAGCGCTTGGCACATAGTAAGCGCTTAATCAATGCCATTATTATTATTATTCTCTGGGCCTCAGTTCCCTCATCTGTCAAATGGGGATGAAGACTGTGAGCCCCCCGTGGGACAACCTCATCACCTGGTAACCTCCCCAGCGCTTAGAACAGTGCTTGGCACATAGTAAGCGCTTAATAAATGCTATTATTATTATTATTATTATTATTATTATTATTATTATTATTATTATTATTATTATTATTCTCTGGGTCTCAGTTCCCTCATCTGTCAAATGGGGATGAAGACTGTGAGCCCCCCGTGGGACAACCTGATCACCTTGGAACCTCCCCAGCGTTTAGAACCGTGCTTGGCACATAGTAAGCGCTTAACAAGTACCATCATTATTATTATTATTATTACAAGCTAATCGGAGTGGACCCGATCTCTGTCCCCCGTGGGGCTCACAGTCTTCATCCCCATTTTCCAGAGGAGGAAACTGAGGCCCAGAGAAGTCAAGCGACTTGCCTAAAGAAGCAGCGTGGCTTAGTAGGAAGCAGCCTGATTTCGTGGAAAGAGCCCGGGCTTTGGAGTCCGAGGTCCTGGGTTCAAATCCCGGCTCCGCCACTTGTCTGCTGGGTGACCTTGGGCGAGTCACTTCACTTCTCTGGGCCTCAGTTCCCTCATTTGGAAAATGGGGATGAAGACTGGGAGCCCCCCGTGGGACAACCTGATCACCTTGTAACCTCCCTCAGCTCTTAGAGCAGTGTTTGGCACGTAGTAAGCGCTTAACAAATACCATCATCATCATTATCATCATCATCATGCGTGGCTCAGTGGAAAGAGCCCGGGCTTGTGGAGTCCGAGGTCATGGGTTCAAATCCCTACTCCGCCGGTTCATTCATTCATTAAATCGTATTTATTGAGCACTTACTGTGTGCAGAGCACTGTACTGAGCGTTTGGGGAGTCCAAGTTGGCAACATCTAGAGACGGTCCCTACCCAACAATGGGCTCACAGGCTAGAAGGGGGAGACGGACAACAAAACAAAACATTCATTCATTTATTCATTCATTCAATCGTATTTATTGAACGCTTCCTGTGTGCAGAGCACTGTACTGAGCGCTTGGGGAGTCCAAGTTGGCAACATCTAGAGACGGTCCCTACCCAACAATGGGCTCACAGGCTAGAAGGGGGAGACGGACAACAAAACAAAACATTCATTCATTTATTCATTCATTCAATCCTATTTATTGAACGCTTCCTGTGTGCAGAGCACTGTACTGAGCGCTTGGGGAGTCCAAGTTGGCAACATCTAGAGACGGTCCCTACCCAACAATGGGCTCACAGTCTAGAAGGGGGAGACGGACAACAAAACAAAACATGTGCTCGGGTGTCAAAACTGTCAGAACAAATAGAATTAAAGCTCTAACAAATAGAATTAAAGCACATGCAACCTTGCTTCACTTCTCTGGGCCTCAGTTCCCTCATCTGTAAAATGGGGATGAAGACTGTGAGCCCCCCGTGGGACAACCTGATCACCTTGTATCCCCCCCGGTGCTTAGAACAGTGCTTGGCACATAGTAAGCGCTTACAGTAAGCCCTCAATAAATACTATTGAACGAGTGAATGAATGAATGAACTGGCCGAGCCGGGATTTGAACCCATGACCTCGGACTCCAAAGCCCGGGCTCTTTCCACTGAGCCACGCATGATGATAATGATGATGATGATGGTATTTGTTAAGCGCTTACTAGGTGCCAAGCACTGTTCTAAGCGCTGGGGAGGATACAAGGTGATGAGGTTGTCCCACGGGGGGGGCTCACAATCTTCGTCCCCATTTTACAGATGAGGGAACTGAGGCCCAGAGAAGTGACTCGCCCAAGGTCACCCAGCAGACAAGTGGCGGAGCCGGGATTAGAACCCATGACCTCTGAAGATTGTCAGCTGGGTGAGTTTGGGCGAGTCATTTTACTTCTCTGGGCCTTAGTGACCTCATCTGGAAAATGGGGATGAAGACTGTGAGCCCCCCGTGGGACAACCTGATCACCTTGTAACCTCCCCAGCGCTTAGAACAGTGCTTTGCACATAGTAAGCGCTTAATAAATGTCGTCATTATTATTATTATTATTAGAACAGTGCTTGGCACATAGTAAGCGCTTAATAAATGCCATTATTATTATTATTATTATTATTATTATTATTATTACTCCATTGCTCTGCACAGGGAAAGTGCTCAGTACTACACTGCTCCACACAGCACTCTGCACAGGGTAAGCAATCAGAGAAGCGGCGTGGCTCAGTGGAAAGAGCCCGGGCTTTGGAATCCGAGGTCCTGGGTTCAAATCCTGGCTCCGCCACTTGTCAGCTGGGTGACTTGGGGCGAGTCACTTCACTTCTCTGTGCCTCAGTGACCTCATCTGTCAAATGGGGATGAAGACTGTGAGCCCCACGAGGAACAACCTGATCACCTTGTAACCTCCCCAGCACTTAGAACAGTGCTTGGCACATAGTAAGCGCTTAATAAATGTCATTATTATTATTATTATTATTCTCTGTGCCTCAGTGACCTCATCTGTCAAATGGGGATGAAGACTGTGAGCCCCACGAGGAGCAACCTGATCACCTTGTAACCTCCCCAGCGCTGAGAACGGTGCTTGGCACATAGTAAGCGCTTAATAAATGCCATCATTATTATTATTATTAATCTCTGGGCCTCAGTTCCCTCATCTGTCAAATGGGGATGAAGACTGTCAGCCCCCCCGTGGGACAACCTGATCACCTTGTAATCTCCCCAGTGCTTAGAACGGTGCTTGGCACATAGTGAGCACTTAATAAATGCCATTATTATTATTATTATTAATCTCTGGGCCTCAGTGACCTCATCTGTCAAACGGGGATGAAGACTGTGAGCCCCCCGTGGGACCACCTCATCACCTTGTAACCTCCCCAGCGCTGAGAACGGTGCTTGGCACATAGTAAGCGCTTAATAAATGCCATCATTATTATTATTATTAATCTCTGGACCTCAGTTCCCTCATCTGTCAAATGGGGATGAAGACTGTGAGCCCCCCGTGGGACAACCTCATCACCTTGGAACCTCCCCAGCGCCGAGAACGGTGCTTGGCACATAGTAAGCGCTTAATAAATGCCATCATTATTATTATTAATAATCTCTGGGCCTCAGTTCCCTCATCTGTCAAATGGGGATGAAGACTGTGAGCCCCCCCGTGGGACAACCTGATCACCTTGTAATCTCCCCAGTGCTTAGAACGGTGCTTGGCACATAGTAAGCGCTTAATAAATGCCATCATTATTATTATTATTAATCTCTGGGCCTCAGTTCCCTCATCTGTCAAATGGGGATGAAGACTGTGAGCCCCCCCCGTGGGACAACCTCATCACCTTGTAACCTCCCCAGCGCTGAGAACGGTGCTTGGCACATAGTAAGCGCTTAATAAATGCCATCATTATTATTATTATTAATCTCTGGACCTCAGTGACCTCAACTGTCAAATGGGGATGAAGACTGTGAGCCCCCCGTGGGACAACCCCATCACCTTGTAACCTCCCCGGTGCTTAGAACGGTGCTTGGCACATAGTAAGCGCTTAATAAATGCCATCATTATTATTATTATTAATCTCTGGGCCTCAGTTCCCTCATCTGTCAAATGGGGATGAAGACTGTGAGCCCCCCCGTGGGACAACCTCATCACCTTGTAACCTCCCCAGCGCTGAGAACGGTGCTTGGCACATAGTAAGCGCTTAATAAATGCCATCATTATTATTATTATTAATCTCTGGGCCTCAGTTCCCTCATCTGTCAAATGGGGATGAAGACTGGGAGACAACCTGTAACCTCCCCAGCGCTTAAAACGGTGCTTGGCACGTAGTAAGCGCTTAATAAATGTCATTATTATTATTATTAAGGTTACCCAGAAGGCAAGCAGAAGAGGCAGGATTAGAACCCAGGCCCTTCTGCCGCCTGGGCCTGTGGTCTACCCACTAGGCCGCACCGCTCCCCTCCATCCCAATTTTCCCTTCCTCCGCAGGTGATGAGCGCCAAGAGGCGGAAAGTGCGCGTGTTCGTCCGCGTCCGGCCCGCAGATGACTTCCCTCACCACATGCTGCGGTTCGGAGCGGACAACAAGGTAAAAACCTCGAGGACCGTCTCCATAGGTTGCCTATTTGTCCTTCCCAAACGCTTAGTACAGTGCTCTGCACGCAGCAAGCGCTCAATAAATACAGTTGAATGAATATGTTGCCCATTTGTCCTTCCCAAGCGCTTATTACAGTGCTCTACACACAGCAAGCACTCAATAAGTACGATTGAATGAATATGTTGCCCATTTGTCCCTCCCAAGCGCTTAGTCCAGTGCCCTGCACACAGCAAGCGCTCAATAAATACGATTGAATGAGTACGTTGCCCATTTGTCCCACCCAAGCGCTTAGTACAGTGCTCTGCACACAGCAAGCGCTCAATAAATACGATTGAATGAGTGTTGCCCGTTTGTCCCTCCCAAGCGCTTAGTCCAGTGCTCTGCACACAGCAAGCGCTCAATAAATACGATTGAATGAGTATGTTGCCCATTTGTCCTTTCCAAGCGCTTAGTACAGTGCCCTGCACACAGCAAGCGCTCAATAAATACAGTTGAATGAATATGTTGCCCATTTGTCCTTCTCAAGCGCTTAGTCCGGTGCTCTGCACACAGCAAGCGCTCAATAAATACGATTGACTGAATGAATATGTTGCCCATTTGTCCTTCCCAAGCGCTTAGTCCAGTGCCCTGCACACAGCAAGCGCTCAATAAGTACGATTGAATGAATATGTTGCCCATTTGGCCCTCCCAAGCGCTTAGTACAGTGCCCTGCACACAGCAAGCGCTCAATAAATACGATTGAATGAGTGTTGCCCGTTTGTCCCTCCCAAGCGCTTAGTACAGTGCCCTGCACACAGCAAGCGCTCAATAAATACGATTGACTGAATGAATATGTTGCCCATTTGTCCTTCTCAAGCGCTTAGTCCGGTGCTGTGCACACAGCAAGCGCTCAATAAATACGATTGACTGAATGATTATGTTGCCCATTTGTCCTTTCCAAGCGCTTATTACAGTGCTGTACACATAGCAAGCGCTCAATAAGTACGATTGAATGAATATGTTGCCCATTTGTCCCTCCCAAGCGCTTAGTACAGTGCTCTGCACACAGCAAGCGCTCAATAAATATGATTGACTGAATGAATATGTTGCCCATTTGTCCTTCCCAAGCGCTTAGTCCAGTGCTCTGCACACAGCAAGCGCTCAATAAATACGATTGAATGATTATGTTGCCCATTTGTCCTTTCCAAGCGCTTAGTACAGTGCCCTGCACACAGCAAGCGCTCAATAAATATGATTGACTGAATGAATATGTTGCCCATTTGTCCTTCCCAAGCGCTTAGTCCAGTGCTCTGCACACAGCAAGCGCTCAATAAATACGATTGAATGATTATGTTGCCCATTTGTCCTTTCCAAGCGCTTAGTACAGTGCCCTGCACACAGCAAGCGCTCAATAAATACGATTGAATGAGTGTTGCCCATT
Source organism: Tachyglossus aculeatus (assembly GCF_015852505.1). Taxonomy (NCBI): domain Eukaryota; kingdom Metazoa; phylum Chordata; class Mammalia; order Monotremata; family Tachyglossidae; genus Tachyglossus; species Tachyglossus aculeatus. The sequence continues at coordinate 2,714,135 of NC_052078.1, read as the reverse complement.
TGTCCCTCCCAAGCGCTTAGTACAGTGCTCTGCACACAGCAAGCGCTCAATAAATATGATTGACTGAATGAATATGTTGCCCATTTGTCCTTCCCAAGCGCTTAGTCCAGTGCTCTGCACACAGCAAGCGCGCAATAAATACGATTGAATGATTATGTTGCCCATTTGTCCTTTCCAAGCGCTTAGTACAGTGCCCTGCACACAGCAAGCGCTCAATAAATACGATTGAATGAGTGTTGCCCATTTGTCCCTCCCAAGTGCTTAGTACAGTGCCCTGCACACAGCAAGCGCTCAATAAATGTGATTGACTGAATGAATATGTTGCCCATTTGTCCTTCCCAAGCGCTTAGTCCAGTGCTCTGCACACAGCAAGCGCTCAATAAATACGATTGAATGATTATGTTGCCCATTTGTCCTTTCCAAGCGCTTAGTACAGTGCCCTGCACACAGCAAGCGCTCAATAAATACGATTGAATGAGTGTTGCCCATTTGTCCCTCCCAAGTGCTTAGTACAGTGCCCTGCACACAGCAAGCGCTCAATAAATACGATTGAATCAGTACGTTGCCCATTTGTCCCTCCCAAGCGCTTAGTCCAGTGCTCTGCACACAGCAAGCGCTCAATAAATACGATTGAATGAGTGTGTTGCCCATTTGTCCTTCCAAAGCGCTTAGTACAGTGCTCTGCACATAGCGAGCGCTCAGTAAATATGGGTGAATGAATATGTTGCCCTTTTGTCCTTCCCAAGTGCTTAGTACAGTGCCCTGCACACAGCAAGCGCTCAATAAATACGATTGACTGAATGACTATGTTGCCCATTTGTCCTCCCCAAGCGCTTAGTCCAGTGCTCTGCACGCAGCAAGCGCTCAATAAATACGATTGAATGAATATGTTGCCCATCTTTCCTTCCCAAGCGCTTAGTCCAGTGCTCTGCGCACAGCAAGCACTCAATAAATACGATTGAATGAATGTTGCCCATTTGTGGTATAATAGTAATAATTGTGGTATTTAAGTGCTTACTATGTGCCAGGCACTGTACTAAGCGCTAAGGGTAGATACGAGCAAATCGGGGTGGACACGGTCCCTGTCCCACTTGGGGCTCACAGTAATAATAATAACAATAATAACAATAATAATAATAATAATGATCATTATGGTATTTGTGAAGTGCTTACTATGTGCCAGGCACTGTACTAAGCGCTGGGGTGGATACGAGCAAATCCGGTTGGACACGGTCCCTGGCCCCCGTGGAGCTCACGGTCTCAGTCCCCATTTTCCAGATGAGGGAACTGAGGCCCAGAGAAGTGAAGTGACTGGCCCAAGGTCACACAGCAGGCAAGCGGCGGAGCCGGGATTAGAACCCAGGACCTTCTGATTCCCAGGCGCGGGCTCTACCCACTGAGCCACGCTGCTTCCTGTCGTTTCACCTGCCCAGCCTCTAATAATAATAATAATAATACTGGTATTTGTTAAGCGCTTACTATGTGCCAAACACTGTTCTAAGCGCTGGGGGGGTATACGAGGTGATCAGGTTGTCCCCCGTGGGGCTCCCAGTCGTCATCCCCATTTTACGGATGAGGGAACTGAGGCCCAGAGAAGTGAAGCGACTTGCCCAAAGTCACACAGCTGAGAGGCAGCGTGGCTCAGTGGAAAGAGCCCGGGCTTTGGAGTCCAAGGTCCTGGGTTCAAATCCCGGCTCCACCAATTGTCAGCTGTGTGACGTTGGGCAAGTCGCTTCACTTCTCTGGGCCTCAGTTCCCTCACCTGGAAAATGGGGATGAAGACTGGGAGCCCCCCGGGGGACAACCTGATCACCTGGTAACCACCTCAGCGCTTAGAACGGTGCTTTGCACATAGTAAGCGCTTAATAAATGCCATCATTATTTATCTAGTTATTTATTCTCTGGGCCTCAGTTCCCTCATCTGTCAAATGGGGATGAAGGCTGTGAGCCCCAGCACTTATAACAGTACTTAGCACATTGTAAGCGCTTAACTAGTTCCAAAATTATTGTTATTATAATAGTAAGCGCTTAACAAATACCATCATTATCCCAGCGCTTAGAACAGTGCTTTGCACATTGTAAATTCTTAACAAATACTAAAATTATTAGTAGTAATATAGAAAGTGCTTAACAAATACCATCATTATCCTGGCGCTGAGAACAGTGCTCGGCACATAGTAAGCGCTTAATACTAAAATTATTATTATTATTATTATATTATAGTAAGCGCTTAAGAAATACCATCATTATCCCAGCGCTTAGAACAGTGCTTTGCACATAGTAAGCGCTTAATAAATGCCATCGTTATTATTATTCTCCGGGCCTCAGTTCCCTCATCTGTCAAAGGGGATGAAGGCTGTGAGCCCCAGCACCTAGTACAGTCCTTGGCACATTGTAAGCGCTTAACGAGTACCAAAATTATTATTATTATTATAGTAAGCGCCTAATAAATACCATCATTATCCCAGCGCTTAGAACAATGCTTTGCACATAGTAAGCGCTTAAATAATGCCATCGTTATTATTATTCTCCGGGCCTCAGTTCCCTCATCTGTCAAATGGGGGTGAAGGCTGTGAGCCCCAGCACTTAGTACAGTCCTTAGCACATTGTAAGCGGTTAGCAAGTACCAAAATTATTGTTATTATCATAGTAAGCGTTTAACAAATACCATGATTATCCCAGCGCTTAGAACAGTGCTTTGCACATAGTAAACGCTTAATAAATGCCATCGTTATTATTATTCTCCGGGCCTCAGTTCCCTCATCTGTCAAATGGGGGTGAAGGCTGTGAGCCCCAGCACTTAGTACAGTCCTTGGCACATTGTAAGCGCTTAACAAGCATCAAAATTATTGTTATTATCATAGCAAGCGCTTAACAAATACCATCATTATCCCAGCGCTTAGAACAGTGCTTTGCACATGGTAAGCGCTTAATAAATGCCATCGTTATTATTATTCTCCGGGCCTCAGTTCCCTCATCTGTCAAATGGGGATGAAGGCTGTGAGCCCCAGCACTTAGTACAGTCCTTGGCACATTGTAAGCGCTTAACAAGCATCAAAATTATTGTTATTATCATAGCAAGCGCTTAACAAATACCATCATTATCCCAGCGCTTAGAACAGTGCTTTGCACATGGTAAGCGCTTAATAAATGCCATCGTTATTATTATTCTCCGGGCCTCAGTTCCCTCATCTGTCAAATGGGGATGAAGACTGTGAGCCCCAGCACTTAGTACAGTCCTTAGCACATTGTAAGCGCTTAACAAGTACCAAAATTATTGTTATTATTATAGCAAGCGCTTAAGAAATACCATCATTATCCCAGCGTTTAGAACAGTGCTCGGCACATAGTAAGCGCTTAATAAATGCCATAGTTATTATTACTCTCCGGGCCTCAGTTCCCTCATCTGTCAAATGGGGATGAAGGCTGTGAGCCCCAGCACTTAGAACAGTGCTTGGCACATTGTAAGCGCTTAACAAGTATCAAAATTATTGTTATTATTATAGCAAGCGCTTAACAAATACCATCATTATCCCAGCGCTTAGAACAGTGCTTTGCACATGGTAAGCGCTTAATAAATGCCATCGTTATTATTATTCTCCGGGCCTCAGTTCCCTCATCTGTCAAATGGGGATGAAGGCTGTGAGCCCCAGCACTTAGTACAGTCCTTGGCACATTGTAAGCGCTTAACAAGCATCAAAATTATTGTTATTATCATAGCAAGCGCTTAACAAATACCATCATTATCCCAGCGCTTAGAACAGTGCTTTGCACATGGTAAGCGCTTAATAAATGCCATCGTTATTATTATTCTCCGGGCCTCAGTTCCCTCATCTGTCAAATGGGGGTGAAGGCTGTGAGCCCCAGCACTTAGTACAGTCCTTAGCACATTGTAAGCGCTTAACAAGTACCAAAATTATTATTATTATTATAGTAAGCGCCTAATAAATACCATCATTATCCCAGCGCTTAGAACAATGCTTTGCACATAGTAAGCGCTTAAATAATGCCATCGTTATTATTATTCTCCGGGCCTCAGTTCCCTCTGTCAAATGGGGATGAAGGCTGTGAGCCCCAGCACTTAGAACAGTCCTTGGCACCTTGTAAGCGCTTAACAAGTACCAAAATTATTGTTATTATTATAGTAAGCGCTTAACAAATACCATCATTATCCCAGCGCTTAGAACAGTGCTTTGCACATAGTAAGCGCTTAATAAATGCCATCGTTATTATTATTCTCCGGGCCTCAGTTCCCTCATCTGTCAAATGGGGATGAAGGCTGTGAGCCCCAGCACTTAGAACAGTGCTTGGCACATTGTAAGCGCTTAACAAGTAGCAAAATTATTATTATTATTATTATAGTAAGCGCCTAACAAATACCATCATTATCCCAGCGCTTAGAACAGTGCTCGGCACGTAGTAAGTTCTTAAATACTAAAATTATTATTATTATTATAGAAAGCGCTTAACAAATACCATCATTATCCCAGCGCTGAGAACAGTGCTCGGCACATAGTAAGCGCTTAACAAATACTAAAATTATTATTATTATTATATTGTAGTAAGCGCTTAACAAATGCCATCATTATCCCAGCGCTTTGATCAGTGCTTTGCACATAGTAAGCGCTTAATCAATGCCATCGTTATTATTATTCTCCGGGCCTCAGTTCCCTCATCTGTCAAATGGGGATGAAGGCTGTGAGCACCAGCACTTAGAACAGTCCTTAGCACATTGTAAACGCTTAACAAGTACCAAAATTATTGTTATTATTACAGCAAGCGCTTAACAAATACCATCATTATCCCAGCGTTTAGAACAGTGCTCGGCACATAGTAAGCGCTTAACAAGCACCAAAATTATTATTATTAGTAGTAGTGAGCGCTTAACAAATACCATCATTATCCCTGCGCTAAGAACAGTGCTCGGCACATAGTAAGCGCTTAACAAATACTAAAATTATTATTATTATTATTATAGTAAGCGCTTAACAAATACCATCATTATCCCAGCACTTAGAACAATGACCGGCACAAAGTAAGCGCTTAACAAATACTAAAATTATTTTTATTATTATAGTAAGCGCTTAACAAATACCACCATTATCCCAGAGCTTAGAACAGTGCTCGGCACAAAGTAAGCGCTTAACAAATACTAAAATTATTTTTATTATGATAGAAAGCGCTTAAAGAATACCATCATTTTCCCAGCGCTGAGAACAGTGCTCGGCACATAGTAAGCGCTTAACAAATACTAAAATTATTATTATTATTACTATAGTAAGCACTTAACAAATACCATCATTATCCCAGCACTTAGAACAGTGATCAGCACAAAGAAAGCGCTTAACAAATACTAAAATTATTTTTATTATTACGGAAAGCGCTTAACAAATACCATCATTATCCCAGCACTTAGAACAGTGATCGGCACAAAGTAAGCGCTTAACAAATACTAAAATTATTTTTATTATTATAGAAAGCGCTTAACAAATACCATCATTATCCCAGCGCTGAGAACAGTGCTCGGCACATAGTAAGCGCTTAACAAATACTAAAATTATTACTATTACTACTATAGTAAGCGCTTAACAAATACCATCATTATTCCAGCGCTTAGAACAGTGCTCGGCACATTGTTAGCGCTTAACAAATACTATCATTACCCCAGCGCTTAGAACAGTGCTGGGCTATAGTAAACACTTACCAAATACCATCATTATCCCAGCGCTTGGCACATAGTAAGCGCTTAACAAATACCATCATTACCCCAGCGCTTAGAACAGTGCTGGGCACATAGTAAGAGCTTACCAAATACCATCATTACCCCAGCGCTTGGCACATAGGAAGCGCTTAACAAATACCATCATTATCCCAGCGTTTGGCACGTAGTAAGCGCTTAATACCATCATTATCCCAGCGCTTAGAACAGTGCTGGGCACATAGTAAACGCTTACCAAATGCCATCATTATCCCAGCGCTTGGCATATAGGAAGCGCTTAACAAATACCATCATTATCCCAGCGCTTGGCACGTAGTAAGCGCTTAATACCATCATTATCCCAGCGCTTAGAACAGTGCTGGGCACATAGTAAGCGCTGGACAAATACCATCATTACCCCAGCGCTTAGCACATAGTAAGCGCTTAACAAATACCATCATTACCCCAGCGCTTAGAACAGTGCTGGGCACATAGTAAGCACTTAACAAATACCATCATTACCCCAGCGCTTAGAACAGTGCTGGGCACATAGGAAGTGCTTACCAAATACCATCATTACCCAGCGCTTGGCACATAGGAAGCGCTTAACAAATACCATCATTATCCCAGCGCTTAGAACAGTGCTGGACACATAGTAAGCGCTTAACAAATGCCATCATTACCCCAGCGCTTGGCACATAGGAAGTGCTTAACAAATACCATCATTACCCCAGCGCTTAGAACAGTGCTGGGCACATAGTAAGCGCTTAACAAATACCATCATTATCCCAGCGCTTGGCACATAGTAAGCGCTTAACAAATGTCATCATTACCCCAGCGCTTGGCACATAGGAAGCGCTTAACAAATACCATCATTATCCCAGTGCTTAGAACAGTGCTCGGCACATAGTAAGCGCTTAACAAATACCATCATTACCCCAGCGCTTAGAACAGTGCTGGGCACATAGGAAGCGCTTACCAAATACCATCATTACCCAGCGCTTGGCACATAGGAAGCGCTTAACAAATACCATCATTATCCCAGCGCTTAGAACAGTGCTGGACACATAGTAAGCGCTTAACAAATGCCATCATTACCCCAGCGCTTGGCACATAGGAAGTGCTTAACAAAAACCATCATTACCCCAGCGCTTAGAACAGTGCTGGGCACATAGTAAGCGCTTAACAAATGCCATCATTATCCCAGCGCTTACAACAGTGCTGGGCACATAGTAAGCGCTTAACAAATACCATCATTATCCCATCGCTTAGAACAGTGCTGGGCACATAGTAAGCGCTTAAGAAATACCATCATTATCCCAGCGCTTACAACAAGGCTGGGCACATAGTATGCGCTTAACAAATACCATCATTACCCCAGCGCTTAGAACAGTACTGGGCACATAGTAAGCGCTTAACAAATACCATCATTACCCCAGCGCTTCGCACATAGGAAGCGCTTAACAAATACCATCATTATCCCAGCGCTTACAACAAGGCTGGGCACATAGTAAGCACTTAACAAATACCATCATTACCCCAGTGCTTAGAACAGTGCTGGGCACATAGTAAGCGCTTACCAAATGCCATCATTATCCCAGCGCTTGGCACATAGGAAGCGCTCAACAAATACCATCATTACCCCAGCGCTTAGAACAGTGCTGGGCACATAGTAAGCGCTTAACAAATACCATCATTACCCCAGCGCTTAGAACAGTGCTCTACACACGGTAAGCGCTCAATAAATACGATTGAATGAATGAATGAATGAACAGTGTTTGGCACAGAGGAGCAAATTAACCGGTGCCCTCATTTTTTATTTTATTTTATTTTATTTTACTTTATTTTATTTTATTTTATTTTATTTTATTTCATTTTTTTTATTCAGACCCTGGATATCCACATCGAGAAAGACAGTAGGCGCGGCCTAATCAATAACCAGCAGACGGACTGGTCATTTCAGGCGGATGGCGTCCTTCACAACGCCTCCCAGGACGCCGTCTACGAGGCCGTGGCGAAGGAACTGGTGGCTCAAGCGATGGAAGGCTACAACGGTAATCCCGCCGGGCGAAAGCGGGTTTATTGGACGCTTTTTAGTTTTCTGAAATGGTATTTATTGAGCGCTTACAATGGAACTGGTGGCTCAAGCGATGGAAGGCTATAACGGTAATCCCACCGGGCGAAATCGGGTTTATTGGGCGCTTTTTAGTTTTCTGAAATGGTATTATTGAGCGCTTACAATGTGCAGAGCACTGTCTTCAGCGCTAGTAATAATAATAAATAATATAATAAATAAATCAAAAATGCCATCATTATTATTATTATTACAATGATGGCATTTATTAAGCGCTTACTATGTGCCAAGCACTGTTGTAAGCGCTGGGGAGGATACAAGGTGATCAGGTTGCCCCATGTGGGGCTCACAGCCTTCATCCCCATTTGACAGATGAGGGAATTTAACAGATGAGCGCTTAATCAATCAATCAATCGTATTTACTGAGCGCTTACTGTGTGCAGAGCACTGTACTAAGCGTTTGGGAAGTACCAGATACTAATAAAAAAAAAAAAAGGTTTCCAGGCAGCATTATGTGTTACAGGCAGATGGGCCTTGGTGCTTAGTACAGTGCCTGGCACATAGTAAGCGCTTAAAAGATACTAATAATTAAAAAAAAGGTTTCCAGGCAGCAATGTGTGTTACAGGCAGATGGGCCCTGGTGCTTAGTACAGTGTCTGGCACATAGTAAGCGCTTCATAGATACCATAAAAAATTGGTTTCCAGGCAGCAATGTGTGTTACGGGCAGATGGGCCCTGGTGCTTAGTACAGTGTCTGGCACATAGTAAGCGCTTAACAGATACCAATTAAAAAAATGGTTTCCAGGCAGCAATGTGTGTTACGGGCAGACGGGCCTTGGTGCTTAGTACAGTGCCTGGCACATAGTAAGCGCTTAACAGATACCAATTAAAAAAAACGTTTCCAGGCAGCAATGTGTGTTACGGGCAGATGGGCCCCGGCGCTTAGTACAGTGTCTGGCACATAGTAAGCGCTTAACAGATACCAATTAAAAAAAACGTTTCCAGGCAGCAATATGTGTTACGGGCAGACGGGCCTTGGTGCTTAGTACAGTGCCTGGCACATAGTAAGCGCTTAACAGATACTAATAATTAAAAAAAAGGTTTCCAGGCAGCAATGTGTGTTACAGGCAGACGGGCCTTGGTGCTTAGTACAGTGTCTGGCACGTAGTAAGTGCTTAACAGATACTAATAATTTAAAAAAAGGGTTTCCAGGCAGCAATGTGTGTTACGGGCAGATGGGCGTTTGTGCTTAGTACAGTGCCTGGCACATAGTAAGTGCTTAACAAATACTAATAATTAAAAAAAAGGTTTCCAGGCAGCAATGTGTGTTACGGGCAGTTGGGCCTTGTTGCTTAGTACAGTGCCTGGCACATAGTAAGCACTTAACAGATACCAATAATAATAAAAAAAAAGGTTTCCAGCCAGGATCATGTGTTACGGGCAGATGGGCCCCGGCGCTAAGTACAGTGCCTGGCACATAGTAAGCGCTTAGCAGATACTAATAATTAAAAAAAAGGTTTCCAGGCAGCAATGTGTGTTACAGGCAGACGGGCCTTGGTGCTTAGTACAGTGCCTGGCACATAGTAAGCGCTTAACAGATACTAATAATTACAAAAAAGGTTTCCAGGCAGCAATGTGTGTTACGGGCAGACGGGCCCCGGTGCTTAGTACAGTGTCTGGCACACAGTAAGCGCTTAGCAGATACCAAATAAAAAAAAAAAGGTTTCCAGCCAGCATCATGTGTTATGGGCAGACGGGCCTTGGTGCTTAGTACAGTGCCTGGCACACAGTAAGCGCTTAACAGATAACAATAATAATTTAAAAAAAGATTTCCAGCCAGGATCATGTGTTACGGGCAGATGGGCCCCGGCGCTAAGTACAGTGCCTGACACATAGTAAGCACTTAACAGATACTAATAATTAAAAAAAGGGTTTCCAGGCAGCAATGTGTGTTGCGGGCAGACGGGCCCTGGCGCTTAGTACAGTGTCTGGCACATAGTAAGCGCTTAATAGATACCAATTAAAAGAAACGTTTCCAGGCAGCAATGTGTGTTACGGGCAGACGGGCCTTGGTGCTTAGTACAGTGCCTGGCACATAGTAAGCGCTTAGCAGATACTAATAATTAAAAAAAAGGTTTCCAGGCAGCAATGTGTGTTACGGGCAGACTGGCCTTGGTGCTTAGTACAGTGTCTGGCACATAGTAAGCGCTTAACAGATACCAATAAAAAAAAGGTTTCCAGGCAGCAATGTGTGTTACGGGCAGACGGGCCCTGGCGCTTAGTACAGTGCCTGGCACATAGTAAGCGCTTAACAGATACCAATTAAAAAAAAAACGTTTCCAGGCAGCAATGTGTGTTACGGGCAGACGGGCCTTGGTGCTTAGTACAGTGCCTGGCACATAGTAAGTGCTTAACAAATACCAATTTAAAAAAAAGGTTTCCAGGCAGCAATGTGTGTTACGGGCAGACGGGCCTTGGTGCTTAGTACAGTGCCTGGCACATAGTAAGCGCTTAACAGATACCAATAATTAAAAAAAAGGTTTCCAGGCAGCAATGTGTGTTACGGGCAGACGGGCCTTGGTGCTTAGTACAGTGCCTGGCACATAGTAAGCGCTTAACAGATACCAATAATTAAAAAAAAGGTTTCCAGGCAGCAATGTTTGTTATGGGCAGACGGGCCTTGGTGCTTAGTACAATGCCTGGCACATAGTAAGCGCTTAACAGATACTAATAATTACAGAAAAGGTTTCCAGGCAGCAATGTGTGTTACGGGCAGATGGGCCTTGGTGCTTAGTACAGTGCCTGGCACATAGTAAGTGCTTAACAGATACCAATAAAAAAAAAGGTTTCCAGGCAGCATCGTGTGTTATGGGCAGACAGGCCCAGGCGCTTAGTACTGTGTCTGGCACATAGTAAGTGCTTAACAGATACCAATAAAAAAAATGGTTTCCAGGCACCAATGTGTGTTAATGGGCAGACGGGCATTGGTGCTTAGTACAGTGCCTGGCACATAGTAAGCGCTTAACAGATACTAATAATTAAAAAAAAGGTTTCCAGGCAGCAATGTGTGTTACGGGCAGATGGGCCTTGGTGCTAAGTACAGTGCCTGACACATAGTAAGCACTTAACAGATACTAATAATTAAAAAAAGGGTTTCCAGGCAGCCATGTGTGTTACGGGCAGACGGGCCTTGGTGCTTAGTACAGTGCCTGGCACATAGTAAACGCTTAACAGATACCAATAATTAAAAAAAAGGTTTCCAGGCAGCAATGTGCGTTATGGGCAGACGGGCCTTGGTGCTTAGTACAGTGCCTGGCACATAGTAAGCGCTTAACAGATACCAATTAAAAAAAAAAAGTTTTCCAGGCAGCATCGTGTGTTACAGGCAGATGGGCCTTGGTGCTTAGTACAGTGCCTGGCACATAGTAAGCGCTTAACAGATACCAATTTTAAAAAAAAAGCTTTCCAGGCAGCATCGTGTGTTACAGGCAGATGGGCCTTGCTGCTTAATACAGTGCCTGACACATAGTAAGCGCTCGACAGATACCATAGAAAGAAAAAATCAATGTTTTCCAGGCACCATCATGTGTTACGGGCAGACGGGAGCTGGGAAGACGTACACCATGACGGGAATCTCGGAACAATATCAGGACCGCGGCATCCTCCCTCGAGCTCTGCGACAGGTTCGAGCCGGTCCGACCCGGGCACGGGGGGCACGGGGGGCACGGGGGACCACCCTACTGATCTTCCTGCCTTCATCAACAGTCAGAATGGTATTTTTTGGGCTCCCATGGGTGCTGTACTGAGGTAATAATAATAATAATAATGATGATATTTGTTAAGCGCTCACTATGTTAGAAAGCAGCATTATATTTCTATATTAGAAAGCAGCGTGGCTCAGTGGAAAGAGCACAGGCTTTGGAGTCCGAGGTCATGGGTTCGAATCCCGGCTCCGCCACAGGTCGGCTGTGTGACCTCGGGCAAGTCACTTCACTTCTCTGAGCCTCAGTTCCCTCATCTGTAAAATGGGGATTAAGACTGTGAGCCCCACGTGGGACAACCTGATCACTTTGTATCCCCCAAGCGTTTAGAACAGTGCTTTGCACATAGTAAGCGCTTAACAAATGCCAATGTTATTATTATTATTATTATTATTATTATTATGTGCCAAGCACTGGGGAGGATACAAGGTGATCAGGTTGTCCCACGGGGGGCTCCCAGTCTTCATCCCCATTTTCCAGATGAGGGAACCGAGGCCCAGAGAAGTGAAGTGACTTGCCCAAGGTCACACAGCAGGCATGTGGGAGAGGCGGGATTTGAACCCATGACCTCTGACTCCCAAGCCCACGTCTTTCCACTGAGCCACGCTGCTTCTCATGCCATGGGTAGGGACCGTCTCTGTTGGACTTTCCAAGCGCTTAGCCCAGTGCTTCGCACACAGTAAGCGCTCAATAAATACGATTGAATGAATGAATTGGCGCAGTGGCAAGAGCCCGGGCTTTGGAGTCAGAGGTCATGGGTTCAAATCCCGGCTCCGCCAACTGTCAGCTGTGTGACTTTGGGCAAGTCACTTCACTTCTCTGGGCCTCAGTGACCTCATCTGGAAAATGGGGATGAAGACTGTGAGCCCCCCGTGGGACAACCTGATCACCTTGTAACCTCCCCAGCGCTTAGAACGGTGCTTGGCACATAGTAAGCGCTTCATAAATTCATTCATTCTTAGAACAGTGCCAGCGCTTAGTACAGTGCTTTGCACATATAGTAAGCGCTTCATAAATTCATTCATTCTTAGAACAGTGCCAGCGTTTAGTACAGTGCTTTGCACATAGTAAGCGCTTAATAAATGCCATCATTATTATTATTCTTCATTCAGTCGTATTTATTGAGTGCTTCCTGTGTGCAGGGCACTGGACTAAGCGCTTGGGAAGCCCAAGTCGGCAACATCTAGAGACAGTCCCTACCCAACAGCGGGCTCACAGTCTAGAAATGCCATCGTTATTATTGTTACGAAGGGATGATATTTTTATTCTTGTTATTATTGTTACGAAGGGATGATATTTTTATTCTCGTTATTATCCCGAGTTCTGCACCGCCCGGCGCTTAGCCGGACGCCTCGCCCTCGACCCGCCGGCCGAGCCCCGTCCCGTGTCTGCCCCGTTGGGTAGGGCGCGTCTCTAGATGTTGCCAACTTGGACTTCCCAAGCGCTCAGTACAGTGCTCTGCACACAGTAAGCGCTCAACAATAATAATAATAATAATGATGACAGCTTTTATTAAGCGCTTACTATGTGCCAAGCACTGCTCTAAGCTCTGGGGAGGTGCCAAGGGGATCAGGTTGTCCCCCGGGGGGCTCCCAGTCTTCATCCCCATTTGACAGATGAGGGAACTGAGGCCCAGAGAAGTGTAGTGACTCGCCCAAAGTCACCCAGTTGACAGTTGGCGGAGCCGGGATTAGAACCCATGACCTCGGACTCCAAAGCCCGGGCTCTTTCCACTGAGCCACGCTGCTTCTCTATAAATATGATATAAATACGATTGATTGATTGACGGATTGATTGATTGCCCCCGTAGGTGTTCAAGACGTCCGAGGGGCACCCCTCGCTGTCCATCAGCGTGAGCGTCTCATACATGGAGATCTACAACGAGACCCTAGTAGACCTGCTGCCCACCGTGCCCACCGAGGCCCGGCCGGGCGGAGCGGGCAGCCCCCACGGCGTCCTTGTCGACGGACTGTCCGTCCACCGGGCCCACCGCGAGGAAGACGCACTCAACCTCCTCTTCGAGGCAAGGCGGCCGGCCTGGCCCAGCGGGGAGTCCCAGGTCATGGGTTCCAATCCCGCCACTTTCATTCAATCGGATTGACAGAGCGCTTCCTGCGTGCAGAGCACTGGACTAAGCGCTTGGCAACATCAAGAGCCGGTCCCTACCCAACGGCGGGCTCACGGTCTAGAAGGGGGAGACGGACGACAAAACAAAACATATTAACGAAGTGAAATCAATAGACTAAATATGTACAAGTACGTATGTACATATTCATTCATTCAGTTGTATTTATTGAGCGCTTCCTGTGTGCAGAGCACTGGACTAAGCGCTTGGGAAGCCCAAGTTGGCAACATCGAGAGCCGGGCCCTACCCAACGGCGGGCTCACGGTCTAGAAGGGGGAGACAGACGACAAAACAAAACATATTAACGAAATGAAATCAATAGAATAAATATGTACAAGTTCATATGTACATATTCATTCATTCAGTCGTATTTATTGAGTGCTTCTTGTGTGCAGAGCACTGGACTAAGCGCTTGGGAAGCCCAAGTTGGCAACATCGAGAGCCGGGCCCTACCCAACAGCGGGCTCACGGTCTAGAGAAGCAGCGTGGCTCAGTGGAAAGAGCCCGGGCTTTGGAGTCCGAGGTCATGGGTTCGGATCCCGGCTCTGCCACATGTCTGCTGTGTGACCTTGGGCAAGTCACTTCACTTCTCTGAGCCTCAGTTACCTCATCTGTAAAATGGGGATGATGACTGTGAGCCCTACGTGGGGCAACCTGATCACCTTGTATCCCCCTCAGTGCTTAGAACAGTGCTTTGCACATAGTAAGCGCTTAACAAGTGCCATTATTATTATTATTAGAAGGGGGAGACGGACGACAAAACAAAACATATTAACGAAATGAAATCAATAGAATAAATATGTACAAGTACATATGTACATATTCATTCATTCAATCATATTTATTGAGCGCTTCCTGTGTGCAGAGCGCTGGACTAAGCGCTTGGGAAGCCCAAGTTGGCAACATCGAGAGCTGGGCCCTACCCAACGGCGGGCTCACAGTCTAGAAGGGGGAGACGGACGACAAAACAAAACATATTAACCAAATGAAATCAATAGAATAAATATGTACAAGTACATATGTACATATTCATTCATTCAATTGTATTTATTGAGCGCTTCCGGTGTGCAGAGCGCTGGACTAAGCGCTTGGGAAGCCCAAGTTGGCAACATCGAGAGCCGGGCCCTACCCAACGGCGGGCTCACGGTCTAGAAGGGGGAGACGGACGACAAAACAAAACATAGTAACCAAATGAAATCAATAGAATAAATATGTACAAGTACATATGTACATATTCATTCATTCAATCGTATTTATTGAGCACTTCCTGTGTGCAGAGCGCTGGACTAAGCGCTTGGGAAGCCCAAGTTGGCAACATCGAGAGCCGGTCCCTACCCAACGGCGGGCTCACTGTCTAGAAGACTGTGAAGAAGAAGAAGAAGAAGCTCACTTGTCAGCTGGGTGACTTGGGGCAAGCCGCTTCACCTCTCTGGGCCTCAGTTTCCTCATCTGTCAAATGGGGATGGAGACTGTGAGCCCCCCGTGGGGCAACCTCATCACCTCGTAACCCCACTGTCGGGTAGGGACCGTCTCTAGATGTTGCCACCTTGGACTTCCCAAGCGCTTAGTCCAGTGCTCTGCACACAGTAAGCGCTCAATAAATACGATTGGATGAATGAATGAATAAAGAGCGCTGGCTTTGGAGTCAGAGGTCATGGGTTCAAATCTCGGCCCCACCACCTGTCACCTCTCTGGGCCTCAGTTCCCTCATCTGTCAAATAGGGGTGGAGACTGTGAGCCCCCCGTGGGACCACCTCATTACCTTGTAACCTAAAAAGCGCGGGCCTTGGAGTCAGAGGTCGTGGGTTCAAATCCCGGCCCCGCCACTTGTCAGCTGGGTGACTTTGGGCAAGCCGCTTCACCTCGCTGGGCCTCAGTTCCCTCATCTGGAAAATGGGGATGAAAACTGTGAGCCCCCCCGTGGGACAACCTGATCACCTTGTGTCCTCCCCAGCACTTAGAACAGTGCTTTGCACATAGTAAGCGCTTAACAAATGCCATTATTATTATTATTTGACAGTCCAGTGCTCAGAACAGTGCTTTGCACATAGTAAGCGCTTAACAAATACCATCATCATTATAATTATTATTATTATTTAACAGTCCAGCGCTTAGAAGAGTGCTTTGCACATAGTAAGCTCTTAACAAATACCATCATTATTATTATTTGACAGTCCAGCGCTTAGAACAGTGCTTTGCACATAGTAAGCGCTTAACAAATACCATCATCATCATTATTATTATGATTATTTGACAGTCCAGCGCTCAGAACAGTGCTTTGCACATAGTAAGCTCTTAACAAATACCATCATTATTATTATTATTATTATTTGACAGTCCAGCGCTTAGAACTATTATTATTATTATTATTTGACAGTCCAGCGCTTAGAACGGTGCTTTGCACATAGTAAGCGCTTAACAAATACCATCATCATTATAATTATTATTATTATTTGACAGTCCAGCGCTTAGAAGAGTGCTTTGCACATAGTAAGCTCTTAACAAATACCACCATTATTATTATTTGACAGTCCAGCGCTTAGAACAGTGCTTTGCACATAGTAAGTGCTTAACAAATACCATCATCATCATTATTATTATGATTATTTGACAGTCCAGCGCTCAGAGCAGTGCTTTGCACATAGTAAGTGCTTAATACCATTATCATTATTATTATTATTATTATTATTATTAATTTGACAGTCCAGCGCTCAGAACAGTGCTTTGCACATAGTAAGCGCTTAACAAATACCAAAATTATTATCAGATGAGGTCACTGAGGCCCAGAGAAGTGACATGACTTGCCCAAATCCCCCCAGCTGACAAGGGGCAGAGGCGGGATTCGAACCCACGCCCCCCAAGCCTGGGCTGTTGCCACCGAGCCACACTGTAAGTCACTGTGGGCGTTGAGGCATCCACCAACTCCGCCTCAGTGGCCTCTCCCAAGCGCTTAGCACAGCACACGCGGGAGTGGTAAGCGCTCAATAAATCCCATTCATTCATTCAACCGTATTTATTTATTTATTGATTGATTGATTGAGCGCTTACTGTGTGCAGAGCACTGTACTAAGCGCTTACGGATCCGTCACCTGCCACCTCTCCCATCCCTCCACCGCTTTATTACTTATTTATTTATTATTACTTATTTATTGATTATTTATTTATCTTACTTGTCCATATCCATTCTATTTATTTTATTTTGTGAGTATGTCTGGTTTTGTTCTCTGTCTCCCCCTTCTAGACTGTGAGCCCACTGTGGGGTAGGGACTGTCTCTATATGTTGCCAACTTGGACTTCCCAAGCGCTTAGTACAGTGCTCTGCACACAGTAAGCGCTCAATAAATATTATTGATTGATTGATTGATTGATTGAGCACTTACTGTGTGCAAAGCACTGTACTAAGCGCTTACGGATCCATCACCTGCCACCTCTCCCATCCCTCCACCACTTTATTACTTATTTATTTATTATTACTTATTTATTTATTATTACTTATGTATTTATTATTACTTATTTATTTATTATTACTTATTTATTTATTACTCTATTTATTTATTTATTTATCTTGCTTGTACATATCCATTCTATTTATTTTATTTTGTTAGTATGTTTGGTTTTGTTCTCTGTCTCCCCCTTCTAGACTGTGAGCCCACTCCTGGGTAGGGACTAGCTCTAGATGTTGCCAACTTGGACTTCCCAAGCGCTTAGTACAGTGCTCTGCACACAGTAAGCGCTCAGTAAGTACGATTGATTGATTGATTGATTGGTTGATTGATTGATTTAGGGCGAGACCAACCGGATCACCTCCTCCCACCCGCTCAACAAGAACTCATCCCGTTCCCACTGCATCTTTACCATCTACGTGGAGGTAAGACGCAGCGCTTAGCAGAGCGCTCAGCACAGAGTCGGGGCCTACTAAACCCCATCGTCGTCGTTACTTTGGCCTCACGACTTGACACCTGTCCACAGGTTTTGTTCTTTTAGACTGTGAGCCCGCTGTTGGGTAGGGCCCATCTCTATATGTTGCCAACTTGGACTTCCCAAGCGCTTAGTACAGTGCTCTGCACACAGGAAGCGCTCAATCAATACGATTGATTGATTGATTGAATTGTTCTGTCGTCCTTCTCCCCCTTCTATTCACTCAATCGTGTTTACTGAGCGCTTACTAAGTTCTCTGGGCCTCAGTTGCCTCATTTGTAAAATGGGGATTAGAAGCGGGAGCCCCCCATGGGACAACCTGGTTACCTTTGTATCAACCTCAGTTCTTAGAACAGCGCTTGGCATGTAGTAAGCGCTTAACAAATGCCATAGTAATAATAATATATTATTATATATGTATATATTATTAATAAGTATTATTATATATGTATATATACATAACCCTAACCTGTGTATATATATATATGTTTGTCTGATCATTAAATAATAATAATATTAACCCATTATTATTATAATATATGTATATATATATATACATAACCCTAACCTGTATATATGTTTGTATGATTATGAAATGATAATAATAATATCATTATATATGTATATATACATAACCCTACCTGTATATATGTATATATGTTTGTATGATTATTAAATAATAATAATGTTAACCCATTATTATTATAATATATGTATATATACATAACCCTAACATGTATATGTGTTTGCACGATTATTAAATAACAATTATAATAATAATATTATTATTATGTATATATATACACATAACCCTAACCTGTATATATGTATATGTTTGTATGATTATTAAATAATAATAACATTAACCCATTATTATATATGTATATATATATAACACTAACCTGTATACATGTATATATGTTTGTATGATTATTAAATAATAATAATATTATAATATATGTATATGTGCACATAACCCTAACCTGTATATATGTCTGTATGATTATCATTATAATTAATATGATATTATAATACAATATTATTATTATTATTATTAAATAATAATATTAACCCATTATATATGTATATATACATAACCCTAACCTATATATATGTATATATGCTTGTGTGATTATTAACTAATAATAATATTAATATTATATATGTATATATACATAACCCTAACCTGTATATATGTATATCTGTTTGTTTCAATCCATCAATCAATCGTATTTATTGAGCACTTACTGTGTGCAGAGCACTGTACTAATTGATTGGGAAGTACAAGTTGGCAACATATAGAGACGGTCCCTACCCAACAGTGGGCTCACAGTCTAGAAGACTGTGTTTGGATTTATTGTATTGTATTGTATGAATTTATTACTCTATTTAAATATATTATATATATTATTAATAATAATTGATAATAATAATATTAGCATTATTGTTATATATGTATATATATACATAAGCCTAACCTGTATATATGTATATATGTTTGTATGGATTTATTACTCTATTTATTTTACTTGTACATATCGATTCTACTTTATTTATTTATTTATTTATTTTTATTTATTTTTATTTATTTTATTTTTATTTTATTTTTTTTTTATTTTGTTAATATGTTTTGTTTTGTTCTCTATCTTCCCCCTTCTAGACTTCCCCCTTCCCTTCTAAACCATGAGCCCACTGTTGGGTAGGGACCGCCTCGGTTTGTTGCCAACTTGGACTTCCCAAGCGCTTAGTCCAGTGCTCTGCACACAGTAAGCGCTCACTAAATACGATTGAATGAATGAATGAATGAATGAATTTAGTACTCTATTTATTTATTTTATCTGTACACATTTATTCTATTTATTTTATTTTGTTAATATGTTTTGTCTTGTTGTCTGTCTCCCCCTTCAAGACTGTGAGCCCGCTGTTGGGTAGGGACCGTCTCTAGATGTTGCCAACTTGGATTTCCCAAGCGCTTAGTACAGTGTTCTGCACACAGTAAGCGCTCAATAAATACGATTGAATGAATGAATGAATGAATGAATGAATGAATGATTCCCCCTTCTAGACTGTGAGCCCACTGTTGGGTAGGGACCGTCTCTATATGTTGCCAACTTGTACTTCCCAAGCGCTTAGTACAGTGCTCTGCACACAGTAAGCGCTCAATAAATACGATTGAATGAGTGAACGAATGAATTTATTACTCTATTTATTTATTTTAATTGTACACATTTATTCTATTTATTTTATTTTGTTAATATGTTTTGTCTTGTTGTCTGTCTCCCCCTTCTAGACTGTGAGCCCGCTGTTGGGTAGGGACCGTCTCTAAATGTTGCCAACTTGGACTTCCCAAGCGCTTAGTCCAGTGTTCTGCACACAGTAAGCGCTCAATAAATACGATTGAATGAATGAATGAATGAATGAATGAATGAATGAATGAATGAATGAATGAATGATTCCCCCTTCTAGACTGTGAGCCCACTGTTGGGTAGGGACCGTCTTTAGATGTTGCCAACTTGTACTTCCCAAGCGCTTAGTCCAGTGTTCTGCACACAGTAAGCGCTCAATAAATACGATTGAATGAGTGAATGAATGAATTTATTACTCTATTTATTTATTTTAATTGTACACATTTATTCTATTTATTTTATTTTGTTAATATGTTTTGTCTTGTTGTCTGTCTCCCCCTTCTAGACTGTGAGCCCGTTGTTGCGTAGGGTCTCTAGATGTTGCCAACTTGGACTTCCCAAGCGCTTAGTCCAGTGTTCTGCACACAGTAAGCGCTCAATAAATACGATTGATTGATTGATTGATTGATTGATTCCCCCTTCTAGACTGTGAGCCCACTGTCGGGTAGGGCCCGTCTCTAGATGTTGCCGACTTGGACTTCCCAAGCGCTTAGCCCAGTGCTCTGCACACAGTAAGCGCTCAATAAATACGATGGAACGAATGAATGACTGAATGAACTAAGCGCTTGGGAAGTCCAAGTGGGCGACATATAGAGACGGTCCCTACCCGACAGCGGGTCTAGAAGAGTTGTCGGGTAGGGACCGTCTCCATCCGTCGCCCAGTTGGACTTCCCAAGCGCTTAGTACAGTGCTGTGCACACAGGGAGCGCTCAGTAAGTATGAAGGAATGAAGGAATGTCCGCCTCTCCCATCCCTTCCCGCTCTTCCGTCCCCTAGGCCCATTCCCGGGATCTGTCGGAGGAGAAATACGTCACGTCCAAGATCAACTTGGTGGATCTGGCGGGATCCGAACGGGTGGGAAAGACTGGGGTGAGTGGACACCCCCCGGCCGGGCACTGCCAATCCAAGCGGGGGTGGGGGGCGTCTACCACATGCCGGGACACTGCCCAATACACTCCAGGCCCACAGCGGCCAGTGGGCCGGTCCAGCGTATTTATTGAGCCCATTTATTTATTCTTCTAGACCGTGAGCCCGTTGTTGGGTAGGGACCACCTCTGTATGTTGCCAACTTGGACTTCCCAAGCGCTTAGTACAGTGCTCTGCACCCAGGAAGCGCTCAGTACATACGATGGAATGGAGAAGCAGCGTGGCTCAGTGGAAAGAGCCCGGGCTTTGGAGTCAGAGGTCGTGGGTTCAAATCCCAGCCCCGCCAGTTGTCAGCTGGGTGACTTTGGGCGGGTCACTTCGCTTCTCTGGGCCTCAGTCCCCTCGTCTGGAAAATGGGGATGAAGACTAGGAGCCCCTTGTGGGACAATCTAATTACCTTGTATCTCCCCCAGCGCTTAGAACAGTGTTTGGCACCTAGTAAGCGCTTTACAAATACCAATATTATTATTATTCTCTGTGCCTCAGTTCCCTCATCTGTAAAATGGGGATGAAGACTGTGAGCCCCACGGGGGACAACCTGATCACCTTGTATCTCCCCCCGCACTTAGAACAGTGCTTGGCACCTAGTAAGCGCTTAACAAATACCAATATTATTATTATTATTATTATTGTTCTCTGTGCCTCAGTTCCCTCATCTGTCAAATGGGGATGAAGACTGTGAGCCCCACGGGGGACAACCTGATTACCTTGTATCCCCCCCAGCGCTAAGAACAGTGCTTTACACATAGTAAGCGCTTAATAAATGCCATTATTATAAGCGCTTAGTCCAGTGCTCTGCACCTAGTAAGTGCTTAACAAATACCAATATTATTATTATTATTATTATTATTATTCTCTGTGCCTCAGTTCCCTCATCTGTCAAATGGGGATGAAGACTGTGAGCCCACGGGGGACAACCTGATCACCTTGTATCCCCCCCAGCGCTTAGAACAGTGCTTGGCACATAGTAAGCGCATAATAAATGCCATTATTATAAGCACTTAGTCCAGTGCTCTGCACACAGTAAGCGCTTAATAAATGCTATTATTATCAGCGCTTAGTCCAGTGCTCTGCACACAGTAAGCGCTTAATAAATGCTATTATTATCAGCGCTTAGTCCAGTGCTCCGCACACAGTAAGCGCTCAATAAATACGATGGAAGGAATGAATGAACTGAGCGCTTTTCTGTGCACAGAGCACTGGACTAAGCGCACGGACTCAATCAATCGGATTTATTGAGCGCTTACTGTGTGCTGAGCACTGTCGATAAATACGATTGAAGGAGTGAATGAACTGAGCGCTTTTCTGTGCACAGAGCACTGGACTAGGCGCACGGAATCAATCGGATGCATTGAGCGCTTACTGTGTGCTGAGCACTGTCGATAAATCCGTTTGAAGGAATGAATGGACTGAGCGCTTTTCTGTGCACAGAGCACTGGACTAGGCGCACGGAATCAATCAATCGGATTTATTGAGCGCTTACTGTGTGCTGAGCACTGTCGATAAATACGATGGAAGGAATGAATGGACTGAGCGCTTTTCTGTGCACAGAGCACTGGACTAGGCGCACGGAATCAATCAATCGGATTTATTGAGCGCTTACTGTGTGCTGAGCACTGTCGATAAATACGATTGAAGGAATGAATGGACTGAGCGCTTTTCTGTGCAAAGAGCACTGGACTAAGCGCACGGAATCAATCAATCGGATTTATTGAGCGCTTACTGTGTGCAGAGCACTGTCAATAAATATGATTGAAGGAATGAATGAACTGAGCGCTTTTCTGTGCACAGAGCACTGGACTAAGCGCACGGAATCAATCAGTCGGATTTATTGAGCGCTTACTGTGTGCTGAGCACTGTCAATAAATGCGAT
This sequence comes from Tachyglossus aculeatus, assembly GCF_015852505.1. Lineage (NCBI taxonomy): Eukaryota > Metazoa > Chordata > Mammalia > Monotremata > Tachyglossidae > Tachyglossus > Tachyglossus aculeatus. The sequence goes on along the minus strand of NC_052078.1, from coordinate 2,691,354 downwards.
TGAAGGAATGAATGAACTGAGCGCTTTTCTGTGCACAGAGCACTGGACTAAGTGCGCGGAATCAATCAGTCGGATTTATTGAGCGCTTACTGTGTGCTGAGCACTGTCAATAAATATGATTGAAGGAATGAATGAACTGAGCGCTTTTCTGTGCACAGAGCACTGGACTAAGCGCACGGAATCAATCGGATTTACTGAGCGCTTACTGTGTGCTGAGCACTGTCGATAAATACGATTAAAGGAATGAATGAACTGAGCGCTTTTCTGTGCACAGAGCACTGGACTAAGCGCACGGAATCAATCAATCGGATTTCTTGAGTGCTCACAGTGTGCAGAGCACTGTACTAAGCGCTTAGCACTGTACTAAGAGGATGATACAACAGGAAACGGATACATGCCCTGCCCACCGCGGGCTGTCTAGAGGGGAAGACGGGCGTTAATAGGAGTAAATCAATTATATAATCTATTACTAATATAATGTAGTATGGTAAATGTTATTATTATTATATAATAATTATTCTTATTACTCTTTGGACGCCAGTCGGACGGGCGGGTCCTGAAGGAGGCCGCCTCCATCAACAGATCGCTGTCCTTCTTGGAGCAGGCCATCGTGGCACTGGGCGAGCGCCGCAGAGAGCACGTGCCCTTCCGCCGATCCAAGCTCACCCACGCCCTCAAGGACTCACTGGGTATGCCATTCTGTCGTACTTATTGAGCGCTCCCTGCGTGCAGAGCACTGGACTAAGCGCTTGGGAAGTCCCTAGTCGTTCATTCATTCAGCCGGTCGTAGTTATCGAGCGCTTACCGCGTGCAGAGCACTGGACTAAGCGCTTGGGAAGCCCAAGCCGGCAACAGTCATTCCTTCGTTCAGTCGTATTTATTGAGCGCTTACTATGTGCAGAGCACTGGACTAAGTGCTTGGGAAGCCCAAGTTGGCAGCATTCATTTGATTAGTATGTTTTGTTTTGTCGTCCGTCTCCCCCTTCTAGACCGTGAGCCCGCTGTCGGGTAGGGACCGGCTCTAGATGTTGCCGACTTGTCCTTCCCAAGCGCTTAGTACAGTGCTCTGCACACAGTAAGCGCTCGATAAATACGATTGAAGGAATGAATGAACTTCACTTCTCTGGGCCTCAGTCCCCTCATCTGGAAAATGGGGATGAAGACTGGGAGCTGGGTGACTTTGGGCAAATCGCTTCTCTGTGCCTCAGTTCCCTCATCTGAAAAAGGGGGATGAAGACTGGGAGCCCCCCGTGGGACCACCTGATCACCTTGCAGCCGCCCCAGCGCTTAGAACAGTGCTGTGCACATAGTAAGCGCTTCATTCATTCATTCATTCATTCAATCGTATTTATTGAGCGCTTCCTGTGTGCAGAGCACTGGACTAAGCGCTTGGGAAGTCCAAGTCGGCAACATCTAGGGACGGTCCCTACCCAACAGTGGGCTCACTGTCTAGAAGGGGGAGACGGACAACAAAACAAAACATATTAACAAAATAAAATAAATAGAATAGTAAATATGGACAAGTAAAATAAATGCCATCATTGTTATTATTAACAAATACCATTATTATTATTATAATTATTATTACTATTATAATTATTATTATTATTATTATCTGAGCCTCAGTTCCCTCATCTATAAAATGGGGATGAAGACTGTGAGCCCCCCGTGGGACAACCTCATCACCTTGTAGCCTCCCCGGCGCATAGCACAGTGCCGTGCACGTATTAAGCGCTTAATAAATGCCATCATCATTATTATTATTCTCTGAGCCTCAGTTTCCTCATCTGTAAAGTGATAAACACCATCACTGTTTTTCCCCGGACTACGGCCCAGCTGGCCGCCCCTTCTCTTTCCGCCCCCTCTGTGGGACAACCTGATCACCTTGTAGCCTCCCCGGCGCTTAGCACAGTGCCGTGCACATAGTAAGCGCTTAATAAATGCCATCATCGTCATTATTATTATTCTCTGAGCCTCAGTTTCCTCATCTGTAAATTGATAAACACCATCACTGTTTTTCCCCTGGACTGTGGCCCAGCTGGCCGCCCCTTCTCTTTCCGCCCCCTCTGTGGGACAACCTGATCACCTTGTAGCCTCCCCGGCACTTAGAACAGCGCCGTGCACATAGTAAGCGCTTAATAAATGCCATCATCGTCATTATTATTATTCTCTGAGCCTCAGTTTCCTCATCTGTAAAGTGATAAATGCCATCCCTGTTTTTCCCCTGGACTGCGGCCCAGCTGGCCGCCCCTTCTCTTTCCGCCCCCTCTGTGGGACAACCTGATCACCTTGTAGCCTCCCCGGCGCTTAGAACAGCGCCATGCACATAGTAAGTGCTTAATAAAGGCCATTATTATTATTATTATTCTCTGAGCCTCAGTTTCCTCATCTGTAAAGTGATAAATACCATCCCTGTTTTTCCCCTGGACTGCGGCCCAGCTGGCCGCCCCTTCTCTTTCCGCCCCCTCTGTGGGACAACCTGATCACCCTGTAGCCTCCCCAACGCTTAGCACAGTGCCGTGCACATAGTAAGCACTTAATAAATGCCATCATTGTTATTATTATTATTCTCTGAGCCTCAGTTTCCTCATCTGTAAAGTGATAAATGCCATCCCTGTTTTTCCCCTGGACTGCGGCCCAGCTGGCCGCCCCTTCTCTTTCCGCCCCCTCTGTGGGACAACCTGATCACCCTGTAGCCTCCCCGGCGCTTAGCACAGTGCCGTGCACATAGTAAGCACTTAATAAATGCCATCATCGTTATTATTATTATTCTCTGAGCCTCAGTTTCCTCATCTGTAAAGTGATAAATACCATCACTGTTTTTCCCCTGGGCTGTGGCCCAGCTGGCCGCCCCTTCTCTTTCCGCCCCCTCTGTGGGACAACCTGATCACCTTGTAGCCTCCCCGGCGTTTAGCACAGTGCCATACACATTGTAAGCACTTAATAAATGCCATCATCATCATTATTATTATTCTCTGAGCCTCAGTTTCCTCATCTGTAAAGTGATAAATACCATCACTGTTTTTCCCCTGGATTGCAGCCCAGCTGGCCGCCCCTTCTCTTTCCGCCCCCTCTGTGGGCCAACCTGATCACCTTGTAGCCTCCCCGGCGCTTAGCACAGTGCCGTGCACATAGTAAGCGCTTAATAAATGCCATAATCATTATTATTATTATTCTCTGAGCCTCAGTTTCCTCATCTGTAAAGTGACAATCCCATCATTGTTTTTCCCCTGGACTGCGGCCCAGCTTCCCACCTAGACGCCCCCTCTCTTTCCCAAGACCCGAGTTTCGAACCCAGGACCCTCTCCGCTCTCCTTTCTGCAGGGGGAAACTGCAATACGGTCCTGGTGGCCAACGTCTACGGCGAAGCCGCTCAGCTGGAGGAGACGGTGAGTCCGCAGGGTGACCGTTCGTATTTACTGAGCGCTTACTGTGGGCAGGGCACTGTACGAAGCGCCTGGGGGAGAACAATAAGCAGACACGTTCCCTGCCCACCGCGGGCTGACCGTCTAGAGAAGCATCATCATCGATCGTATTTATTGAGCGCTTACTGTGTGCAGAGCACTGTACTAAGCGCTTGGGAAGGACAAATTGGCAACATCTAGAGACAGTCCCTACCCAACGGTGGGCTCACAGTCTAAAAGGGGGAGACAGAGAACAAAACCAAACATACGAACAAAATAAAATAAATAGAAATAGAAGCAGTGTGGCTCAGTGGAAAGAGCCCGGCCTTGGGAGTCAGAGGTCGTGGGTTCGAATCCCGGCTCCGCCGCCTGTCTGCTGTGTGACTTTGGGCAAGTCGCTTCACTTCTCTAGGCCTCAGTTCCCTCATCTGTCAAATGGGGATGAAGACTAGGAGCCCCTTGTGGGACAATCTGATTACCTTGTATCTCCCCCAGCGCTTAGAACAGTGCTTGGCACCTAGTAAGCGCTTAACAAATACCAGGATGATTATTATTATTATTCTCTGGGCCTCAGTTCCCTCATCTGTCAAATGGGGATGAAGACTGTGAGCCCCATGGGTGACAACCTGATCACCTTGTATCTCCCCCCGCGCTTAGAACAGTGCTTGGCACATAGTAAGCGCTTAAATACCAATATTATTATTATTCTCTGTGCCTCAGTTCCCTCATCTGTCAAATGGGGATGAAGACTGTGAGCCCCCCGGGGGACAACCTCATCACCTTGTATCTACCCCCGTGCTTAGAACAGTGCTTGGCACATAGTAAGCACTTAAAAAGTACCATTATTATTATTCTCTATGCCTCAGTTCCCTCATCTGTCAAATGGGGATAAAGACTGTGAGCCCCCCGTGGGACAACCTGATCACCTTGTATCTCCCCCAGCGCTTAGAACAGTGCTCGGCACATAGTAAGCGCTTAACCAATGTCATCATTATTATTATTATTATTATTATTATTATGATTAGTCCACTATGGCTCAGTGGAAAGAGCCTGGGCTTTGGAGTCAGGAGGTCGAGAAGCAGCATGGCTCAGTGGAAAGAGCCCGGGCTTTGGAGTCAGAGGTCATGGGTTCAAATCCTGGCTCCGCCACTTGTCAGCTGGGGGACTTCGGGCCAGTCACTTCACTTCTCTGGGCCTCAGTTCCCTCATCTGGAAAATGGGGATGAAGACTGGGAGCCCCCCGAGGGACAACCTGATCACCTTTTTACCTCTCCAGCGCTTCGAACAGGGCTTTGCACATAGTAAGCGCTTAATAAATGCTATTATTATTATTATTATCATTATTATTATTATCATACATAGTAAGCGCTTGATAAATGCCATTACTATTATTATTATTATCACCAATATCATCTCTCATTCCCTCTCATTCCCTCATCTTTTAGACTGTGAGCCCACTGTTGGGTAGGGACCGTCTCTAGATGTTGCCAACTTGGACTTCCCAAGCGGTTAGTCCAGTGCTCTGCACACAGTAGGCGCTCAATAAATACGATTGATTGATTGATCAATCGATTATCATCCACGGGGGTGGAGTCCTCCCAAATCCCTGTCCCCCATGGGACTCACGGCCTTTTTCTGCTCTCCCCAGCTCTCCTCACTCCGCTTTGCTTCCAGAATGAGGTTGGTGACCACCCAACCCACCGTCAACGAGAAATACCACCCTGAGGTGAGTGACTCGACCGGGAACCGAAATAGAGCGCTTTGCACATAGTAAGCGCTTAACGATAATAATAATAATAATAATAATAATAATGGCATTTATTAAGCGCTTACTATGTGCCAAGCACCGTTCTAAGCGCTGGGGAGGTTACAAGGTCTTTTAGCCTGTGAGCCCACTGTTGGGTAGGGACCGTCTCTAGATGTTGCCAACTTGGACTTCCCAAGCGCTTAGTACAGTGCTCTGCACACAGTCAGCGCTCAATAAATATGATCTTCTAGACTGTGAGCCCGCTGTCGGGTAGGGCCCGTCTCTAGATGTTGCCAACTTGGACTTCCCAAGCGCTTAGTACAGTGCTCTGCACCCAGTCAGCGCTCAATAAATATGATCTTCTAGACTGTGAGCCCGCTGTCGGGTAGGGCCCGTCTCTAGATGTTGCCAACTTGGACTTCCCAAGCGCTTAGTACAGTGCTCTGCACACAGTCAGCGCTCAATAAATATGATCTTCTAGACTGTGAGCCCGCTGTTGGGTAGGGACCGTCTCTAGATGTTGCCGACTTGGACTTCCCAAGCGCTTAGTACAGTGCTCTGCACACAGTCAGCGCTCAATAAATGCGATCGAGTGATTGATTGATTGCAAGCTGATCAGGTTGGCCCACGGGGGGCTCGCAGCGGGGCTCAGTCGTGGGTTCAAATCCTGACTCCGCCAATTGCCAGCTGGGTGACTTTGGGCGAGTCGCTTCACTTCTCCGCTGGGGAGCCAGAGGTGGTGGGTTCTAATCCCGGCTCCGCCACTTGCCAGCTGTGTGACTTTGGGCAAGGTGCTTCACTTCTCTGGGCCTCAGTTCCCTCATCTGGAAAATGGGGATGAAGACTGGGACGCCCCGTGTGGGACAACCTGATTACCTTGTATCTCCCCCAGCGTTTAGAACAGTGCTTGGCACATAGTAACCGCTTAACAAATACCAACATTATTATTATTATTCTCTGGGCCTCAGTTACCTCATCTGTCAAATGGGAATGAAGACTGGGAGCCCCATGTGGGACAACCTGATTACCTTGTAACCTCCCCAGCGCTTAGAACAGTGCTTGGCACATAGTAACCGCTTAACAAATACCAACATTATTATTATTGTTCTCTGGGCCTCAGTTCCCTCATCTGTAAAATGGGGATTAAGACTGTGAGCCCCTCAGGGGGCAACCTGATCACCCTGTAACCTCCCCAGCGCTTAGAACAGTGCTTGGCACATAGTAACCGCTTAACAAATACCAACATTATTATTATTGTTCTCTGGGCCTCAGTTACCTCATCTGTAAAATGGGGATGAAGACTGGGAGCCCCTCAGGGGGCAACCTGATCACCCTGTAACCTCCCTGGCGCTTAGAACAGTGCTTGGCACATGGTAAGTGCTTAATAAATGCCATCATTATTATTATTATTTGTAGTAGTAGTATCCCAACGCTTATAACAGTGCTTGGTACATAGTAAGTGCTTAATAAATGCTATTATTATTGTTATTATTATTCATATTAGTATCATTAATACTCTGATGGTATTGACGCCCGTCTACTTGTTTTGTTCTGTTGTCTGTCTCCCCCCTTCTAGACTGTGAGCCCGTCGTCGGGTAGGGATTGCCTCTATTCGTTGCCGAATTGTAATAATAATAATAATAGTAATGATAATAATAGCATTTATTAAGCACTTACTATGTGCAAAGCACTGTTCTAAGCGCTGGGGAGGTTACCAGGTGATCAGGTTGTCCCACGGGGGGGCTCACAGTCGTCATCCCCATTTGACAGATGAGGCAACTGAGGCCCAGAGAAGTGAAGTGACTCGCCCAAAGTCACACAGCTGACAATTGGCGGAGCCGGGACTTGAACCCAGGACCTCTGACTCCAAAGCCCGGGCTCTTTCCACTGAGCCACGCTGCTTCTTGGGAACTGTCCTTCCCAAGGGCTTAGTACAGTGCTCTGCACACAGTAAAGCGCTCAATAAATACGACTGAATGAACGTGTGTGTGTACTGCTCACTGAGGACGGGGTGGCGTCCATCGGTAATCGATGGTACTTATTATTAATGATAATGATGGTGTTTATTAAGTGCTTACTATAATAATAATAATAATGATGGCATTTATTAAGCGCTTACTATAATAATAGTGGCATTTATTAAGCGTTTACTATAATAATAATAATAATAATGGCATTTATTAAGTGCTTACTATAATAATAATAATGATGGCATTTATTAAGCACTTACTATAATAATAATAATGATGATGGCATTTATTAAGCGCTTACTATAACAATAATAATAATGATGGCATTTATTAAGCGCTTATTATAATAATAATAATGATGGCATTTGTTAAGCGCTTACTATAATAATAATGATAATGATGGCATTTATTAAGCACTTACTATAATAATAATAATGATGGCATTTATTAAGCGCTTACTATAATAATAATGATGATGGCATTTATTAAGCGCTTACTATAATAATAATAATAATAATAATAATGGCATTTATTAAGCGCTTACTATAATAATAATAATGATGATGGCATTTATTAAGTGCTTACTATAATAATAATAATGATGACATTTATTAAGCGCTTACTATAATAATGATAATGATGGCATTTGTTAAGCGCTTACTATAATAATAATGATAATGATGGCATTTATTAAGCGCTTACTATAATAATAATGATGATGGCATTTATTAAGTGCTTACTATAACAATAATAATAATGATGGCATTTACTAAGCGCTTACTATAATAATAATAATGATGATGGCATTTATTAAGCGCTTACTATAACAATAATAATAATGATGGCATTTATTAAGAGCTTACTATAATAATGATAATGATGGCATTTGTTAAGTGCTTACTATAATAATAATGATAATGATGGCATTTGTTAAGCGCTTACTATAATAATAATGATAATGATGGCATTTATTAAGCGCTTACTATAATAATAATAATAATAATGGTATTTATTAAGCACTTACTATAATAATAATAATGATGGCATTTATTAAGCGCTTACTATAATAATAATGATGATGATGGCATTTATTAAGCGCTTACTATAATAATAATAATAATGATGGCATTTATTAAGTACTTACTATAATAATAATAATGATGATGGCATTTATTAAGTGCTTACTGTAACAATAATAATAATGATGGCATTTATTAAGGGCTTACTATAATAATGATAATGATGTCATTTGTTAGGCGCCTACTATAATAATAATGATAATGATGGCATTTGTTAAGCGCTTACTATAATAATAATGATAATGATGGCATTTATTAAGCGCTTACTATAATAATAATAATAATAATGGTATTTATTAAGCACTTACTATAATAATAATAATGATGGCATTTATTAAGCGCTTACTATAATAATAATAATGATGATGTCATTTATTAAGCGCTTACTATAATACTACTAATAATAATGATGATGATGATGATGGCATTTATTAAGCCCTTACTATAATAATGATGATGGCATTTATTAAGCTCTTACTATAATAATACTAATGATGATGGCATTTATTAAGCACTTACTACATGCAAAGCACCGTTCTAAGCGCCGGGGAGGTTACAAGCTGATCAGGTTGTCCCACGGCGGGGCTCACAGTCTTAATCCTCATTTTAATAATAATAATAGTAATGGCATTTATTCATTCATTCATTCAATCGTATTTATTGAGCGCTTCCTGTGTGCAGAGCACTGGACTAAGCACTCGGGAAGTCCAAGTTGGCAACATCTAGAGACGGTCCCTACCCAACAGCGGGCTCACAAAGCACCGGTCTAAGCGCTGGGGAGGTTACAAGGTGATCAGGTTGTCCCACGGGGGGCTCAGAGTGTGCAGTTGTGAGCACGCTGCACAGTGTACTATGTGCAAAGCACTGTTCGGAGCACTTACTGAGCGCTTACCGTGGGCTGAGCGCTCGGGAGGGGACGCATGCCGAGCTGCCGAGGCCTAGTCCCCGGGCGGGAATAATCAATCAATCAATCAATCAATCAATCGTATTTATTGAGCGCTTACTGTGTGCAGAGCACTGGACTAAGCGCTTGGGAAGTCCAAGTCGGCGACATAACCGAAATAACCGAAACGTCGCCTTGCCCCCCTGCCCCCGTCCAGCGGATGGTGAAGAACTTGGAGAAGGAGCTCCTCGTGTTGAAGCGGGAATTGGGCGTCCAGAACACTTTGGTAAGGACGGGGCGAGCGGGGTGGGATGGACTGGACGCCGGGGGCCCAAAAGGCGCTGACCCCAGGCCCCTGGCCCGGCCTAGGCCAACCGCAGGCCCATCGCCTACGACCCCTTGAACGAAGCCCAGATAGCGGAGATCAACGCCCAAGTGCACCGGTTCCTGGACGGAGGCCTCGACGGCATCGAGGTGAGCCGGGGGTGGACGCCCCTGGGGTGGGGGTGACCCCATTCTTTCATTCAATCGTATTTATTGAGCGCTTCCTGTGTGCAGAGCACTGGGCTAAGCGCTTGGGAAGTCCAAGTGGGCAACATCTAGAGACGGGCCCTACCCAACGACGGGCCCACCGTCTAGAAGGGGGAGATGGACAACAAAATAAAACATGTGGACGTTTATTCCTTCAATCATTCATTCAATTGTACTTATTGAGCGCTTACTGTGTGCAGAGCACTGGGCTAAGCGCTTGGGAAGTCCAAGTGGGCAACATATAGAGACGGGCCCTACCCAGCGACGGGCTCACAGTCTAGAAGGGGGAGACGGACAACAAAACAAAACTTGTGGCCATTTATTCATTCATTCACTCATTCATTCAATCGTATTTATTGAGCGCTTACTGTGCGCAGAGCACTGGACTAAGCGCTTGGGAAGTCCAAGTGGGCAACATCCAGAGACGGGCCCTACCCAACGACGGGCTCACTGTTAGTACAGTGCTAAGTGCTTAGTACAGTGCTCTGCACATAGTAAGCGCTCAGTAAATACGATTGATCAATCAATCAATCAATCAATCAACTGTATTTATTGAGCGCTTACTATGTGCAGAGCACTGTACTAAGCGCTTGGGAAGTACAAATTGGCATCACATAGAGACAGTCCCTACCCAACAGTGGGCTCACAGTCTAAAAGGTGGGCTCACAGTCTAAAAGATTGATGATAGGAAGGGGAGATGGACAACAAAATCAAACATGTGGACGTTTATTCCTTCAATCATTCATTCAATTGTACTTATTGAGCGCTTACTGTGTGCAGAGCACTGGACTAAGCGCTTGGGAAGTCCAAGTGGGCAACATATAGAGACGGGCCCTACCCAGTGACGGGCTCACAGTCTAGAAGGGGGAGACGGACAACAAAACAAAACATGCGGCCATTTATTCATTCATTCACTCATTCATTCATTCATTCAATCGTATTTATTGAGCGCTTACTGTGTGCGGAGCACTGGACTAAGCGCTTGGGAAGTCCAAGTGGGCAACATCCAGAGACGGGCCCTACCCAACGACGGGCTCACTGTTAGTACAGTGCTAAGCGCTTAGTACAGTGCTCTGCACATAGTAAGCGCTCAATAAATACGATTGATGATAGGAAGGGGAGATGGACGACAAAATCAGACATGTGGACGTTTATTCCTTCAATCATTCATTCAGTTGGATTTATTGAGCGCTTACTGTGTGCAGGGCACTGGACTAAGCGCTTGGGAAGTCCAAGTCGGCAACATCTAGAGATGGTCCTTACCCAACGACGACATATTTATTACTCTATTTATTTATTTATCTATTTATTTTACTTGTACATTTCTATCCTACTTATTTTATTTTGTTGGTATGTTTGGTTCTGTTCTCTGTCTCCCCCTTTTAGACTGTGAGCCCACTGTTGGGTAGGGACTGTCTCTATGTGTTGCCAATTTGTACTTCCCAAGCGCTTAGTACAGTGCTCTGCACATAGTCAGCGCTCAATAAATACGATTGATTGATTGATTGATTGACGGGCTCACAGTCTAGAAGGGGGAGACGGACAACAGAACAAAACATGTGGCCATTTATGCATTCATTCATTCAATTGTATTTATTGAGCGCTTACCGTGTGCAGAGCACTGGACTAAGCGCTTGGGAAGCCCAAGTCGGCAACATCTAGAGACGGTCCCTACCCAACAGCGGGCTCACAGTCTAAGACGGACAACAAAACAAAACATAGTAACAAGATAAAATAAATAGATTAAATATGTACAAATAAAATAAATAAATTTCCACTGAGCCACGCTGCTTATTAAGCACTTCCTGGGTGCAGAGCACTGTGCTAAGCGCCTGGGAGAGGACAGGACAACAATAAACAGCGACAATCCCTGCCCAAGGTGGCCTGGCTTAGCGCCAAGAGCCCGGGCTTGGGAGTCAGAGGTCATGGGTTCGAATCCTGCCTCTGCCACTTGTCAGCTGTGTGACTTTGGGCAAGTCACTTCACTTCTCTGAGCCTCAGTTACCTCATCTGGAAAATGGGGATTAAGACTATGATCCCCTAGTGGGACAACCTGATCACCTTTTATCCCCCCCCCCCAGCGCTTAGAACAGTGCTGTGCACATAGTAAGTGCTTAACAAATGTCATTATTATTATTATTACTTTACCTCTCTGTGCCTCAGTTCCCTCATCTGTCAAATGGGGATGAAGACTGAGAGCCCCACGGGGGACAACCTGATTACCTTGTAACCTCCCCAGTGCTTAGAATGGTGTTTGTCACGTAGTAAGCGCTTAACAAATACCATCATTATTATTATTATCCACCCCAGGGCTTTGTACAGTGTCTGCCACATAGTAAGCGCTGAACAAATCGCCCTTCTTGTACATATGTGCATTTCTTGTCCATATTGACTATTCTATTTATTTTGTTAACATTGTGCATTTGGCTTTAATTCTATTTATTCTGATGACTTGACACCTGTCCGCATGTTTTGTTGTCTGTCTCCTCCTTCTAATCATCATCAATCGTATTTATTGAGCGCTTACTATGTGCAGAGCACTGTACTAAGCGCTTGGGAAGTACAAATTGGCAACATATAGAGAGAGTCTCTATAATAATAATAATAGTAATAATACTAATTTTGGTATTTGTTAAGCGCTTACTAAGTGCAAAGCACTGTTCTAAGCGCTGGGGAGGATGCAAAGTGATCAGGTTGTCCCACGTGGGGCTCACAGTCTTAATCCCCCTTTCACAGACGAAGTAACTGAGGCCCAGAGAAGCGAAGTGACTCGCCCAAAGTCACCCAGCTGACAATTGGCAGAGCCGGGATTTGAACCCATGACCTCTGACTCCAAAGCCGGGGCTCTTTCCATCGAGCCACGCTGCTTCTAATAATAATTAGACGCAGCGCTAAGCGCTTACAATCAAGCGCTTAGTACAGTGCTCTGCACACAGTAAGCGCTCAATAAATACGCCTGATGAATAATAATAATAATAATAATAATACGAGCCACGCTGCTTCTAATAATAATAATAATAATAATAGTAACAATGGCTTTTATTATGAGCCCGTTGTTGGGGAGGGACTGTCTCTAGATGTTGCCAATTTGTACTTCCCAAGTGCTTAGTCCAGGGCTCTGCACACAGTAATTAATAAATAAATCGATTCAATCAATAAATCAATTCAATCAATAAATCAATTCAATCAATGAATACGATTGAATGAATGAATAATGAATGAATGAATGAACAAATACCATAATTATTAGTATTATTAAAACAGGACAATAACAGACACATTCCCCGCTCACCGTGAATTTCCAGTCTAGGTAAGGTCCAAATCCCCCCTTCCCTCCCCACCGCGGCCCACCAGCGGCCACCGACCGGACGGGCTACTGTTGGGCCGCCCTGGAGCTCAATGAATTCATTCATTCATTCAGTCGCATTTATTGAGCGCTTACTGTGTGCAGAGCACTGGACAATTGAAAGAATGACTCCGTGAATGACCACCCCGTTGCTTCCCATCTGCCCCCCAGATCATCAACGTCCGACAGGTCCAGGAGGTGTTCAACCAGTTCAAAGTGATCTTAAGGTAACCGCCCCCCCCGGGGGTCCGGATCCCCCCAGGGCCGGGAAAGGCAGACCCCCGGTCGCCCCGGTATTTCACGCGCATCCCCCCCGCCTTGTTGCCCAGCCAACAGGAGAAAGAAGTGGAGTCCAAGCTGCTCCACAAGTACACGTTGATCGACAAGAACGACGAGGCGGCCATACTGGCCGCCCAGAAGGTAGGCCTGAGGGGGGGGTCTCCCCGCCGTCCCCCGCGTCCTCGGAAGCCCATTCTTGGGTCAGGACCACCTCTATCCGAATTGTCCTTCCCAAGCGCTCAGTCCAGTGCTCTGCACACGGTAAGCGCTCAATAAATACAATGGAATGAATGACTTCCCTTCAAAGCCCTACTGAGAGCTCACCTCCTCCAGGAGGCCTTCCCAGACTTCCCTTCCCCTCCTTCCTCTCCCCCCCGCCTTACCTCCTTTCCCTCCCCACAGCACCTGGAGATATATATATATATATGTTTGTACGCATTTATTACTCTATTTTATTTGTACATATTTATTCTATTTATTTTATCTTGTTAATATGTTTTGTTTTGTTGTCCATCTCCCCCTTCTAGACTGTAAGCCCGCTGTTGGGTTAGGAACCGTCTCTAGATGTTGCCGACTTGGACTTCCCAAGCGCTTAGTCCAGTGCTCTGCACACAGTAAGCGCTCAATAAATACGATTGAAGGAATGAATGAATGACTTTGACACCCGTCCACATGTTTTGTGCTGTTGTCCGTCTCCCCCTTCTAGACTGTGAGCCCGTTGTCAGGTAGGGACCGTCTCTATATGTTGCTGAATTGTACTTCCCAAGCGCTCAGTACAGTGCTCAGCACACGGTAAGCGCTCAATAAATACGATTGAATGAATGAATGACCCACAAGGGCCCGGGCGGCGCCAGCCTGGGCTTTCTATCTGTTGCCGAATTGTCCTTCCCAAGCGCTCAGTCCAGTGAACATGGTAAGTGCTCAATAAATACGATTGAATGAATGAATGAACCACATGGGCCCGGGCAGCGCCAGCCTGGGCTCTCTTTCTGTTGCCGAATTGTCCTTCCCAAGTGCTCAGTCCAGTGCTCAGCACACGGTAAGTGCTCAATAAATATGATCGAATGAATGAATGAATGACTTTGATACCCGTCCACAGGTTTTGTGCTGTTGTCTGTCTCCCCCTTCTAGACTGTGAGCCCGTTGTCGGGTAGGAACCGTCTTTATATGTTGCCGAATTGTCCTTCCCAAGCGCTCAGTCCACTGCATATGGTAAGCGCTCAATAAATACGATCGAATGAATGAATGAACCGCATGGGCTCGGGCGGTGCCCGCCTGGGCTCTCTATATGTTGCCGAATTGTCCTTCCCAAGCGCTCAGTCCAGTGCACATGGTAAGCGCTCAATAAATGCGATGGAATGAATGAAACGCATGGGCCCAGGTGGTGCCAGCCTGGGCTCTCTATCTGTTGCCAAATTGTCCTTCCCAAGCGCTCAGTCCAGTGCACACGGTAAGCGCTCAATAAATACGATCCAATGAATGAATGAACCACATGGGCCCGGGCGGCGCCAGCCTGGGCTCTCTATCTGTTGCCGAATTGTGCTTCCCAAGCTCTCAGTCCAGTGCACACGGTAAGCGCTCAATAAATACGATAGAATGAATGAATGAACTGCATGGGCCCAGGTGGCGCCAGCCTGGGCTCTCTCTCTGTTGCCGAATTGTCCTTCCCAAACGCTCAGTCCACTGCACACGGTAAGCGCTCAATAAATACGATGGAATGAATGAATGAACCGCATGGGCCCGCGCGGTGCCAGCCTGGGCTCTCTCTCTGTTGCCAAATTGTCCTTCCCAAGCGCTCAGTCCAGTGCACATGGTAAGTGCTCAATAAATACGATCGAATGAATGAATGAACTGCATGGGCCCAGGCGGCGCCAGCCTGGGCTCTCTCTCTGTTGCCGAATTGTGCTTCCCAAGCGCTCAGTCCATTGCACATGGTAAGCGCTCAATAAATACGATTGAATGAATGAATGAACCGCATGGGCCCCGGCGGCACCAGCCTGGGCTCTCTCTCTGTTGCCGAATCGTCCTTCCCAAGCGCTCAGTCCAGTGAACACGGTAAGCGCTCAATAAATACGATGGAATGAATGAATGAACCGCAGGGTGCCCAGGACCACCAGGAAGGGCAAGGTCATTCGGGGCGTGACCTCTGACCCCGCCAGACCCTCTGTCCTCCCCTCCAGGCCGGCCTGGTGGACGCGGACGGCCAGTCGCTGGTGGAAAACGAGAGCCAAGGGGTCGTGCCCGTCTCCAACAAGCCGGGGAGGAAAATCAAGGGCAAGAAAGGCAAGGAGCTGCCGGCCAGGTGGGTAGGGGGAGACGCAGCACGGCCCCAGGAGGTCCCGGGTTCAAATCCCGACTCCGCCACGCGTCCGCCGTGTGACCCTGGGCGAGTCGCTTCACTTCCCTGCGCCTCGGTGGCCTCGTCTGTAAAATGGGGATGGAGACTGGGAGCCCCAGGGGGGACGGGGACTGTGCCCAATCCCGTTTGTTTGTATCCACCCCAACGCTTAGTACAGTGCCTGGCATATAGCAAGCACTCAACAAAGACCGTGATCAGTACCAGAGAAGCAGCGGGGCTCAATGGGAAGAGCCCGGGGTTGGGAGTCGGAGGTCATGGGTTCAAATGCCGACTCTGCCAATTGTCAGCTGGGTGACTTTGGGCAAGTCGCTTCACTTCTCTGGGCCTCAGTTCCCTCATCTGGAAAATGGGGATGAAGACTGTGAGCCCCACAAGGGACAACCTGATCACCTTGTATCCACCCCAGCACTTAGAGCAGTGCTTTGCACATAGTAAGCGCTTAACATATGCCATCATCATCATTATTATTATTAGGGTAGACTACATATATGTGTATCTATATATATACATGTATATGTAGTCTATATATACATCTATATATACATATAGCTATACACACATATATGTAGTCCATACACACACATATGTAGTCTATATATATACATATATGTAGTCGCTCTATACTCATAGTTATACATATACACACACGTATATGTAGTCTATACACACACATATATGTAGTCTATATATACACACACATATATGTAGTCTATATATACACATATATGTAGTCTCTCTATATACATATACACACACACGTATATGTAGTCTATATAAGCATATACGCACATGCATATGTAGTCTATATATACATGTATATACACAAGTATATGTAGTCTATATACATACACATATATATGCAGTCTATATATACACATATATGTAGCCCACATATACATATGTATATGCAGTCTCTATCTATACACATATATGTAGTCTATATATATGCATATGTAGTGTGTATGTGTATATATGTATATATAGATTGATTAGATAGATTAGATAGATATAGATAGATAGATAGATAGATAGATAGATAGAGATAGATAGATAGATTGATAGATAGATAGATAGATAGATAAACAGAGTTTTTACATAGTATTTGTTAAGCACTTACTATATGCCAGGCGCTTTTCTAAGCACTGGGGAAGATACAAGATAATCAGGTTAACTGTAAGCTCGATATGGGTAGGGAATGTATCTGTTTGTTATAATAATAATAATAAAATAATAATAATGATGGCCTTTGTGAAGCGCTTACTGTGTGCCAAGCACTGTTCTAAGCACTGAGGTAGGTACAAGGTGATCAGGTTGTCCCCCAGGGGGTTCACGGTCTTCATCCCCATTTGACAGATGAAGGACCTGAGGCCCAGAGAAGTGAAGTGACTCGCTCAAGGTCACACAACAGACATGATGACCTTGTATCTCCCCCAGCGCTTAGAACAGTGCTTGGCACATAGTAAGCGCTGAACAAATACCATCCTCATCATCCTGCGGCGGAGCCGGGATTAGAACCCATGACCTCCACCATGATGATGTTTTGTTCTCCGTCTCCCCCTTCTAGGCCGTGAGCCTGTTGTTGGGTAGGGACCGCCTCTATACGTTGCCCACTTGTACTTCCCAAGCGCTTAGTACAGTGCTCTGCACACAAGAAGTGCTCAATACGATTGAATGAAGGAATGAATGAGCCCGTCGTTGGGTAGGGCCCGCCTCTGTACGTTGCCCACTTGGACTTCCCAAGCGCTTAGTCCAGTGCTCTGCACACAGGAAGCGCTCAATAAATACTATTGAATGAGCCCATTGTTGGGTAGGGACAGCCTCTATGCGTTGCCCACTTGGACTTCCCAAGCGCTCAGTCCAGTGCTCTGCACACAGGAAGCACTCAATAAATACGATTGAATGAAGGAATGAATGAGCCCGTCGTTGGGTAGGGCCTGCCTCTATACGTTGCCCACTTGGACTTCCCAAGCGCTTAGTCCAGTGCTCTGCACACAGGAAGCGCTCAATAAATACAATTGAATGAGCCCATAGTTGGGTAGGGCCTGCCTCTATACGTTGCCCACTTGGACTTCCCAAGCGCTTAGTCCAGTGCTCTGCACACAGGAAGCGTTCAATAAATACGATTGAATGAAGGAATGAATGAGCCCGTCATTGGGTAGGGCCTGCCTCTATACGTTGCCCACTTGGACTTCCCAAGCGCTTAGTCCAGTGCTCCGCACACAGGAAGTGCTCAATAAATACTATTGAATGAGCCCATCGTTGGGTAGGGACAGCCTCTATAGGTCGCCCACTTGGACTTCTCAAGCGCTTCGTCCAGTGCTCTGCACACAGGAAGCGCTCAATAAA
Source organism: Tachyglossus aculeatus (assembly GCF_015852505.1). Taxonomy (NCBI): domain Eukaryota; kingdom Metazoa; phylum Chordata; class Mammalia; order Monotremata; family Tachyglossidae; genus Tachyglossus; species Tachyglossus aculeatus. Next base: position 2,673,410 of record NC_052078.1, on the reverse strand, counting down.
TACGATTGAATGAAGGAATGAATGAGCCCGTCGTTGGGTAGGGCCTGCCTCTATACGTTGCCCACTTGGACTTCCCAAGCGCTTAGTCCAGTGCTCCGCACACAGGAAGTGCTCAATAAATACTATTGAATGAGCCCATCGTTGGGTAGGGACAGCCTCTATAGGTCGCCCACTTGGACTTCTCAAGCGCTTCGTCCAGTGCTCCGCACACAGGAAGCGCTCAATAAATAACGATTGAATGAAGGAATGAATGAGCCCGTCGTTGGGTAGGGCCCGCCACTATAGGTTGCCCACTTGGACTTCCCAAGCGCTCAGTACAGTGCTCTGCACACAGGAAGCGCTCAATAAATACGATTGAATGAGCCCATCGTTGGGTAGGGCCCGCCTCTATACATTGCCCACTTGGACTTCCCAAGCGCTTAGTCCAGTGCTCTGCACACAGGAAGCGCTCAATCAATACGATTGAATGAAGGAATGAATGAGCCCACTGTTGGGTAGGGACCGCTTCTAGATGTTGCCAACTTGGACTTCCCAAGCGCTTAGTCCAGTGCTCTGCACACAGGAAGCGCTCAATAAATACAATTGAATGAGCCCATCGTTGGGTAGGGCCTGCCTCTGTACATTGTCCACTTGGACTTGTTGCCAACTTGTACATCCCAAGCGCTTAGTCCAGTGCTCTGCACACAGTAAGCGCTCAATAAATACGATTGATTGATTGATTTTATACGTTGCCCACTTGGACTTCCCAAGCGCTCCATCCAGTGCTCCGCACACAGGAAGCGCTCAATAAATACGAAGGAATGAACGAGGACGATGGTCATTGCGGACCCCGCTGTCTCCCCTCCAGCGCCTCGGGCCGGAAGGAAGGATCCGGGAGCCCCGGGATGGCGAAGGATCCGGACTCGGCCTCCCTCTCCAAGGCCCAACCGAGCCCGACGTCCAAAGAGCCGGAGGTCAAGGAGCCGTCGGGTCGGGAGCCCGCGGTCCCCGAGCTGGGGCCGGCAGATCCAGCCCCCAAGGACGAGGCCCACCAGCCCAGGTAGCCCACCTCCTCCTCCAAGAAGCCCTCCCAGACTGCGCGCGACCCCCTCTCCAAATCTCCCGCTCCCTTCCGCGTCGCCCCGACTCGCCCCCTCGGCTCATCTCGCACCGCCCAGCTCCACACCGCAGGCTTCATTCATTCAATCGTATTAATCAATCAATCAATCAGTCCTATTTATTGAGCGCTTACTGTGTGCAGAGCACTGGACTAAGCGCTTGGGAAGTACAAGTTGGCAACATAGAGAGACGGTCCCTACCCAACAGTGGGCTCACAGTCTAGAAGGGGGAGACAGAGAACAAAACCAAACATACTAACAAAATAAAATCAATAGAATAGATCTGTACAAGGTAAATAGAGTAATCAATCTATCAATCGTATTTATCGAGCGCTTACTGTGTGCAGAGCACTGGACTAAGCGCTTGGGAAGTCCAAGTTGGCAACATCTAGAGACGGTCCCTACCCAACAGTGGGCTCACAGTCTAGAAGGGGGAGGCAGAGAACAAAACAAAACATATTAACAAAATAAAATAAATAGAATAGATATGTACAAGTAAAATAAATTAATAAATAGAGTAATAATAAATAAATAGAGTAATAGAAGGGTGATACAAGGTGATCAGGTTGTCCCACGGGGGGCTCACAGTCTAAATTATTTATTTGTTTTGTTGTCAGTCTCCCCCTTCTAGACTGTGAGCCCGCTGTTGGGTAGGGACCGTCTCTAGATGTTGCCCACTTCCCAAGCGCTTAGTCCAGTGCTCTGCACACAGTAAGTGCTCAATAAATACAATTGAATGAACGAATCCCCACTTGACCGATGAGGTCACCGAAGCCCAGAGAAGTGAAGTGACTTACCCAAGGTCACACAGCTGACAAGTGGTGGACTGTGAGCCCACTGTTGGGTAGGGACCGTCTCTAGATGTTGCCAACTTGGACTTCCCAAGTGCTTAGTCCAGTGCTCCGCACACAGTAAGCGCTCAATAAATCATCATCATCATCATCAATCGTATTTACTGAGCGCTTACTATGTGCAGAGCACTGTACTAAGCGCTTGGGAAGTACAAATTGGCAACATATAGAGACAGTCCCTACCCAACAGTGGGCTCACAGTCTAAAAGGGGAAGACAGAGAACAAAACCAAACCTACTAACAAAACAAAATAAATAGAATAGATATGTACAAGTAAAATAAATGAATAAATAAATAGAGTAATAAATAAATACGATTGAATGTATGAATGAATCCCCATTTGACAGATGAGGTCACTGAGGCCCAGAGAAGTGAAGTGACTTACCCAAGGTCACACAGCTGACAAGTGGTGGACTGTGAACCCACTGTTGGGTAGGGACCGTCTCTAGATGTTGCCAACTTGGACTTCCCAAGCGTTTAGTCCAGTGCTCCGCACACAGTAAGCGCTCAATAAATCATCATCGTCATCATCAATCGTATTTACTGAGCGCTTACTATGTGCAGAGCACTGTACTAAGCGCTTGGGAAGTACAAATTGGCAACATATAGAGACAGTCCCTACCCAACAGTGGGCTCACAGTCTAAAAGGGGAAGACAGAGAACAAAACCAAACCTACTAACAAAACAAAATAAATAGAATAGATAGGTACAAGTAAAATAAATGAATAAATAAATAGAGTAATAAATAAATACGATTGAATGTATGAATGAATCCCCATTTGACAGATGAGGTCACTGAGGCCCAGATAAGTGAAGTGACTTACCCAAGGTCACACAGCTGACAAGTGGTGGACTGTGAGCCCACTGTTGGGTAGGGACTGTCTCTAGACGTTGCCAACTTGGACTTCCCAAGCGTTTAGTCCAGTGCTCCGCACACAGTAAGCGCTCAATAAATCATCATCATCATCATCAATCGTATTTACTGAGCGCTTACTATGTGCAGAGCACTGTACTAAGCGCTTGGGAAGTACAAATTGGCAACATATAGAGACAGTTCCTACCCAACAGTGGGCTCACAGTCTAAAAGGGGAAGACAGAGAACAAAACCAAACCTACTAACAAAACAAAATAAATAGAATAGATAGGTACAAGTAAAATAAATGAATAAATAAATAGAGTAATAAATAAATACGATTGAATGTATGAATGAATCCCCATTTGACAGATGAGGTCACTGAGGCCCAGATAAGTGAAGTGACTTACCCAAGGTCACACAGCTGACAAGTGGTGGACTGTGAGCCCACTGTTGGGTAGGGACCGTCTCTAGATGTTGCCAACTTGTACTTCCCAAGCGCTTAGTCCACTGCTCCGCACACAGTAAGCGCTCAATAAATCATCATCATCATCATCAATCGTATTTACTGAGCGCTTACTATGTGCAGAGCACTGTACTAAGCGCTTGGGAAGTACAAATTGGCAACATATAGAGACAGTCCCTACCCAACAGTGGGCTCACAGTCTAAAAGGGGAAGACAGAGAACAAAACCAAACCTACTAACAAAACAAAATAAATAGAATAGATAGGTACAAGTAAAATAAATGAATAAATAAATAGAGTAATAAATAAATACGATTGAATGTATGAATGAATCCCCATTTGACAGATGAGGTCACTGAGGCCCAGATAAGTGAAGTGACTTACCCAAGGTCACACAGCTGACAAGTGGTGGACTGTGAGCCCACTGTTGGGTAGGGACTGTCTCTAGATGTTGCCAACTTGGACTTCCCAAGCGTTTAGTCCAGTGCTCCGCACACAGTAAGCGCTCAATAAATCATCATCGTCATCATCAATCGTATTTACTGAGCGCTTACTATGTGCAGAGCACTGTACTAAGCGCTTGGGAAGTACAAATTGGCAACATATAGAGACAGTCCCTACCCAACAGTGGGCTCACAGTCTAAAAGGGGAAGACAGAGAACAAAACCAAACCTACTAACAAAACAAAATAGAATAGATAGGTACAAGTAAAATAAATGAATAAATAAATAGAGTAATAAATAAATACGATTGAATGTATGAATGAATCCCCATTTGACAGATGAGGTCACTGAGGCCCAGAGAAGTGAAGTGACTTACCCAAGGTCACACAGCTGACAAGTGGTGGACTGTGAACCCACTGTTGGGTAGGGACCGTCTCTAGATGTTGCCAACTTGGACTTCCCAAGCGTTTAGTCCAGTGCTCCGCACACAGTAAGCACTCAATAAATCATCATCATCATCATCAATCGTATTTACTGAGCGCTTACTATGTGCAGAGCACTGTACTAAGCGCTTGGGAAGTACAAATTGGCAACATATAGAGACAGTCCCTACCCAACAGTGGGCTCACAGTCTAACAGGGGAAGACAGAGAACAAAACCAAACCTACTAACAAAACAAAATAAATAGAATAGATATGTACAAGTAAAATAAATGAATAAATAAATAGAGTAATAAATAAATACGATTGAATGTATGAATGAATCCCCATTTGACAGATGAGGTCACTGAGGCCCAGAGAAGTGAAGTGACTTACCCAAGGTCACACAGCTGACAAGGGGTGGACTGTGAGCCCACTGTTGGGTAGGGACCGTCTCTATATGTTGCCAACTTGGACTTCCCAAGCGTTTAGTCCAGTGCTCCGCACACAGTAAGCGCTCAATAAATAGGATTGATTGGTGGAGCCGGGATTTGAACCCCTGACCCCCGACTCTTCGTCCTCGGGCCCCAGGCCGAGCACCCCGCCGCCGAAGCCGGAGGCGTTCGAAGAGTTCAAGGCCGAGCGCGGGAGCGAGATCAACCGCATCTTCAAGGAGAACAAGGCCATCCTGGGTGACCGGCGGAGGAGAGCGGGCCGGGCCGCTCAGCACATCAACGACCTCAAGCGCCAAATCGACGCCACCCAGCACGCGCTGGACGCCCAGAAACGGCAGCGGGAGGAGCAAGGTCCGCTGACGCCGGTGGGGTGGACGGGCTGGGGTGGAGCGCTTACCACGCTCAAGAGAGAGTCCATTACAGGTTACAAGGTGATCAGCCCACTGTTGGGTAGGGACCGTCTCTATATGTTGCCAACTTGGACTTCCCAAGCGCTTAGTCCAGTGCTCTGCACACAGTAAGCGCTCAATAAATACGACTGACTGATTGATTGATTGATTATTTATTTTACTTGTACATATCTATTCTATTTATTTTATTTTGTTAGTATGTTTGGTTTTGTCCTCTGTCTCCCCCTTTTAGACTGTGAGCCCACTGTTGGGTAGGGACCATCTCTATATGTTGCCAACTTGTACTTCCCAAGCGCTTAGTACAGTGCTCTGCACACAGTAAGCGCTCAATAAATACGATTGACTGATTGATTGATTGATTGATTATTTATTTTACTTGTACATATCTATTCTATTTATTTTATTTTGTTAGTATGTTTGGTTTTGTCCTCTGTCTCCCCCTTTTAGACTGTGAGCCCAATGTTGGGTAGGGACTGTCTCTCTATGTTGCCACTTTGTACTTCCCAAGCGCTTAGTCCAGTGCTCTGCACACAGTAAGCGCTCAATAAATACGATTGACTGATTGATTGATTGATTGATTGATTATTTATTTTACTTGTACATATCTATTCTATTTATTTTATTTTGTTAGTATGTTTGGTTTTGTCCTCTGTCTCCCCCTTTTAGACTGTGAGCCCACTGTTGGGTAGGGACCATCTCTATATGTTGCCAACTTGTACTTCCCAAGCGCTCAGTACAGTGCTCTGCACACAGTAAGCGCTCAATAAATACGATTGACTGATTGATTGATTGATTGATTATTTATTTTACTTGTACATATCTATTCTATTTATTTTATTTTGTTAGTATGTTTGGTTTTGTCCTCTGTCTCCCCCTTTTAGACTGTGAGCCCAATGTTGTGTAGGGACTGTCTCTATATGTTGCCAACTTGTACTTCCCAAGCGCTTAGTACAGTGCTCTGCACACAGTGAGCGCTCAATAAATACGATTGATTGATTGATTGATCAGGCTGTCCCACGGGGGACCTCACAGTCTTAATAATAATGATGGCATTTATTCGTTCATTCATTCATTCAATCGTGTTTATTGAGCGCTTCCTGTGTGCAGAGCACTGGACTAAGCGCTTGGGAAGTCCAAGTTGGCAACAAGGAGAGACGGTCTCTACCCGACAACGGGCTCACAGTCTAGAAGGGGGAGACAGACAACAAAACAAAACATGTATTAAGCGCTTACTATGTGCCAAGCACCGTTCCAAGTGCTGGGGAGGTTACAAGGTGATCAGGTTGGCTCACAGTCTTCATCCCCATTTGACAGATGAAGGAACTGAGGCCCAGAGAATAATAATAATAATAATAATAATAATGGCATTTATTAAGCACTTACTATGTGCCAAGCACCGTTCTAAGTGCTGGGGAGGTTACAAGGTGATCAGGTTGTCTCACAGTCTTCATCCCCATTTGACAGATGAGGGAACTGAGGCCCAGAGACTAATAATAATAACAATAATAATAATAATAATAATAATAATAATAATAATAACAATAATAATAATAATAATGGCATTTATGAAGCACTTACTATGTGCCAAGCACCGTTCCAAGCGCTGGGGAGGTTACAAGGTGATCAGGTTGTCCCACAGTCTTCATCCCCATTTGACAGATGAGGGAACTGAGGCCCAGAGAATAATAATAGTAATAATAATAATGATGGCATTTATTAAGCGCTTACTATGTGCCAAGCACTGTTTCAAGCGCTGGGGAGGTTACAAGGTGATCAGGTTGTCTCACAGTCTTCATCCCCATTTGACAGATGAGGGATCTGAGGCCCAGAGAATAATAATAATAATAATAATAATAATGGCATTTATTAAGTGTTTACTATGTGCCAAGCACCGTTCTAAGCGCTGGGGAGGTTACAAGGTGATCAAGCTGTCCCACGGTCTTAATATTATTGGCACATATTCATTCATTCAATCATTAAGCTCAGTCTTAATAATGATGGCATTTATTAAGCTCTTACTATGTGTATATGTATACCTGTACTTATATACTTACCTGTATATATGTCTGTACGTATTTATTACTCCATTTATTTATTTATTTTACTTGTACATATTTATTCTATTTGTTTTATTCCGTTAATATGTTCTGTCTTGTTGTCTGTCTCCCCCTTCTAGACTGTGAGCCCACTGTTGGGTAGGGACCGCCTCTCGATGTTGCCAACTTGGACTTCCCAAGCGCTTAGTACAGTGCTCTGCACCCAGTAAGCGCTCAATAAATACGATTGAATGAATGAATGACTATGTGCCAAGCACCGTTCTAAGCGCTGGGGAGGTTACAAGGTGATCAGGCTGTCCCACGGGGGGGGCTCACAGTCTTAATAATAATGATGGCATTTATTAAGCGCTTACTATGTGCCAAGCACCGTTCTAAACTCTGGGGAGGTTACAAGGTGATCAGGCTGTCCCACGGGGGGGCTCACAGTCTTAATAATAATGATGGCATTTATGAAGCGCTTACTATGTGCACAGCACTGTTCTAAGCGCTGGGGAGGTTACAAGGTGATCAGGCTGTCCCACGGTCTTAATATTATTGGCACATATTCATTCATTCAGTCATTAAGCTCAGTCTTAATAATGATGGCATTTATTAAGCACTTACTATGTATACCTGTACTTATATACTTACCTGTATATATGTATATATGTTTGTACGTATTTATTACTCTATTTATTTTACTTGTACATATTTATTCTGTTTATTTTATTTTGTTAATATGTTCTGTCTTGTTGTCTGTCTCCCCCTTCTAGACTGTGAGCCCGCTGTTGGGTACGGACCGTCTCTAGATGTTGCCAACTTGTACTTCCCAAGCGCTTAGTACAGTGCTCTGCACCCAGTAAGCGCTCAATAAATACGATTGAATGAATGAATGAATATGTGCCAAGCACTGTTCTAAGCGCTGGGGAGGTTACAAGGTGATGAGGCTGTCCCACGGGGGGGCTCACAGTCTTAATAATAATGATGGCATTTATGAAGCGCTTACTATGTGCACAGCACTGTTCTAAGCGCTGGGGAGGTTACAAGGTGATCAGGCTGTCCCACGGGGGGGCTCACAGTCTTAATAATAATGATGGCATTTATGAAGCACTTACTATGTGCACAGCACCGTTCTAAGCGCTGGGGAGGTTACAAGGTGATCAGGCTGTCCCACGGTCTTAATATTATTGGCACATATTCATTCATTCAGTCATTAAGCTCAGTCTTAATAATGATGGCATTTACTAAGCACTTACTATGTATACCTGTACTTATATACTTACCTGTATATATGTATATATGTTTGTACGTATTTATTACTCTATTTATTTATTTTACTTGTACATATTTATTCTGTTTATTTTATTCTGTTAATATGTTCTGTCTTGTCAGTCTCCCCCTTCTAGACTGTGAACCCACAGTTGGGTAGGGACTGTCTCTATGTGTCGCCAACTTGTACTTCCCAAGCGCTTAGTACAGTGCTCTGCACCCAGTAAGCGCTCAATAAATACGATTGAATGAATGAATGAATATGTGCCAAGCACCGTTCTAAGCTCTGGGGAGGTTACAAGGTGATCAGGCTGTCCCACGGCGGGGGGTTACAGTTTTAATAATAATGATGGCATTTATGAAGCGCTTAGTATGTGCACAGCACTGTTCTAAGCGCTGGGGAGGTTACAAGGTGATCAGGCTGTCCCACGAGAGGGCTCACAGTCTTAATGATAATGATGGCATTTATTAAGTGCTTACGATATATATATATGTATACCTGTACTTATATGCATGTATATATGTTTGTACATATTTATTACTCTATTTATTTCTTTATTTTACTTGTACATATTTATTCTATTTATTTTATTTTGTTAATATGTTTTGTTTCGTTCTCTGTCTCCCCCTTCTAGACTGTGAGCCCGCTGTTAGGTAGGGACCGTCCCTATAGCACTTCCCAAGCGCTTAGTCCAGTGCTCTGCACACAGTAAGAGCTCAATAAATACGACTGAATGAATGAACCATCAACTGGGCCCATTCCCTACCCATACTGAGCGGCAAGAAGCGGCGTGGCTCGGTGGGAAGAGCCCGGGCTTGGGAGTCAGAGGTCGTGGGTTCATTCCTTCATTCAGTCGTATTTATTGAGCGCTTACTGTGTGCAGAGCCCTGGACTGAGCGCTTGGGAAGTCCAAGTTGGCAACATCTAGAGCCGGGCCCTACCCCACAGCGGGCTCCCAGTCTAGAAGGGGAAGACAGACAACAAAACAATACATATTAACAAAATAAATAGAATAAATATGTCCAAATAAAATAGAGTAATAAATCCGTACAAACATATATACAGGTGCTGTGGGGAGGGGAAGGAGGTAGGGCGGTGGGGATGGGGAGGGGGAGAGGGTTCAAATCCCGGCTCCGCCACTCATCAGCTGACTTTGGGCAAGCCGCTTCACTTCTCTGGGCCTCAGTTCCCTCATCTGTCAAATGGGGATGAAGACTGGGAGCCCTCAGTGGGACAACCTGATCACCTTGTAACCTCCCCAGCGCTTAGAACAGTGCTTGGCACATAGTAGGCGCTTAACAAATGCTATCATCGTTATTATTATTATTCTCTGGACCTCAGTTCCCTCAGCTGTAAAAGGGGGATGAACACTGGGAGCCCCACAGGGGACAACCTGATTACCTTGTAATAATAATAATAATAATCTTGGTATTTGTTAAGTGCTTACTATGTGCCAAGCACTGTTCTAAGCGCTGGGGAGGATACAAGGTGATCAGGTTGCCCACATGGGGCTCGCAATAATAATAATGATGGCATTCATTAAGCGCTTACTATGTGCAAAGCACTGCTCTAAGCACTGAAGGGTTAACAAGGTGATCAGGTTGTCCCCCGTGGGGCTCACAATCTTCATCCCCATTTTCCAGATGAGGTCACTGAGGCCCAGAGAAGTGAAGTGACTTGCCCAAAGTCACACAGCTGACAAGCAGCAAAGCTGGGATTTGAACCCATCTAGCCCTGTGCTTAGAACAGTGCTTGGCACATAGTAAGTGCTTAACAAATACGATCATTATTATTATTATTATTATTATTATTCTCTGTGCCTCAGTTCCCTCATCTGAAACTGGGAATGAAGACTGTGAGCCCCCCGTGGGACAACCCGATGACCTTGTATCACCTCCCAGCGCTTAGAACAGTGCTTGGCACATAGTAAGCGCTTAACAAATACCATTATTATTATTATTCTCTGTGCCTCAGTTCCCTGAGCCCGTTGTAGGGTAGGAACCGTCTCTATATGTTGCCGATTTGTACTTCCCAAGCGCTTAGTCCAGTGCTCTGCACACAGTAAGCGCTCAATAAATACAATTGAATGAAGGAATGAAGACCGTGAGCCCCACGTGGGACAACCCTTTAACCTTGTAACCCCACCCCCTGCGCTTAGAACAGTGCTTAGCACCTAGTAAGCGCTTAACGAATACCATCATTATTATTATTATCATTCTCTGGGCCTCAGTTTCCTCATCTGAAACTGGGGATGAAGACTGGGAACCCCACGGGGGACAACCTTGTATTCTCCCCCACCCCCCCAGCGCTTAGAACAGTGCTTGGCACCTAGTAAGCGCTTAACAAATACCATCATTATTATTATTATCATTCTCTGGGCCTCAGTTCTCTCATCTGAAACTGGGGATGAAGACTGGGAGCCCCACGGGGGACAACCTTGTATTCTCCCCCACTCCCCCAGCGCTTAGAACAGTGCTTGGCACCTAGTAAGCACTTAACAAATACCATCATTATTATTATTATCATTCTCTGGGCCTCAGTTCCCTCATCTGAAACTGGGGATGAAGACTGGGAGCCCCACGGGGGACAACCTTGTATCCCCCCCAGCGCTTAGAACAGTGCTTGGCACCTAGTAAGCGCTTAACAAATAACCATCCTTAGAAGCAGCGTGGCTCGGTGGAAAGAGCCCGGGCTTTGGAGTCAGAGGTCATGGGTTCAAATCCCGGCTCCGCCAATTGTCAGCTGGGTGACTTTGGGGGAGTCACTTCACTTCTCCGGGCCTCAGTGACCTCATCTGGAAAATGGGGATGAAGACTGGGAGCCCCCCGTGGGACAGCCTGATCACCTTGTAACCTCCCCAGCGCTTAGAACGCTGCTTGGCACATAGTAAGCGCTTAATAAATGTCATCATTATTAATAAGACTCTGAGCCCCCCGTGGGACAGCATGATCACCTTGTAACCTCACCAGTACTTAGAACGGTGCTTGGCACATAGTAAGCGCTTAATAAATGCCATCATTATTATTAAGACTGTGAGCCCCCCGTGGGACAGCCTGATCACCTTGTAACCTCCCCAGCGCTTAGAACGGTGCTTGGCACATATTCATTCATTCATTCAATCGTATTTATTGAGCGCTTACTGGGTGCAGAGCACTGTACTAAGCGCTTGGGAAGTACAAGTTGGCAACAGACAGAGACGGTCCCTACCCAACAGCGGGCTCACAGTCTAGAAGGGGGAGACAGACAACAAGACAGAACATATAACAAAAGAAAATAAATTGAATATGTACAAATAAAATGAATAAATAAATGCAGTAATAAATACGTACAAACATATACATATATACAGGTAAGTATATAAGTACAGGTATACATATATACATAGTAAGCACTTAATAAATGCCATCATTATTATTAAGACTGAGCTTAATGATTGAATGAATGAATATGTGCCAATAATATTAAGACCGTGGGCCCGCCTGATCACCTTGTAACCTCCCCAGCGCTTGGAACAGTGCTTGGCAAATAGTAAGTGCTTAATAAATGCCATCATTATTAATAAGACTGTGAGCCCCCCATGGGACAGTCTGATCACCTTGTAACCTCCCCAGAGCTTGGAACGGTGCTTGGCACATAGTAAGCGCTTAATAAATGCCATCATTATTATTAACACTGTGAGCCCCCCCGTGGGACAACCTGATCACCTTGTAACCTCCCCAGCGTTTAGAACAGTGCTTGGCACATAGTAAGCGCTTAATAAATGCCATCATTATTATTAAGACCGTGAGCCCCCCACCGTGGGACAGCCTGATCACCTTGTAACCTCCCCTGCGCTTAGAACGGCGCGTGGCACATAGTAAGTGCTTAATAAATGCCATCATTATTAATAAGACTGTGAGCCCCCCGTGGGACAGCCTGATCACCTTGTAACCTCCACAGCGCTTAGAACGGCGCTTGGCACATAGTAAGCGCTTAATAAATGCCATCATTGTTATTATGATGATGATTATTATTATTATTATTTTAGTCTAGAGTGGGGAGATGGGTGTGAATAGAAATAACCACCCCGCCAGCCGGGCTGAGGGTCTGCGGCCCTCTCAAGTCCGCCAGGCCCGAGCGGACCACTGCCATCCCGTCAGAGCAGCAGCATGGCTCAGTGGAAAGAGCCCAGGCTTTGGAGTCAGAGGTCATGGGTTCAAATCCCGCCTCTGCCAACTGTCAGCTGGGTGACTTTGGGCGAGTCACTTGACTTCTCTGGGCCTCAGTGACCTCATCTGTCAAATGGGGATGAAGACTGGGAGCCCCCCGTGGGCCAACCTGATCCCCTTGAAACCTCCCCAGCACTTAGAACAGTGCTTGGCACCCAGCACCTGTATATATGTACATATATGTTTGTACCTATTTATTACTCTATTTTACTTGTACATATTTATTCTATTTACTTTATTTTGTTAATATGTTTTGCTTTGTTGTCTGTCTCCCCCTTCTAGACTGTGAGCCCGCTGTTGGGTAGGGACCATCTCTACACGTTGCCAACTTGGACTTCCCAAGCGTTTAGTCCAGTGCTCTGCACACAGTAAGCGCTCAATAAATACGACTGACTGAATGAATGAATAGCAAGCGCTTAATAAAATGCCATTATTGTTATTATTATTACTGTTCCTCCCTTCAAGGCCCTACTGAGAGCTCATCTCCCCAAGCGCTTAGTCCAGTGCTCTGCACACAGTAAGCGCTCAATAAATACGACTGACTGAATGAATGAATAGCAAGCGCTTAATAAAATGCCATTATTGTTATTGTTATTACTGTTCCTCCCTTCAAGGCCCTACTGAGAGCTCATCTCCTCCAGGAGGCCTTCCCAGACTGAGTCCCTTCCTTCCTCTCCCCCTCGTCCCCCTCTCCATCCCCCGCATCTTACCTCCTTCCCTTCCCCACAGCACCTGTATATATGGATATATGTTTGTACATATTTATTACCCTATTTATTTATTTTACTTGTACCTATCTATTCTATTTTATTTTGTTAGTATGTTTTGTTTTGTTCTCTGTCTCCCCCTTCTAGACTGTGAGCCCACTGTTGGGTAGGGACTGTCTCTATATGTTGCCAACTTGGATTTCCCAAGTGCTTAGTACAGTGCTCTGCACAAAGTAAGCGCTCAATAAATACGATTGATTGATTGATTGATTGTTATCCCGTCCCGCAGGACATTTCGAGGCTGAGGGGCAGACCATCATCGACCAGGAGGAATTTTTGCTCCTGGTGAAGCTGAAGGAGATGAAGGCCCAGTATCGCAAGGACTTCGACCTCCTGCGGGACCTGAAGGCCGAAATCCAGTACTGCCAGCGCCTCGTGGACCAGTGTCGGCAGCGCCTGCTTGCCGGTGGGGCCCCCGGGGCTGGGGGAGACGCTCCCAGAACCGAATTGGGGGTGGGAGGAAGAGAAGCAGCGGGGCTCAGTGGAAAGAGCCCGGGCTTTGGGGTCAGAGGTCACGGGTTCTAATCCCAGCTCCGCCACACGGCTGCTGTGTGACCTTGGTCGAGTCACTTCTCTGGGCCCCAGTTCCCTCATCTGTCTAGTAATAATCCGTCTAGTAATAATAATAATAATGATGATGGCATTTATTAAGCACTTACTATGTGCCAAGCGCTGTTCTAAATAGTAATAATAATGATGACGGCATTTATTAAGTGCTTACTATGTGCCAAGCGCTGTTCTAAATAGTAATAATAACGATGATGGCATTTATGAAGAGCTTACTATGTGCCAAGCGCTGCTCTAAATAGTAATAATAATGATGATGGCATTTATTAAGCGCTTACTATGTGCCAAGCGCTGTTCTACATAGTAATAATAATGATGATGGCATTTATTAAGCACTTACTATGTGCCAAGCCCTGTTCTAAATAGTAATAATAATGATGATGGCATTTATAAAGCGCTTACTATGTGCCAATTGCTGTTCTAAATAATAATAATAATGATGGCATTGATTAAGCACTTACTGTGTGCCAAGCACTGTTCTAAATAGTAATAATAATGATGATGGCATTTATTAAGCGCTTACTATTTGCCTAGCGCTGTTCTAAATATTAATCATAATGATGATGGCATTTATGAAGCGCTTACTATGTGCCAAGCGCGGTTCTAAATAGTAATAATAATGATGATGGCATTTATTAAGCGCTTACTGTGTGCCAAGCACTGTTCTAAATAGTAATAATAATGATGATGGCATTTATTAAGCGCTTACTATGTGCCAAGCGCTGTTCTAAATAATAATAGTGGCATTTATTAAGTGCTTACTATGTGCCAAGAGCTGTTCTAAATAGTAATGATAATGATGATGGCATTTATGAAGCGCTTACTATGTGCCAAGCACTGTTCTAAATAGTAATAGTGGCATTTATTAAGTGCTTACTATGTGCCAAGCGCTGTTCTAAATAGTAATAATAATGATGATGGCATTTATTAAGCGCTTACTATGTGCCAAGCGCGGTTCTAAATAGTAATAATAATGATGATGGCATTTATTAAGCACTTACTATGTGCCAAGCGCGGTTCTAAATAGTAATAATAATGATGATGGCGTTTATGAAGCGCTTCCTATGTGCCAAGCGCTGTTCTAAATAGTAATAATAATGATGATGGCATTTATGAAGCGCTTACTACGTGCCAAGCGCTGTTCTAAATAGTAATAATAATGATGACAGCATTTATTAAGTGCTTACTATGTGCCAAGTGCTGTTCTAAATAGTAATAATAACGATGATGGCATTTATGAAGCGCTTACTATGTGCCAAGCGCTGTTCTAAATAGTAATAATAATGATGATGGCATTTATGAAGCGCTTCCTATGTGCCAAGCGCTGTTCTAAATAGTAATAATAATGATGATGGCATTTATGAAGCGCTTACTATGTGCCAAGCGCTGTTCTAAATAATAATAGTGGCATTTAATAAGTGCTTACTATGTGCCAAGAGCTGTTCTAAATAGTAATGATAATGATGATGGCATTTATGAAGCGCTTACTATGTGCCAAGCGCTGTTCTAAATAGTAATAGTGGCATTTATTAAGTGCTTACTATGTGCCAAGCGCTGTTCTAAATAGTAATAATAATGATGATGGCATTTATTAAGCGCTTACTATGTGCCAAGCGCGGTTCTAAATAGTAATAATAATGATGATGGCATTTATTAAGCACTTACTATGTGCCAAGCGTGGTTCTAAATAGTAATAATAATGATGATGGCATTTATGAAGCGCTTACTATGTGCCAAGCGCTGTTCTAAATAATAATAGTGGCATTTAATAAGTGCTTACTATGTGCCAAGAGCTGTTCTAAATAGTAATGATAATGATGATGGCATTTATGAAGCGCTTACTATGTGCCAAGCGCTGTTCTAAATAGTAATAGTGGCATTTATTAAGTGCTTACTATGTGCCAAGCGCTGTTCTAAATAGTAATAATAATGATGATGGCATTTATTAAGCGCTTACTATGTGCCAAGCGCGGTTCTAAATAGTAATAATAATGATGATGGCATTTATTAAGCACTTACTATGTGCCAAGCGTGGTTCTAAATAGTAATAATAATGATGATGGCATTTATGAAGCGCTTACTATGTGCCAAGCGCTGTTCTAAATAATAATAGTGGCATTTAATAAGTGCTTACTATGTGCCAAGAGCTGTTCTAAATAGTAATGATAATGATGATGGCATTTATGAAGCGCTTACTATGTGCCAAGCGCTGTTCTAAATAGTAATAGTGGCATTTATTAAGTGCTTACTATGTGCCAAGCACTGTTCTAAATAGTAATAATAATGATGATGGCATTTATTAAGCGCTTACTACGTGCCAAGCGCTGTTCTAAATAGTAATAATAATGATGATGGCATTTATGAAGCGCTTACTATGTGCCAAGCGCAGTTCTAAATAGTAATAATAATGATGATGGCATTTATGAAGCGCTTACTATGTGCCAAGCGCTGTTCTAAATAATAATAGTGGCATTTATTAAGTGCTTACTATGTGCCAAGAGCTGTTCTAAATAGTAATGATAATGATGATGGCATTTATGAAGCGCTTACTATGTGCCAAGCGCTGTTCTAAATAGTAATAGTGGCATTTATTAAGTGCTTACTATGTGCCAAGCGCTGTTCTAAATAGTAATAATAATGATGATGGCATTTATTAAGCGCTTACTATGTGCCAAGCGTGGTTCTAAATAGTAATAATAATGATGATGGCGTTTATGAAGCGCTTACTATGTGCCAAGCGCTGTTCTAAATAATAATAGTGGCATTTATTAAGTGCTTACTATGTGCCAAGAGCTGTTCTAAATAGTAATGATAATGATGATGGCATTTATGAAGCGCTTACTATGTGCCAAGCGCTGTTCTAAATAGTAATAGTGGCATTTATTAAGTGCTTACTATGTGCCAAGAGCTGTTCTAAATAGTAATGATAATGATGATGGCATTTATGAAGCGCTTACTATGTGCCAAGCGCTGTTCTAAATAGTAATAGCGGCATTTATTAAGTGCTTACTATGTGCCAAGCGCTGTTCTAAATAGTAATAATAACGATGATGGCATTTATGAAGAGCTTACTATGTGCCAAGCGCTGTTCTAAATAGTAATAATAATGATGATGGCATTTATTAAGCGCTTACTATGTGCCAAGTGCGGTTCTAAATAGTAATAATAATGATGACAACCTGATCACCTGGTATCCTCCCCAGCGCTTAGAACGGTGCTTTGCACATAGTAAGCACTTAACAAATGCCATCATCATTATTATTATTATTCTCTCGGCCTCAGTGACCTCCTCTGTAAAATGGGGCTGAAGACTGTGAGCCCCCCGTGGGACAGCCTGATCACCTTGTAACCTCCCCAGCGCTTAGAACAATGCTTCACACATAGTATGCACTTAATAAATGCCATCATTATTATTATTATTTAGAACAGCACTTGGCACATAGTAAGCGCTTAATAAATGCCATCATCATTATTATTGCTATTTAGAACAGCACTTGGCACATAGGAAGTGCTTAATAAATGCCATCATTATTATTATTATTTAGAACAGCACTTGGAACATAGGAAGTGCTTAATAAATGCCATCATTATTATTATTATTTAGAACAGCACTTGGCACATAGGAAGTGCTTAATAAATGCCATCATTATTATTATTATTTAGAACAGCACTTGGCACATAGGAAGTGCTTAATAAATGCCACCATTATTGTATTTAGAACAGCGCTTGGCACATAGTAAGCGCTTAATAAATGCCATCATCATTATTCTTTAGAACAGTGCTTCGCACAAAGGAAGTGCTTAATAAATGCCATCGTTATTATTATTATTTAGAACAGCACTTGGCACATAGGAAGTGCTTAATAAATGTCATCATTCTTATTATTATTTAGAACAGCACTTGGCACATAGGAAGTGCTTAATAAATGCCATCATTATTATTATTATTTAGAACAGCACTTGGCACATAGGAAGCGCTTAATAAATGCATCATTATTGTATTTAGAACAGTGCTTGGCACATAATAAGCGCTTAATAAATGCCATCATAATTATTCTTTAAAATAGTGCTTGGCACATAGTAAGCGCTTAATAAATGCCATCATCATTATTATTCTTTAGAACAGCGCTTGGCACATAGTAACCACTTAATGAATGCCATCATTATTATTATGCTTTAGAATAGTAAGTGCTTAATAAATGCCATCATTATTATTATGCTTTAGAACCTTCATTCATTCATTCAATCGTATTTATTGAGCACTTCCTGTGTGCAGAGCACTGTACTAAGCGCTTGGGAAGTCCAAGTTGGCAACAAAGAGAGACGGTCCCTACCCAACAACGGGCTCACAGTCTAGAAGGAGGAGACAGGCAATAAAACAAAACATGTAGACAGGTGTCAAGTTGTCAGAACAAACCACATAGTAAGCGCTTAATAAATGCCATCATTATTAGCAGTAGTAGTAGTAAGCGCCTAACACATGCCATCTTTATTATTTTAGAGTTTGAGATCTGGTACAAGGAGTCCTTCCTTATTCCCGAAGACGTGCAGGCGGCCCTGGGCCAGGCGGGCGCCATCACGCCGGGCATGGTGCCCACCAACAGAATCCTGTTGCTGGTGAGCGTAACCTCGCACCCGGAGCCCGGAGGGGGCTCAGCACAATTCACAGCCACCCAGGGCCGGGCGGTGGGTCGGCCTGGGTGGTCGCCCTCCCTTCCCACCCACCCCGCCACCCCAGATTTTCCCATCCCCGGTCCCTGCTAGAGTGGAGGCTCCAGGCGAAGGCCCTCGAGGCGCTCAGCACAGCGCCGAGCGGTCAGTATGTAGCCTAAGCGCTTAGTACAGTGCTCTGCCACACGGTAAGCGCTCAGTAAATACGATTGAATGACTCAGACCCAGCTTACGAGGAGGCCCAGGGGTTGGCCCACCATGTGGAGTCGGAACAGTCGGGCCCGAGTCTCCCCGCCATAATAATAATAATGGCATTTATTAAGCGCTTACTATGTGCAAAGCACTGTTCTAAGCGCTGGGAAGGTTACAAGGTGATCAGGTTGTTCCACGGGGGGCTCACAGTCTTCATCCCCATTTGACAGATGAGGTCACTGAGGCCCAAATACTACTACTACTACTACTACTACTACTAGTAATGGTATTTATTAAGCGCTTACTATGTGCAAAGCACCGTTCTAAGCGCTGGGGAGGTTACAAGGTGACCAGGTTGTCCCACGGGGGGCTCACAGGCTTCATCCCCATTTCACAGATGAGATCTCTGAGGCCCAGAGAATAATAATGATAATTATTATTATGGCACTTATTAAGCGCTTACTATGTGCAAAGCACCGTTCTAAGCACTGGGGAGGTTACAAGGTGATCAGATTGTCACACCGGGAGCTCACAGTCTTCATTATTATTATCCCCATTTGACAGATAAGGTCACTGAGGCCCCCCCCCCCAATAAAATAATAATAATAATGGCATTTATTAAGCACTTACTATGTGCAAAGCACCATTCTAAGCACTGGGGAGGTTACAAGGTAATCAGGTTGTCCCACGGGGGGCTCACAGGCTTCATCCCCATTTGACAGATGAGGTCACTGAGGCCCAGAGAATAATAATAATAATTATTATTATTATGGCACTTACTAAGCGCTTACTATGTGCAAAGCACCATTCTAAGCGCTGGGGAGGTTACAAGGTGATCAGGTTGTCCCCCGGGGGGCTCACAGTCTTCATCCCCATTTTCCAGACGAGGTCACTGAGGCCCGGAGAGGTGAAGTGATTTGCCCAAAGTCACACAGCTGACGGTGGCGGGGTCGGGATTTGAACCCATGACCTCTGACTCCAAAGCCCGGGCTCTTTGCACTGAGCCACGCTGCTTCTCTGCTTCCCCAGGCTCAGTCAATTGTATTTATTGAGCGCTTACTGTGAGGAGAGCACAGTACTGAGAAGCAGTGTGGCTCAGTGGAAAAAGCCCGGGCTTTGGAGTCAGAGGTCATGGGTTCAAATCCCAGCTCTGCCAATTGTCAGCTGGGTGACTTTGGACAAGTCACTTCTCTGGGCCTCAGTTCCCTCATCTGTCAAATGGGGATGAAGACTGTGAACACCCCCGCGGGACAACCTGATCACCTGTAACCTCCCCAGTGCTTAGAACAGTGCTTGGCACATAGTAAGCGTTTAATAAATGCCATCATTATTATTATTCTTTAGAACAGTGCTTGGCACATAGTAATCACTTAATAAATGCCATCATTATTATTATTCTTTAGAACAGCACTTGGCACATAGTAAGCACTTAATAAATGCCATCACTACTATTATTATTTAGAACAGCGCTTGGCACATAGTAAGCACTTAAGTGCCATCATTATCATTATTCTTTAGAACAGCGCTTGGCACATAGTAAGCGTTTAATAAATTCCATCATCATTATTATTATTTAGAACAGCGTTTGGCACACAGTAAGTGCTTAATAAATGCCATTATTATTATTATGCTTTAGAACAGCGCTCGGCACATAGTAAGCGCTTAATAAATGCCATCATTATTATTATGCTTTAGAACAGTGCTCGGCACATAGGAAGCGCTTAATAAATGCCATCATTATTGTATTTAGAACAGTTTTTGGCACATAGTAAGCGTTTAATAAATGCCATCATTATTATGATTCTTTAGAACAGTGCTTGGCACATAGGAAGTGCTTAATAAATGCCATCGTTATTGTATTTAGAACAGTGCTTGACACATAGTAAGTGCTTAATAAATGCCATCATTATTATGATTATTTAGAACAGCACTTGGCACATAGTAACCGCTTCATAAATGTCATCATTATTATGATTCTTCAGAACAGTGCTCGGCACATAATAAGCGCTTCATAAATTCCATCATTATTATGATTATTTAGAACAGCGCTTGGCACATAGTAACCGCTTCATAAATGTCATCATTATTATGATTCTTTAGAACAGCACTCGGCACATAGTAAGCGCTTAATAAATGCCATCATTATTATGCTTTAGAACAGCGCTCGGCACATAGTAAGTGCTTCATAAATGCCATCATTATTATTTTTCTTTAGAACTGCGTTCGGCACATAATAAGTGCTTAATAAATGCCATCATTATTGTATTTAGAACAGCAGTCGGCCCATAGTAACCACTTCATAAATGCCATCATTATTATTATTCTTTAGAACAGCGCTTGGCACATAGTAAGCGCTTAATAAATGCCATCATTATTATTATGCTTTAGAACAACGCTCGGCACATAGTAAGCACTTAATAAATGCCATCATTATTGTATTTAGAACAGTGCTGGGCACATAGTAAGCGTTTAATAAATGCCATCATTATTATGATTCTTTAGAACAGTGCTTGGCACATAGGAAGTGCTTAATAAATGACATCATTATTGTATTTGGAACAGTGCTTGACACATAGTAAGTGCTTAATAAATGCCATCATTATTATGATTATTTAGAACAGCACTTGGCACATAATAACTGCTTCATAAATGTCATCATTATTATGATTCTTCAGAACAGCACTCGGCACATAGTAAGCCCTTAATAAATGCCATCATTATTATGATTCTTTAGAACAGCGCTTGGCACATAGTAACCGCTTCATAAATGTCATCATTATTATGATTCTTTAGAACAGCACTCGGCACATAGTAAGCGCTTAATAAATGCCATCATTATTATGCTTTAGAACAGCGCTCGGCACATAGTAAGCGCTTAATAAATGCCATCATTATTGTATTTAGAACAGTGCTGGGCACATAGTAAGCGTTTAATAAATGCCATCATTATTATGATTCTTTAGAACAGCGCTTGGCACACCGTAACCGCTTCATAAATGTCATTATTATTATGATTCTTTAGAGCAGTGCTTGGAACATAGTAAGTGCTTAATAAATGACATCATTATTATGCTTTAGAACAGTGCTGGGCACATAGTAAGCGTTTAATAAATGCCATCATTATTATGATTCTTTAGAACAGCACTTGGCACATAGGAAGCGCTTAATAAATGCCATCATTATTGTATTTAGAACAGCGCTTGGCACATAGTAACCGCTTCATAAATGCCATCATTAATATTATTATTTAGAACAGCACTTGGCACATAGTAACCGCTTAATAAATGCCATCATGATTGTATTTAGAACAGTGCTGGGCCCATAGTAAGCGTTTAATAAATGCCATCATTATTATGATTCTTTAATCAATCAATCAATCAATCGTATTTATTGAGCGCTTACTATGTGCAGAGCACTGTACTAAGCGCTTGGGAAGTACAAATTGGCAACACATAGAGACAGTCCCTACCCAACAGTGGGCTCACAGTCTAAAAGGGGGAGACAGAGAACAGAACCAAACATACCAACAAAATAAAATAAATAGGATAGAAATGTACAAGTAAGATAAATAAATAAATAAATAAATAGAGTAATAAATATGTACAACCATATATACATATATACAGGTGCTGTGGGGAAGGGAAGGAGGTAAGATGGGGGGATGGAGAGGGGGACGAGGGGGAGAGGAAGGAAGGGGCTCAGTCTGGGAAGGCCTCCTGGAGGAGGTGAGCTCTCAGCAGGGCCTTTAGAACAGCGCTTGGCACATAGGAAGCGCTTAATAAATGCCATCATTATTGTATTTAGAGAAGCGCTTGGCGCATAGTAACCGCTTCATAAATGCCATCATTATTGTATTTAGAACAGTGCTGGGCACGTAGTAAGCGTTTAATGAATGCCATCATTATTATGATTCTTTAGAACAGCGCTTGGCACATAGAAGCGCTTAGTAAATGCCATCATTATTGTATTTAGAGCAGCGCTTGGCACATAGTAAGCGCTTAACAAGTGCCATCATTATGTATTTATTTCGAAGATGGAGAAGGAGAGAAGCGAAGCGAGGTAGGAGGGGGCGACGGGGTGGGCGGCCTCAAGGCCGACGGGGAGGCCGTGCGGGGGGCGACCGACGTGGGGGTCCCGGCCACCTCTCCCCAGGACGAAGACCACCAGGACAGATACGAACATCTGCAGGAAACGGCCCTCCCGGGCTGTCCGGACTCCATCGCTTACTACAGAGCCAGAGCCAAGGTCAAGAACAAGGTGAGCCAAGGTCACCCGTCCAAACAGCTCTCAGCGGGGCCGGTCAGTCGTTGTCCTATTTCTGGAGCACCTGCTGAAGATGATAATAGTATAAGTTAATAATAACGATGAGGATGATGGCATTTGTTAAGCGCTTACTATGTGCCAAGCACTGTTGGGCCCAGCGCTGTTCTAAAGCAGAATAATAATGATGGCATTTATTAAGCACTTACTATGGGCCGAGCGCTGTTCTAAAGAATAATAGTAATGATGGCATTTATTAAGCACTTACTATGTGCCAAGTGCTGTTCTAAATAATCATAATAATGATGGCATTTATTAAGCGCTTACTATGTGCCAAATGCTGTTCTAAATAATCACAATAATGATGGCATTTATTAAGCACTTACTATGCGCCAAGCACTGCTCTAAAGAGTAATAATAATGATGGCATTTATTAAGCGCTTACTACATGCCAAGTGCTGTTCTAAATAATCATAATAATGATGGCATTTATTAAGCACTTACAATGTGCCGAGCGCTGTTCTAAAGAATAATAGTAATGATGGCATTTATTAAGCACTTACTATGTGCCGAGCGCTGTTCTAAAGAATACTAATAATGATGGCATTTATTAAGCCTTACTATGTGCCAAGTGCTGTTCTAAATAATCAAAATAGTGATGGCATTTATTAAGCACTTACTATGTGCCAAGCACTGTTCTAAAGAGTAATAATAATGATGGCATTTATTAAGCGCTTACTATGTGCCAAGCACTGTTGGGCCGAGCGCTGTTCTAAAGCATAATAATAATGATGGCATTTATTAAGCACTTACTATGGGCCGAGCGCTGTCCTAAAGAATAATAGTAATGATGGCATTTATTAAGCGCTTACTATGTGCCAAGTGCTGTTGTAAATAATCATAATAATGATGGCATTTATTAAGCACTTACTATGTGCCAAGCACTGCTCTAAAGAGTAATAATAATGATGGCATTTATTAAGCACTTACTATGTGCCAAGCACTGTTGGGCCAAGCGCTGTTCTAAAGCATAATAATAATGATGGCATTTATTAAGCACTTACTATGTGCCAAGCACTGTCCTAAAGAATAATAGTAATGATGGCATTTATTAAGCGCTTACTATGTGCCAAGTGCTGTTCTAAATAATCATAATACTGATGGCATTTATTAAGCACTTACTATGTGCCAAGGGCTGTTCTAAATAATCATAATAGTGATGGCATTTATTAAGCACTTACTATGTGCCAAGCACTGTTCTAAAGAGTAATAACAATGATGGCATTTATTAAGCGCTTACTATGTGCCAAGTACTGTTGGGCCGAGTGCTGTTCTAAAGCATAATAATAATGATGGCATTTATTAAGCACTTACTATGGGCCGAGTGCTGTTCTAAAGAATAGTAATAATGACGGCATTTATTAAGCACTTACTATGTGCCAAGTGCTGTTCTAAATAATCATAATAGTGATGGCATTTATTAAGCACTTACTATGTGCCATGCACTGTTCTAAAGAGTAATAATAATGATGGCATTTATTAAACGCTTACTATGTGCCAAGCACCATTCTAAATACAATAATGATGGCATTTATTAAGCATTTCCTATGTGCCAAGCGCTGTTCTAAGCGCTGGAGGGGATACAGGTTGTCCCACGCGGGGCTCACAGTCTTCATCCCCATTTGACAGATGAGGTCACTGAGGCTCAGAGAAGTGAAGTGACTTGCCCAAGGTCACACAGCAGACATGTGGCGGAGCCGGGATTCGAACCCACGACCTCTGACTCCAAAGCCCGGGCTCGTTCCATTGAGCCACGCTGCTTAAGCGCTTACTATGCTTAGAGAAGCAGCGTGGCTCGGGGGAAAGAGCCCGGGCTTGGGAGTCCGAGGTCATGGGTTCAGATCCCGGCACCACCAATCATCAGCTGTGTGACTTTGGGCAAGTCACTTCACTTCTCTGGGCCTCAGTTCCCTCATCTGTCAAATGGAGATTAAGAGACTGTGAACCCCCCGTGGGACAACCTGATCACCTTGTAACCCCCCCCCAGCGCTTAGAACAGTGCTTTGCACATAGTAAGCGCTTAATAAATGCCATTATTATTATTATTATTCTCTGGGCCTCAGTGACCTCATCTGGAAAATGGGGATGAAGACTGGGAGCCCCCCGTGGGACAACCTGATCACCTTGTATCTCCCCCAGTGCTTAGAACAGTGCTTGGCACAGAGTAAGCGCCTAACAAATACCATCATTATATGAAGACTGTAAGCCCCACGTGGGACAACCTGATGACCTTGTATCTCCCCCAGCGCTTAGAACAGTGCTTGGCACATACTAAGCGCTTAATAAATGCCATCATTATTATTATTATTCTCTGTGCCTCAGTGACCTCATCTGGAAAATGGGGATGAAGACTGTGAGCCTCCCGTGGGACAACCTCATCACCTTGTATCTCCCCCAGTGCTTAGAACAGTGCTTGGCACAGAGTAAGCGCTTAACAAATACCATCATTATATGAAGACTGTGAGCCACACCTGGGACAACCTGATCAATCAATCGTATTTATTGAGCGCTTAGTAAGTGCTTAATAAATACTATTATTATTATTATTATTATTATTATTATTATTATTATTATTATTATTATTATTAACAAATACCATCATTTGAGAAGCAGCATGGCTCAGTGGAAAGAGCCCGGGCTTTGGAGTCAGAGGTCAGGGGTTCAAATCCCGGCTCCACCAATTGTCAGCTGTGTGACTTTGGGCAAGTCACTTCACTTCTCTGGGCCTCAGTGACCTCATCTGGAAAATGGGGATGAAGACTGTGAGCCCCCCGTGGGACAACCTGATCACCTTGTAACCCCCCCCCCCAGCGCTTAGAACAGTGCTTTGCACATAGTAAGCGCTTAATAAATGCCATCATTATTATTATTAACAAATACCATCATTATATGAAGACTGTGAGCCCCACGTGGGACAACGTAATGACCTTGTATCTCCCCCAGCGCTTATCACAGTGCTTTGCACATGGTAAGCGCTTAACAAATACCATCATTATATGAAGCCTGTGAGCCGCACGTGGGACAACCTGATGACCTTGTAACCTCTCCAGCGCTTAGAACAGTGCTTTGCACATAGTAAGCGCTTAACAAATACCATCATTATATGAAGACTGTGAGCCCCACGTGGGACAACCTGATGACCTTGTATCTCCCCCAGCGCTTATCACAGTGCGTTGCACATAGTAAGCGCTTAATAAATGCCATCATCATTATTATTATCCCCATCCCCTCGCCCTACCTCCTTCCCCTCCCCACAGCCCCTGTATATATCAATCAATCAATCGTATTTATTGAGCGCTTACTGTGTGCAGAGCACTGTACTAAGCGCTTGGGAAGTTCAAGTTGGCAACATATAGAGACAGTTCCTATCCAACAGTGGGCTTACAGTCTAAAAGTATATGTTTGTACAGATTTATTACTCTATTTATTTTACTTGTCCATATTTACTATTCTATTTATTTTGTTAATGATGTGCACCTGACTTTACTTCTATTTATTCTGATGATACCTGTCCGCATGTTTCGTTTTGTTGTCCGTCTCCCCCCGTTGTTGGGCAGGGATTATCTCTACACGTTGCCAACTTGGACTTCCCAAGCGCTCAGTACAGTGCTCTGCACACAGTAAGCGCTCAATAAATACGATTGATTGATTAATTGATTGATCTTGTATCTACGCCAGTGCTTCGTCCAGTGCTTGGCATGTAGTAAGCGCTTAAGAAGAACCACAATAATAATAACATGAATACAGGGGCTGCCAATAAATATGAATGAATGAATGATTATTATTATTTACAAATGCCATCATTATGTGACGACTGTGAGCCGCACGTGGGACAACCCCAGCGCTTAGAACAGTGCTTGGCACATAGTAAGCGCTCAACAAATACCAACATTATTATTATTATTGCCCTCCCCTCACCCTCCTGATCTTCTATCTCTCTCTCTCTCTCAGCAAAATTACACCAGGGTGACGACCAGCCTCCGGTCGATGATGCCAACGAAATCGGGGGTCACCCCAGCCATCCTGAAGGACAGGCCCTCCCCCCTCCGCATCGTGCCCTAGCGACCCTCCGTCAGCGCGCCCATTTCCCGGAGGGAAGGCCAAGTCTGGGGTCCCGGCCTTATCTGCGTTTCGTTCGGGCTGACAAAATAAAATGCAGCGCGTTGTGTTTCCCCTCTCCGGAAGTCAATCAATCAATCAATCGTATTTATTGAGCGCTTACTATGTGCAGAGCACTGGACTAAGTGCTTAAGTCCTCTCCTCCATGGTCCTAATACTGTCTCCTCCACTTGTCTGCTGGGTGACCTTGGTCAAGTCACTTCTCTAGGCCTCAGTTCCCTCATCTGTCAAATGGGGATGAAGTCTGGGGGCCCCCATGTGGGACAATCTGATCACCTTGTGTCCTCCCCAATCAATCAGTCGTATTTATTGAGCGCTTACTGTGTGCAGAACACTGGACTAAGCGCTTAAATCCTCTCCTCCATGGTCCTAATCCCATCTCCTCCACTTGTCTGCTGGGTGACCTTGGTCAAGTCACTTCTCTAGGCCTCAGTTCCCTCATCTGTCAAATGGGGATGAAGTCTGGGAGCCCCCATGTGGGACAATCTGATCACCTTGTATCCTCCCCAATCAATCGTATTTATTGAGCGCTTACTGTGTGCAGAACACTGGACTAAGCGCTTAAGTCCTCTCCTCCATGGTCCTAATCCCGTCTCCTCCACTTGTCTGCCGGGTGACCTTGGTCAAGTCACTTCTCTAGGCCTCAGTTCCCTCACCTGTCAAATGGGGATGAAGTCTGGGAGCCCCCATGTGGGACAATCTGATCACCTTGTATCCTCCCCAACCAATCAATCGTATTTATTGAGCGCTTACTGTGTGCAGAGCACTGGACTAAGCGCTTAAGTCCATGGTCCTAATCCCGTCTCCTCCACTTGTCTGCCGAGTGACCCTGGTCAAGTCACTTCTCTAGGCCTCAGTTCCCTCATCTGTCAAATGGGGATGAAGAGTGGGAGCCCCCATGTGGGACAACCTGATCACCTTGTATCCTCCCCAGCGCTCAGAACAGTGCTTTGCACATAGTAAGCGCTTAACAAATGCCATCATTATCATTATTATTATTATTATTCTTGAGAAGCAGCGTGGCTCTGTAGAAAGAGCCCGGGCTTGGGGGTCGGAGGTTGTGGGTTCTAATAATAATAATAATGTTGGTATTTGTTAAGCGCTTACTATATGCCAAGCACTGTTCTAAGCACTGGGGGGGATACAGGGTAATCGGGTTGTCCCAGGTGGGGCTCACGGTCTTCATCCCCATTTGACAGATGAGGTCACTGAGGCCGCAAGAGAGTCGCAAGAATGACGAATTTGTGGCTTTTTAAAACAAACAAGCAAAATCCCTGGGTCTTTCCTTTTAATTTCATTTTGTCCTTCCCGGGGGAAGTTCCTCTATTTTATTTTTTGGCCAAGGAGAAGTGGGCTAGTTATTTCCCCTGAACGTTATTAGTCATAGTTGTGGTATCTGCTAAGTGCTGGGGTAGCAGATATTGCCGATTTGTCCTTCCCAAGCGCTTAGTCCAGTGCTCTGCACACAGTAAGCGCTCAATAAATACGATTGATTGATTGATTGATTGATTGCTCTGCACACAGTAAGCGCTCAATAAGTACGATTGAAGGAAGGAATAAACAGGTCAGACAGAGTCCCTGTCCTACATGGGGCTCACCCTCTAAGCAGGGAGAACAGGGATTTCTAAATAACGATGGCATTTATTAAGCGCTTACTATGCACAAAGCACTGGACTAAGCGCTGGGAACTGAGGCCCAGAGCCGTGAGATGCCATAAGAGAAGCAGCGTGGCTCGGTGGAAAGAGCACAGGCTTTAGGCGCTTAGTACAGTGCTCTGCGCCCAGTAAGCGCTCAATAAATACGGTTGAATGAATGAATGAGTCGGGGGTCCTGGGTTCAAATCCCGGCTCCGCCAGTTGTCAGCTGGGTGACTTTGGGCAAGTCTCTGGGCCTCAGTTCCCTCATCTGTAAAATGGGGATGAAGACTGCGAGCCCCCGGAGGGCCAACCTGATCACCTTGTAACCTCCCTAGCGCTTAGAACAGTGCTTTGCACATAGTAAGCGCTTAATTCATTCATTCAATCATATTTATTGAGCGCTTACTGTGTGCAGAGCACTGTACTAAGCGCTTGGGAAGTACAAGTTGGCAACATATAGAGACGGTCTCTACCCAACAGTGGGCTCACAGTCTAGAAGCTTAATAAATGCCATTATTATTATTATTAGAAATGACTTACCTGAGGCCACCAGGCAGGCCAGTGGCTGAGGAGGGGCTAAGCACTTGACACATAGTAAGCGCTTAACAAATACCATCATTCTCACCCAGACCCCGGCTCTTCCTCCAGACTGCAAGCTCCTTGTGGGCAGGGAATGTCTGTTGATTGTTCTACTGTACCCTCCCAAGAGCTCAGTACAGTGCTCTGCACACAGTAAGCGCTCAATAAATATGACATTGAGGGGTGGCTGCGGGGAGAGATGAATTTATTGAGCGTTTATGATGTTCAGAGCACTGTACTAAGTGGTCGGAAAAAAATAATCATGGTATTTATTAAGCGCTTACTATGTGCAAAGCACTGTTCTAAGCGCTGGGGAGGTTCCAAGGTGACCAGGTTGTCCCACGGGGGGCTCACAGTCTTCATCCCCATTTTACAGATGAGGGAACTGAGGCACAGGGAAGTGGCTGAGAAGCAGCGTGGCTCAGTGGCAAGAGCACGGGCTTTGGAGTCAGAGGTCATGGGTTCGAATCCCGACTCCGCCACATGTCTGCTGTGTGACCTTGGGCAAGTCACTTAACTTCTCAGAGCCTCAGGTCCCTTATCTGTCAAATGGGGATGAAGACTGTGAGCCCCAAGTGGGACAACTTGATCACCTTGTATCCCCCCCAGCGCTTGGAACAGTGCTTTGCACATAGTAAGCGCTTAACTAATACCATCATCATCAATTGGCGGAGCCGGGATTTGAACCCACAACCTCTGACTCCAAAGCCCGGGCTCTTTCCACTGAGCCACACCGCTTTGGAAGAGTCCAATACAACAGAGTTGACGCCTGCCCGGGGTCTCCCGGCCCCTCATCTGCAGACCAGACCCCCCTCAGTGAGAGGCCCGGGCTCTGGACACCCTTTAATAATAATAATTATGATATTTAATAATAATAATAATGGCATTTATTAAGCGCTTACTACATGCAAAGCACTGTTCTAAGCGCTGGGGAGGTTACAAGGTGATCAGGTTGTCCCCCAGGGAGGCTCCCAGTCTTCATCCCCATTTGACAGATGAGGTCACTGAGGCCCAGAGAAGTGAAGTGACTTGCCCAAAGTCACCCAGCTGACAGTTGGCGGAGCTGGGATTTGAACCCATGACCTCTTGACTCCAAAGCCCGGGCTCTTTCCACTGAGCCACGCTGCTTCTGTATCTGTATCTGCTGCCGAACTGTACTTTCTGAGTACAATTTTACAGTTGTACAGTTGCACAATTTTACAGTTTAGTACAGTGCTCTGCACCCAGTAAGCGCTCAATAAATACGACTGAATGGATGAATGACTGAATATTTGCTCCCCACGTACCGCCCCCCTCACTGGGGTGCAATTTCCCCATCATTCAATCTACTGAGCGCTTACCGTGTGCAGAGCACTGTACTAAGCGCTTGGAAAGCCCAATTCAACAACAAATAGAAACAGTCCCTACCCAACAACGGGCTCACAGTGTAGATCTGTGCTTCCCAAGCGCTTAGTACAGTGCTCTGCACACAGTAAGCGCTCAATAAATCCAATTGAATGAACAGATCACCGTCCTGCGTGATCCTCTCCCCACCTCGCGGCCCAGGGTCTGCGGAACCCTTGTCCCGCGCAGACTTGGAAGGTCATGGGTTCTAATCCCGGCTCCGATGCATATCTGCTGTGTGACCTCGGGCAAGCCGCTTTGCTTCTCGGGGCCTCAGTTCCCTCATCTGTAAAATGGGGATTGAAACTGTGAGGCCCACGTGGGCCGGGGACCGTGTCCAACCCGATTTGCTCATCTCCACCCCGGCGTTTAGTACAGTGCCTGGCACATAGTAAGCACTTAACAAATACCACAATGATCACTATTATTATTGTGAGCCCCAAGTGGGACTGGGACCGTGTCTAACCCGATTTGCTCGTATCCACCCCGCGTTTAGTACAGTGTCTGGCACATAGTAAGCACTTAAATACCACAATGATCACTATTATTATTGTGAGCCCCAGGTGGCACAGGGACCGTGTCCAACCCGATTTGCTCATATCCACCCCAGCATTTAGTAATAATAATAATAATGGCATTTATTAAGCACTTACTATGTGCAAAGCACTGTTCTAAGCGCTGGGGAGGTTACAAGGTGATCAGGTTGTCCCGGGGGGGCTCACAGTCTTAATCCCCATTTTACAGATGAGGGAACTGAGGCACAGAGAAGTTAAGTGACTCGCCCAAAGTCACCCAGCTGAAAATTGGCGGAGCCGGGATTTGAACCCATGACCTCTGACTCCAAAGCCCGGGCTCTTTCCACTGAGCCACGGTGCCTGGCACATAGTAAGCACTTAAATACCACAGTGATCACTATTATTACTGTGAGCCTCAAGTGGGACAGGGACCGTGTCCAACCCGATGTGCTCGTATCCACACAGCGCTTAGTACAGTGCCTGGCACATAAGCGCTTAACAAATACCCCAGTGATCACTATTATTATTATTATCGTGAGCCCCATCTTGGGACAGGGACTGTGCCCGACCTGCTGAGCTTGTATCCCTCCCCCAGCACTTAGCACAGTGCCTGGGACATGGTAATCAATCAATCGTATTTATTGAGCGCTTACTATGTGCAGAGCACTGTTGGTAAGTGCTGAACAAACACCCCAGTTATTATTATTATTATTATTCTGACCCCATCCCGCGTGATCCCCCCGCACTCCACGAGCTGAGTGACCCTGGTCCCGCTTGGGATGAGCCGGCCCCGCATCGTTTCTCCTGCCTTCTCTGGGCGGCCCCAGAGAAGAGAAGTGCTCAATAAATGTGATCGAATGACTGAGAAGATAAAAGAAGAGAAGAGAAGGAGAAGGAGAAGAAGGAGAAGAGAAGAGGAGAAAAGAGAAGAGGAGAGCAAAAGAGAAGGAGAGGAGAAGGAGAAGAGGAGAGGAAAAGAGAAGAAGAGAAGAAGGGGAGAGAAGAAGGAAAGGAGAAGGGAAGGGGAAGAGAAGAAGAGAAGGGGAGAGAAGAAAAGAAGGAAAGAAGAAGAGAAGGAGAGGAGAAGAGAAGGGAAGAAGAGAGAAGAGAAGGAAAGGAGAAGAGGAGGAGAGGAGGAGAGGAGAAGGAGAAGAGAGGAAAAGAGAAGGAGAAGAAGGGGAGAGAAGAGAAGAAGGAAAGGAGAAGAGAAGAGATGGGGAGAAGAGAGAAGAGAAGGAAAGGGGAAGAGAAGGAGAGGAGAAGGAGAAGAGGAGAGGAAAAGAGGAGAGGAGGAGAAGAGGAGAGGAAAAGAGGAGAGGAGGAGAAGAGGAGAGGAAAAGAGGAGAGGAGGAGAAGAGGAGAGGAAAAGAGAAGGAGAGGAGGAGAAGAGGAGAGGAAAAGAGGAGAAAAGGAGAAAAGGGGAGAGAAGAGAAGAAGGAAAGGAGAAGAGAAGGGAAGGGGAAGAGAAGAAGAGAAGGGGAGAAAAGAAAAGAAGGAAAGAAGAGAGAAGAGAAGGAGAGGAGAAGAGAAGGAAAGGAGAAGAGAAGGGAAGAAGAGAAGGGAAGGAGAAGAGAAGAGAGGGGAAGAAGTCAATGAGAAGAGAAGGGAAGGAGAAGAGAAGAGAGGGGAAGAAGTCAACGAGAAGAGAAGAAAAGGAGAAGAGAAGGGGAAAAGAGAAGAGAAGGGAAGAAGAGAACGAGAAGAGAAGGGAAGAGAACGAGAAGAGAAGGGAAGAAGAGAACGAGAAGAGAAGGGAAGAAGAGAACGAGAAGAGAGGAGGAGAAGAGGAGAGGAAAAGAGAAGGAGAGGAGGAGAAGAGGAGAGGAAAAGAGAAGGAGAAAAGGGGAGAGAAGAGAAGAAGGAAAGGAGAAGAGAAGGGAAGGGGAAGAGAAGAAGAGAAGGGGAGAAAAGAAAAGAAGGAAAGAAGAGAGAAGAGAAGGAGAGGAGAAGAGAAGGAAAGGAGAAGAGAAGGAAGAGAGAAGAGAAGGGAAGGAGAAGAGAAGAGAGGGGAAGAAGTCAATGAGAAGAGAAGGGAAGGGGAAGAGAGGGGAAGAAGTCAACGAGAAGAGAAGAAAAGGAGAAGAGAAGGGGAAAGAAGAGAAGAGAAGGGAAGAAGAGGAAGAGAAGGGAAGAAGAGAACGAGAAGAGAAGGGAAGAAGAGAACGAGAAGAGAAGGGGAGAGAAGAGGAGGAAAGGAGAAGATAAGGGAAGAAGAGAATGAGAAGGGAAGGAGAAGAGAGGGCGAGAGAAGGAGAAGAAAAGAGGAGAAGGAGAAGAAAAGAGGAAAAGGAGAAGAGGAGAGGAAAAGAGAAGGAGAGGAGAAGAGAAGATGGAAAGGAGAAGAGCAGAGAAGGGAAGGGGAAGAGAAGGGGAGAAAAGAAGGAAAGGAGAAGAGAAGGAGAAGAGAAGGAATGGAGAAGAGCAGAGAAGGGAAGGGGAAGAGAAGGGGAGAAAAGAAGGAAAGGAGAAGAGAAGGAGAAGAGAAGGAATGGAGAAGAGAAGGGAGGAAGAGAGAAGAGAAGGAAAGGAGAAGAGGAGTGGAGAAAAGAAGGGGAAGAAGAGAACGAGAAGAGAAGGGAAGAAGAGAACGGGAAGAGAAGGGGAGAGAAGAGAAGGGAAGGAGAAGAGAAGGGGAGAGAAGGAGAAGAGAAGAAAGAAGGGAAGGCGAAGAGAAGGCTGCGGGCCCAGGGGACCCCAGGGGAGCAGCTGCCCCGCCGCCCACCGCGGCCTCCCCGTTCCCCGCCTGAGGCCCCGGGGAAAGGCCAGCAGGAGCGGGGCCCGGCCCGGCCCGGCCCGCGGGGCATTGTCCGCCCTTCGGGGGGCACCGGCCGAGGGGCTGGGCCTTTAAGGGGGAGGGGGCGACTGTTTGAGCGCCTCCCGTAGCCCCCGCCCCCTGAGAAGAAGCCGCCTCCTCCTCTTCTTCTTCCTCCTCCTCCTCCTCCTCCTCCTCCGGCCGCGGCCGCCGGCGCTGCCCGCCTTCCCGTCCCCCGCGACCCCCCGTGCGGCGGCGGGGAGGGGGCCCGGGCCGCCCCCTGCCCCACGAAGCCGCCGCCGCCGCCGCCGAAAATGGGGGATTTCTACGACCCCGAGCACCCCACCCCGGAGTAAGTGGGCGCCCCCCGTTTCCCCGCGGGGTTTTGGGGGGCGGTGGGATGCGCCCCCAGGCCTCCCCCCCCACCTCCGGCCTCCATTGGTGCGGGCGAGGGGGCGGCCTCGCGCCTCCCGCGTGGGGAGGAGGAGGCCGGAGGCCGGGCGCGCACCGACTAGGCCGCAAAGCCTCGGCCTCGAGTAGACGGCCAAGCCGGGGCTCGCCTCAGCCCCCTCGGCTGACGGGACGCGGCCGGGGCCGGAAGTTGGGGAGGGGGCGGCCCCCCAAAATGGACCCCAACTCGGGGCGGGTTGGGGGGGGGCGGGACAACCGGCCTCCATCGTGCAAAATGAAAGCGTCGCCCCGCCGGTTGGGGACGGTGGCGGCCCCCGCAGTTGCCCACTGTGTACTGAGCGTTGGGGACGCCCCCCTTTCTGGCCTCGAAGGGAACGTGCCAACCACCATTTTAGGGGTGCCCACTGTGTGAGGAGCGTTGGGCCGGGGACACCCCGTTTGCTGCCCTCGAAGGAAACACGCCAACCACCATTTCAGGGGCGCCCACTGTGTGCTGAGCGCTGGACTGGGGACACCCCCCCCCACACTTTCTGCCCTTGGAGGGAACAGGCCAACCACCATTTTAGGGGTGCCCACTGTGTGAGGAGCGATGGGCTGGGGACACCCCCACTTTCTGCCCTTGGAGAGAACAGGCCAACCACCATTTTAGGGGCGCCCACTGTGTGCTGAGCGCTGGACTGGGGACACCCCCCTTTTCTGCCCTTGGAGAAAACAGGCCAACCACCATTTTAGGGGTGCCCACTGTGTGCTGAGTGCTGGACTGGGGACACCCCCCCCTTTCTGCCCTTGGAGAGAACAGGCCAACCACCATTTTAGGGGTGCACACTGTCTGAGGAGCGATGGGCTGGGGACACCCCCCTTTCTGCCCTTGGAGAACACAGGCCAACCACCATTTCAGGGGCGCCCACTGTGTGCTGAGCGCTGGACTGGGGACACCCCCACTTTCTGCCCTTGGAGAGAACAGGCCAACCACCATTTTAGGGGCGCCCACTGTGTGCTGAGCGCTGGACTGGGGTCACTGCCACTTCCTGCCCTTGGAGAGAACGGGCCAACCACCATTTTAGGGGCGCCCACTGTGTGAGGAGCGATGGGCCGGGGACACCCCCCCTTTCTGCCCTTGGAGAAAACACACCAACCACCATTTTAGGGGCGCCCACTGTGTGAGGAGCGATGGGCTAGGGACACCCCGCTTTCTGCCCTTGGAGAGATCATGCCAACCACCATTTTAGGGGTGCCCACTGTGTGCTGAGCGCTGGACTGGGGTCACCACCACTTTCTGCCCTTGGAGAGAATGGGCCAGCCACCATTTTAGGGGCGCCCACTGTGTGAGGAGTGATGGGCCGGGGACACCCCCCTTTTTGCCCTTGGAGGGGACATGCCAACCACCATTTTAGGGGCGCCCACTGTGTGAGGAGCAGTGGGCCGGGGACATCCCCCTCACTGCCTTCGAAGGGAACAGGGCAACCACCATTTCAGGGGCGCCCATTGTGTGAGGAGTGATGGGCCGGGGACACCCTGCTTGCTGCCCTCGAAGGGAACACGCCAACCACCATTTTAGGGGCGCCCACTGTGTGAGAAGCAGTGGGATGGGGACACCCCCTTTCTGTCCTTGGAGAGAACACGCCAACCACCATTTTAGGGGCGCCCACTGTGTGAGGAGCATTGGGCCGGGGACACCCCCTTTTCTGCCCTCAGAGGGAACAGGCCAACCACCATTTCAGGAGTGCCAACTGTGTGAGGAGCAATGGGATGGGGACACCCCCCTTTCTGCCCTTGGAGGGAACACGCCAGCCACCATTTCAGGGGCTCCCACTGTGTGCAGAGCACTGGACTGGGGACACCCCCCTTTCTGCCCTTGGAGAGAACATGCCAACCACCATTTCAGGAGCGCCCACTGTGTGAGGAGCGATGGGCCAGGGACACCCTGCTTGCTGCTCTCGAAGGGAACACACCAACCACCATTTTAGGGGTGCCCACTGTGTGAGGAGCATTGGGCCGGGGACATCCCCTTTTCTGCCCTCGGAGGGAACAGGCCAACCACCATTTCAGGGGCGCCCACTGTGTGAGGAGCGCTGGTCTGAGCGGTCCCGGGGACACCCCCTTTTCTGCCCTCAGAGGGAACATGCCAACCACCATTTCAGGGGCGGGACACCCCTCTTTTCTTAAGGGGATTTCCTCCCGCCAGGCCGCAACCGGGCCTTTGTGCCTTGGGAGACCCCCCTCTCAAGCCCCCCTTTTCAGGCCCTGGAGAACCATGGGGGAGGGCCGCTCTTAGGAACTATTTAATAATGATAATTACAATATTTGTTAAGCACTTACTACGAGCCAAGCACTATTCTGAGCGCTGGGGTAAACACAAGGTCATCGAGTTGCCCCACGTGGGGCTCACAGTCTTCATCCCCATTTTACAGATGAGGTCACTGGGGCCCGGTGAAGTGACCGGCCCAAGGTCACACGGCTAACAAGAGGCAGAGCCGGAATTAGAACCCACGACCTCTGACTGCCAAGCCCGGGCTCTTTCCACTGGGCCACCCCGCTTCTCTACGGGGCCTTTGAGCCTTGGGAGACCCCCTCCCAAGCCCCCTTTTTCAGGCCCCGGAGAACCATGGGCCGCTTTTAGAACTATTTATTCATTTTAATGATTGTCTCCATCCCCCTCTAGACCGTCAGCGCGTCGTGGAGCAGGGGACCAGTTGGCCAGTTCTTTTGTTGTCTCCCAAGCGCTTAGTACAGCGCTCTGCGCACAGTATGGGCTCCGTAAATAGCATCCATCGACTGGATTTTGTCCTCCTCCGCTCACCCCCCACTCAAAAGGGGGGCTCGTGCCGGGTGGGCCCGGCTACTTACACAGGTGGACTGGCATCCGCGAGCCACGCGGGCATCCGGGCCGTGCGGCCGCCTCTTCGGACCCTTCCTCGTCCGGGCCTCGTGCCAACGCGCGCGGGCAGGCAGACGCCGGTTTCCCGCCGGTCTCCGAAACTGCCGAGTCCCAAGTGCGTTGGCCATCTTTAGGATGGGCAAGGTGGCTTGAAGTCCAGGCGCTTAGTACAGTACTCTGTAAGCGCTCAGTAAGTACGATGGAATGACTTGAAAAGGCTTTCGCGGTTCTGAAGGGTTTGGCTTTTCCTCGGTCAGTCCGGTAAGGGAAAAACTCGTCGCCGAATGGAGTGGAAAGAGGCTTGGGAGTCGGAGGCCCGGGGTTCTAATCCTGCCTCCGCCACTTGCCCGCTGGGCGACCTCGGGCTAGTTGCTCCCTCTGGGCAGGGAATGTGTCTATTAGAGAAGCAGCGTGGCTCAGTGGAAAGAGCCCGGGCTTGGGAGTCGGAGGTCGTGGGTTTGAATTCCGGCTCCGCCACTTGTCAGCTGGGTGAATTTGGGCAAGTCACTTTTCTCTGTGCCTCAGTTACCTCATCTGTAAAATGGGGATTGACTGTGAGCCCTCCCCATGGGGCAACCTGGTCACCTTGTATCCCCCCACCAGTGCTTAGAATAGTGCTTCAGTAATAATAATAATAAATAAATAATGATGGCATTTGTTAAGCGCTTACTATGTGCACAGCTTTGCACATAGTAAGCGCTTAATAAATGCCATCATCATTACTGTTATTATTATTGTTTTATTGTACTCTCTCAAGTGCTTAGTACAGTGCTCTCAGTAAGCATCCAATAAATACTGAGTGAATGAGTGACTTCTCTGGGCCTCAGTCCCCTCATCTGCAAAATGGGGATTCCGATTTGCTCCCTTTAATCATCCCCTCCCAGCCCCACATCACTGAAGTCCATCTCTGTCATTTATTGATTAATAAATATTATTATTGTATTTTTAAGCACTTACTACATGCCAGTACAGTTCTAAGCTCTGAGCCGATTTGTATTAGTACAGTGCTCTCAGTAAGCGTCCAGTAAATACTGAGTGAATGAGTGACTTCTCTGGGCCTCAGTCCCCTCATCTGCAAAATGGGGTTCCGATTTGCTCCCTTTGCTCATCCCCTCCCAGCCCCACATCATTCATTCAGTTCATTCATTGTCGTATTTATTGAGCGCTTACTGTGTGCAGAGCACTGTACTAAGCGCTTGGGAAGTACAAGTTGGCAACATATAGAGACGGTCCCTACCCAAAACAGTGGGCTCACAGTCTAGAAGGGGGAGACAGAGAACAAAACAAATCAACAAAATAAAATAAGTAGAATAAATATGTACAAGTAAAATAGAGTAATAAATACGTACAAATACGTACATCACTGAAGCCCATCTATGTCATTTATTGATTAATAAATATTATTATTGTATTTTTAAGCGCTTACTACATGCCAGTACAGTTCTAAGCTCTGAGCTGGTTTATATTAGTACAGTGCTCACAGTAAGCATCCAATAAATACCGAATGAATGAGTGACTTCTCTGGGCCTCAGTCCCCTCATCTGCAAAATGGGGATTCAGTCCGCAGTGTGGGAAGCAGCATGGCTTAGTATAGAGCTCAGGCCTGGAGTCAAAAAGACGTGAGTCCTAATCTGGGTTCCGCCGTTCGTCTGTTGGGTGACCTTGGGCAAGTCACTTCACTTCTCCGGGCCTCAGTGACCTCATCTGTAAAATGGGGATTAAGCCCGTGCGCCCCACGGGGGGCAACCTGATCACCTTGTAACCTCCCCAGCGTTTAGAACAGTGCTTGGCACATAGTAAGCGCTTAGTAAATGCCATTATTATTACTATTAACAATTATTATTAATTAATAATGAATATTTAATTATTATTAAATGA
Source organism: Tachyglossus aculeatus (assembly GCF_015852505.1). Lineage (NCBI taxonomy): Eukaryota > Metazoa > Chordata > Mammalia > Monotremata > Tachyglossidae > Tachyglossus > Tachyglossus aculeatus. Next base: position 2,634,235 of record NC_052078.1, on the reverse strand, counting down.
TAATTTAATTATTATCCGCTCACCCTGCCCGTTAGACTGTCAGCCCCGTGTGTTTCTGGGAGTGTGTGTGACCCGATTAGTTTATATCTATCCTCGGGGCGGATGTAATACAGGGCCTGGCCCATAATAAGGCCCATGGTAGAGAAGCGGCGTGGCTCAGTGGAAAGAGCCCGGGCTTTGTAGTCAGAGGTCGTGAGTTCGAATCCCACCTCTCCTACGTGTCTGCTGTGTGACCTTGGGCAAGTCACTTAACTTCTCTGAGCCTCAGTTCCCTCATCTGGAAAAGGAGGATTAAGACTGTGAGCCCCCCGTGGGACAACCTGTTCACCTTGTGTCTCCCCCCCAGCGCTTAGAACAGTGCTTGGCACATAGTAAGCACTTAAATGCCGTCATTATTATTATTATTAAAGACTTAGCAAACATTATTGTTGTTACCATTGTTATTAATAATACTAATAATAATAATAAATGTCACAGTTCAGTTCTCACCTTTCCCCGCCCAACAGATAGGCCGTTGCAGCCCATCCTGTGGCTTGCGGTGGTGATATCGATCCTTGGCCACCAATGAGAAGCAGCGTGGCTCAGTGGAAAGAGCCTGGGCTTTGGAGTCAGAGGTCACGGGTTCAAATCCCGGCTTCACCAGTTGTCATCTGGGTGACTTTGGGCGAGTCACTTCACTTCTCTGGGCCTCAGTTCCCTCATCTGGAAAATGGGGATGAAGACTGTGAGCACCCCCGTGGGACAACCTGATCACCTTGGAACCTCCCCAGCGCTTAGAACGGCGCTTGGCACATAGTAAGCGCTTAATAAATGCCATTGTCATCAATGAAACCGAGCTCCGATCACTTCTTATCACCGGCCACGGCGCCAAGAACAGTAATAATAACTTTTGGGCACTTTCTCTTATTCGCACTAGCAACTCGATTAAAAATGATGGTGGTATTTTTTTATTTGAATGGTATAATAATATAATAATGATGGCATTTGTTAAGCACTTACTATGTGCAGAGCACTGTTCTAAGCGTTGGGGGGGGTACAAGGTGATCAAGTTGTCCCACGCGGGGCTCACGGTCTTAGGCCCCATTTTACAGATGAGGTAACTGAGGCTCAGAGATGTTAAGTGACTTGCCCAAGGTCACACAGCAGACATGTGGCGGAGTCGGGATTCGAACCCATGACCTCTGACTCCAAAGCCTGGGCTCTTTCCACTGAGCCACGCTATCTATGATAGCATTTTATTAAGCGCTTACGATGTGCAAAGCACTGTTTTAAGCGCTGGGGAGGTTACAAGGTGATCAGGTGGTCCCCCGGGGGGCTCACAGTCTTCATCCCCATTTGACAGATGAGGTCACTGAGGCCCAGAGAAGTGAAGTGACTTGCCCAAAGTCACCCAGCTAACAGGTGACAGAGCCGGGATTTGAACCCATGACCTCGGACTCCAAAGCCCGGGCTCTTTCCACCGAGCCACACTGCTACTCTGTGGCAGATGCCGTTCCGAGCGCCGTGGTAATCGGGTTGGACGCGGTCCGTTTTCCCCGTGGGGCTCACACTCTTAATCCCCCATTTTACAGTCGAGGGAACTGAGGCCCAGAGAAGTGAAGCGACTCGCCCGAGGTCAGCCGGCAGACGCGTGGCGGAGCCAGGATTAGAACCCGGGTCCTTTGGACTGTATTTGTGCAGCGGTCTCTATGGGCTGGACCCTGGGCCAAACGCTAGGGGAATAATAATAATAATAATAATGGCATTTATTCATTCATTGTCGTATTTATTGAGCGCTTACTGTGTGCAGAGCACTGTACTAAGCGCTTGGGAAGTACAAGTTGGCAACATATAGAGACGATCCCTACCCAAAAGCGGGCTCACAGTCTAGAAGGGGGAATATTAAGCTTTATTAAGCGCTTACTATGTGCAAAGCACTGTTCTAAGCACTGGGGAGGTTACAAGGTGAGCGGGTTGCCCCACGGGGGGCTCACAATCTTCATCCCCATTTTACAGATGAGGTCACTGAGGCACAGAGAAGTTAAGTGACTTGCCCAGGGTCACACAGCAGATATAATAATAATAATGATGGCATTTATTAAGCGGTCTTTAAAAAAGGAAAATTTACTGCGGTAAAGCAATTAAATTCACTTGTTCCTTTTCCCTTTCTCTCTCTCTCTCTCTCTCTGTCTCTGTCTCTGTATATTCATTCACTCATTCAGTCGTATTTATTGAGCGCTTACTGTGTGCAGAGCACTGGACTAAGCGCTTGGGAAGTACAAGTTGGCAACATATAGAGACGGTCCCTACCCAACAACTGGCTCACATTCTGTATATGCATAATAATAATAATAGTAATAATAATGGCATTTATTAAGCGCTTACTATGTGCAAAGCACTGTTCTAAGTGCAGAGAAGGTTACAAGGTGATGAGGTTGTCCCACGGGGGGCTCACAGTCTTCATCCCCATTTTACAGATGAGGTCACTGAGGCACAGAGAAGTTAACTATAGCTATATAATAATAATAATAATAATAATAATGGCATTTATTAAGCGCTTACTATGTGCAAAGCACCGTTCTAAGCGCTGGGGAGGTTACAAGGTGATCAGGTGGTCCCACGAGGGGCTCACAGTCTTCATCCCCATTTTCCAGATGAGGGAACTGAGGCCCAGAGAAGTGAAGTGACTTGCCCAAAGTCACCCAGCTGACAATTGGCGGAGCTGGGATTTGAACCCATGACCTCTGACTCCAAAGGCCGGGCTCTTTTCCACTGAGCCACGCTGCTTCTCAACACGCTGCCTACAACAAGCTTACAGTCTAGAGGGGAAGCAGCGTGACTCAGGAAGAGCCCGGACTCTGGAGTCAGAGGTCATGGGTTCAAATCCCGCTCTGCCAATTGTCAGCTGGGTGACTTTGGGCAAGTCACTTCACTTCTCTGGGCCTCAGTTCCCTCATCTGTAAAATGGGGATTAAGACTGCGAGCCCCCCGTGGAACAACCTGATCCCCTTGTAACCTCCCCAGCGCTTAGAACAGTGCTTCGCCCATAGTAAGCGCTTAACAAATACCATCATCATTATTATTATTATTATTAGAGGACTTACTGCTTCACTTTCCTGAAGAACATAGTTGAGTTTTGGTTTTATTTTTTGGATTATGTGCGAATTAAGGTTAAAATAGATTAAAGGATTGAAAGATTATCATGGTTGCAGGATTTTGGGGGGAGAAAAGGATTTGCTGGGGTGGAGATTTAAGATCTTTTAATTATGCAGGCGTCTCTGAGGATTGTGATGAACAGAGACCTTTTCCTCCATCAGTTCTTCGTGTTCCCCAGTCAGTGATATCGCTCAGGCGCTAACCGTGTGCAGAGCACTGTACTGAACGCTCCCCCTTCCAGCGTTTAAATCAGGTGCTCCCTTAGATTTAGGTCAGACCTTCCCTCTTAGGCGCCTCTCTCGACTCTCTTAGAGAAGCAGCGTGGCTCAGGGGAAAGAGCCCGGGCTTTGGAGTCAGAGGTCACGGGTTCAAATCCCGGCTCTGCCACTTGTCAGCCGGGTGACTTTGGGCAAGTCGCTTTGCTTCTCTGGACCTCAGGATCTCATCTGGAAAATGGGGATTAAAACTGTGAGCCCCCCGTGGGACAACCTGATCACCTTGTAACCGCCCCAGCGCTTAGAACAGTGCTTTGCACATAGTAAGTGCTTAATAAATGCCATTATTATTGATTAATTGATTTGAACGTAGGTCCCCTTAGTCCCGGGCCCTTTCCGCCTAAGCCCCCCTCGCTTTTCCCACCTCTCCCCTCCTGAAATAAATCTTGGTTGACGGAGACTTCGGCTCGGTCGGTTTCTCTCGGCTGAGTTTCGGAGTCCGGGGCTTCCGGAAAAGTGAATCGGACCGCGTTTGCAAAAGCGGACGGCCCAGGTTGCGTGTGCAAATCCTGACCTTCAGCTTCAGCAGTCTGTTTTTAGCATTCGTTTCCCCCCGCCCCCCGCCGAATACTCCCGTCGCTTGGCAAGGGGTTCACTATCTTGCTTTTAGAATTAGCTCAACGGATCCGAAAACCGGGAGACCGCGTCTATTTTAAGGATCTGGGCCTAAAAGCCGGCTTTTCTTAGAACAGATTTGAAGCTGTTTTAGGTTCGAAACGGTTGAGAGCCTGCATTTAAATACTACCTATCCAAAAAAAAAAGAAGAGAGAACACTTTTCTGGGGGAAAGCAGGGTATTTCAAACAGGTGTGGGAAATAAATAAATATATATATATATATATATGTGTGTGTGTATATATATATCTCCCCTGTATAAGCAGGGGATTTCAAACAGGTATGGGAAATAAATATATATATATATCCCCTGTATAAGCAGGGGATTTCAAACAGGTGTGGGAAATAAATATATATATATATACACACATCCCCTGTATAAGCAGCGGATTTCAAACAGGTGTGGAAAATGTATATATATCTCTCTCTCCATGTATCTATGTACATATATAGATCTATATATAGATATATATACACATATACAAATGTATATATCTCTCTCTCTATGTATCTATGTACATATATAGATCTATATATAGATATATATACACATCCCCTGTATAAGCAGGGGATTTCAAACAGGTGTGGGAAATAAACATATATACATCCCCTGTATAAGCAGGGGATTTCAAACAGGTGTGGGAAATAAATATATTATATATAATATATAATAAATATAATTATTATAGCATTATGTTATATATTATAATATGTTATAGTATATGTTTTATTATTATATTATAAATATAATGTATGTATATATAAATATATATTTATTTCCCACACCTGTTTGAAATACCCTGCTTATACAGGGGATGTATATGTGTGTGTGTGTGTGTGTGTGTAGAGAAGCAGCGTGGCTCAGTGGAAAGAGCCCGGGCTTTGGAGTCAGAGGTCGTGGGTTCAAATGTGGCTCCGCCACTTGTCAGCTGTGTGACTTTGAGTCACTTCACTTCTCTGGGCCTCAGTTCCCTCATCTGTAAAATGGGGATGAAGACTGTGAGCCCCCCGGGACAACCTGATAACCTTGTAACCTTCCCAGCGCTTAGAACAGTGCTTTGCACATAGTAAGCACTTAATAAATGCCGTTATTATTATTACACATATACAGACTGTGAGCCCGTTGTTGGGTAGGGGCCGTCTCTATATGTTGCCAACTTGTACTTCCCAAGCGTTTAGTCCAGTGCTCTGCACACAGTAAGCGCTCAATAAATACGATTGAATGAGTGAATGAATATACAGAGAGAGAGAAAAAGAGAAAAGGAACAAGTGAATTTAATTGCTTTACCATAGTAAGTTTTCATTTTTTAAAAACCTCTTCGAAACCGTGCCTCTCTGTGTTCTGAAACTGACCTGCCGTTTTCAGTTCAGCCGATTTCCAGATTTGCTCGTGCTCAGTTCAGGCTGTTAATAATGATGGCATTTATTAAGCGCTTACTATGTGCAAAGCACTGTTCTAAGCGCTGGAGAGGTTGCAAGGTGATCAGGTTGTCCCACCGTGGGGCTCACAGTCTTCATCCCCATTTTACAGATGAGGGAACCGAGGCCCAGAGAATAATAATAATAGTATTTGTTAAGCGCTTACTATGTGCAGAGCACTGTTCTAAGCGCTGGGGAGGTTACAGGGTGATCAGGTTGTCCCACGGGGGGCTCACAGTCTTAATCCCCATTTTCCAGATGAGGGAACCGAGGCCCAGAGAAGTGAAGGGACTTGCCCAAAGTCACCCAGCTGACGATTGGCGGAGCCGGGATTTGAACCCACGACCTCTGACTCCAAAGCCCGGGCTCTTCCCACTGAGCCACGCTGCTTATTATTATGACCTTCTAGACTGGTGAGCCCGCTGTTGGGTAGGGACCGTCTCTAAATGTTGCCAATTTGGACTTCCCAAGCGGTTAGTACAGTGCTCTGCACACAGTAAGCGCTTAATGAATGAATGACCGACGTTATTAAGCGCCCACAATGTGCCCAGCCTTGTGTCGGGCGCTTGGGACGGGTTGGCGTGATGGGGGATGTGTGGCAGGGGGAAGGGGCAAAATTGGAGTCTCTCCTGACTTCTTGGGTGCCATAATAATAATAATAATAGTGTGTCCACCATCAATCAATCAATCATATTTATTGAGCGCTTACTATGTGCAGAGCACTGTACTAAGCGCTTGGGAAGTACAAATTGGCAACATATAGAGACAGTCCCTACCCAACATTGGGCTCGCAGTCTAAAAGACTGATTACCATGATTACCTTGTAACCACCACCACCATAATAATAATAATGATAATAATGATGATGGTATTTGTTAAGCGCTTACTATGTGCCAACCACTGTTCTAAGCGCTGGGGGAGATACAAGGCAATCGGGTTGTCCCCTGTGGGGCTTCATCCCCATTTTCCAGATGAGGGAACTGAGGTACAGAGAAGTTGTGACTTGCCAATAATAACAGTAAAGTGTCTGGCACATAGTAAGTGCTTAACAAATACCGTTAGTAATAATTATACTTTGCGTTTAGCTTTAATTCTGTTTATTCTGACGACTGGACACCCGTCCACGTGTTTTTATTTTGTCGTCCGTCTCCCCCTCCTAGACTGTGACCCCGTTGTGGGGTAGGGGCCGTCTCTAGATGTTGCCAACTTGGACTTCCCAAGCGCTTAGTCCAGTGCTCTGCACACAGAAAGCGCTCAATAAATATGATTGAGTGAATGTTGCCAACTTGGACTTCCCAAGCGCTTAGCCCAGTGCCCCGCACGCGGTAAGCGCTCAATAAATACGACCGAAGGAATGAATCAATATCCTCCCGGGTCGCAAAAGTTACCGCTGTTGACCGCACCAGGAAGGAGAGATGTAAAGAATTAACCCGTAGACCGGGTTGTCTCCGCGTTGCCGCGGGAAGCGTTAATTGGGTCACGGCCTCAGAAACAATTACGGCCTTTTTAAAAATTATTATTTCTGAGCTCCAGCTGCCGGAAGACTTCACCACGAGCTCCGTGGGAGAAACTCCTACGCGGCTCGGGTTCCCAAAATACGAACTGTCTCCCGTGTCCCCAGATTAGCAGAGGCGGGGGCGACGGGGACCAGACGTTTCTGTTTTGAGGCCTGCTAAAATCCGTCAGCCAGTGGTATTAATCAATCAATCAATCAGTCAATCAATCAATCAGTCGTATTTATTGAGCACTTCTCCATTCGCTGAGAAGCAGCGTGGCTCAGTGGAAAGAGCCCGGGCTTTGGAGTCAGAGGTCATGGGTTCGCCTCCCACCTCTGCCACATCATCATCATCATCATCATCAATCGTATTTATTGAGCGCTTACTATGTGCAGAGCACTGTACTAAGCGCTTGGGAAGTACAAATTGGCAACGTATAGAGACAGTCCCTACCCAACAGTGGGCTCACAGTCTAAAAACTGTCTAAACACAGTCTAAAAACTAAAAAGACAGGGGCCACATGTCTGCTGTGTGACCTTGGGCAAGTCACTTAGCTTCTCGGAGCCTCAGTGACCTCATCTGGAAAATGGGGATGATGACTGTGAGCCCCACGTGGGACAACCTGATCACCTTGTATCCCCCCTGCACTTAGAACAGTGCTTTGCACATAGTAAGCGCTTTATAAATGTTGTCATCATTATTATTATTATGATTATTATTCGTGTTGGACGGGTGTTGTCCTGCCATTATTATTATTATTATTATTATTATTATTCATGTTGGACGGGTGTTGTCTTGTCCTGCCATTATTATTATTATTACTCATGTTGGACGGGTGTTGTCTTGTCCTGCCATCATTATTATTATTATTATTATTATTATTATTATTCGTGTTGGACGGGTATTGTCTTGTCCTGCCATTATTATTATTATTACTATTATTATTAATATTATTATTATTATTCGTGTTGGACGGGTGTTGTCCTCTCCCAAGCGCTTAGTGCTACTACTGCTAATTTCTAGACTGTGAGCCCACTGTTGGGAAGGGACCGTCTCTATATGTTGCCAGCTTGTCCTTCCCAAGCGCTTAGTCCAGTGCTCTGCACACAGTAAGCGCTCAATAAATACGACTGAATGAATGAATAATAATGGCATTTATTAAGCGCTTACTATGTGCAAAGCACCGTTCTAAGCACTGGGGAGGTTACAGGGTGATCAGGTTGTCCCCTGGGGGGCTCACAGTCTTCATCCCCGTTTTCCAGATGAGGGAACTGAGGCCCAGAGAAGTGAAGTGACTGGCCCAACGTCACCCCAGCTGACAAGTGGCGGAGCCGGGATTCGAACCCATAGCCAGGGCTCTTTCCACTGAGCCACGCTGCTGCTCTAAGTGCACAGTGCTCCGCACGCAGGAAGGGCTCAATAAATAGGACCGGATGAATTCGGGACGTCCGTTCTCTCTTGGAGTAGCCGGAGTTCGTTCTTCCACAGGGAGATGGAGCGGTTCAAAATGCCGGGGGTTGTGTGGGCGTCTGGAAGATCTGGAAACCGACAAGGACAGGGTTCGGTTTTTGGGGGGGTTTTTGGGGGGGGGTATCTAAGCGCTTACTGCGTGTCGGACACTGTTTTAAGCGCCAGGGTAGATACATTTTAATTAGGACGGACACAGTCTGCTGCGTGGGCCGGTCGCTTCCCAGCAGCGTGGCTCAGTGGAAAGAGCCCAGGCTTTGGAGTCCGAGGTCATGGGTTCAAATCCTGGCTCTGCCAACTGTCAGCTGGGTGACTTTGGGTAAGTCACTTCACTTCTCTGTGCCTCAGTTCCCCCATCTGTAAAATGGGGATAAAGATTGTGAGCGCCCCCCCCCCCCCGTGGGACAACCTGATCACCTTGTATCTCCCCAGTGCTTAGAACAGTGCTTTGCACATAGTAAGCACTTAACAAATACCATCATCATTATTATTATTATTATCTCAGCACATATTTATTACTCTATTTTACTTGTACATATTTACTATTCTATTTATTTTATGTTGTTAATACATTTTGTTTCGTTGTCCGTCTCCCCCTTCTATCAGTCAATCAATCAATCGTATTTATTGAGCGCTTACTGTGTGCAGAGCACTGTACTAAGCGCTTGGGAAGTCCAAGTTGGCAACATCTAGAGCCGGTCCCTACCCAACAGCGGGCTCACAGTCTGGAAGGGGGAGACGGAGAACAAAACCAAACATATTAACAAAATAAAATAAATAGAATAGAATATTGTGAGCCCGCTGTTGGGTAGGGACCGTCTCTAGATCATCATCATCATCATCAATCGTATTTATTGAGCGCTTACTGTGTGCAGAGCACTGTACTAAGCGCTTGGAAAGTACAAGTTGGCAACATCTAGAGACAGTCCCTACCCAACAGTGGGCTCACAGTCTAAAAGGGGGAGACGGAGAACAAAACCAAACATACTAACAAAATAAAATAAATAGAATAGATATGTACAAGTAAAATAAATAAATAGAGTAATAAATCTGTACAAACATATATACATAGATGTTTCCAACCTGACTTCCCAAGCGCTTAGTACAGTGCTCTGCACACAGGAAGCGCTCAATAAATGCAATTGAATGAATGAATCTCTGAGCCTCAGTGCCCTCACCTGTAAAATGGAGGTGAAGTCTGGGAGCCCCTTGGGGGACGTGGACTGTGTCCCACCTGATGAACGTGTGTCTCCCTTGGCGCTCAGTACAGTGCCTGGCGCATAGAACGGGCTTAAAAAAGATCATAGGAGAATAATAATAATGATGGTATTTGTTAAGCGCTTACTATGTGCAAAGCACTGTTCTAAGCGCAGCAACGAGCTTGGGAGTCAGAGGTCGGGGAGAATAATAATAATGATGGTATTTGTTAAGCGCTTACTATGTGCAAAGCACTGTTCTAAGCGCAGCAGCGAGCTTGGGAGCCAGAGGTCGTGGGTTCTAATCCCGGCTCCGCCGCTTGTCTGCTGTGCGCCCTTGGGCCAGTCACTTCACTTCTCTGGGCCTCAGTTACCTCATCCATCTAATGGGGATTAAGACTGGGACAACCTGATCACCTTGTATCCCCCCCAGCGCTTAGAAAAGTGCCCTGGCACATATTAAGCGCTTAACAAATACCATCATTATTATTATTATCATATAAAAAAAAGGTGGCTGCTCAGTGGTGATTTCTGTGAGGGATGTGACAAATAATTAATAATAATGGTGGTATTTGTTAGCTGTTTACTATGTGCCAGGCACTGTACTGTAAATTTATTTTATTTGTGCATATTTATTCTATTTATTTTATTTTGTTAATATGTTTTGTTGTCTGTTTCCCCCTTCTAGACTGTGAGCCCACTGTCGGGTAGGGACCGTTTCTATATGTTGCCAACTTGGACTTCCCAAGCGCTTAGTACAGTGCTCTAAGAGCACACAGTAAGCGCTCAATAAATACGATTGAATGAAGGAATGAATGAATGTACTAAGTGCCGGGGTGGGTACAAGCAAATGGGGTCGGACACAGTCCCTGTCCCACGTGGGGCTCACAGTCTTGGTCCCCATTTTACAGCTGAGGTCACTGAGGCCCAGAGAATAATAATAATAATAATGATGGTATTTATTAAGTGCTTGCTATGTGCAAAGCACTGTTCTAAGCGCTGGGGAGGTTACAAGGTGATCAGGTTGTCCCACATTGGGGACTCACAGTCTTAACCCCCATTTTACAGATGAGGTCACTGAGGCCCGGAGAATGATAATAATAATAATGGTATTTATTAAGCGCTTACTATGTGCAAAGCACTGTTCTAAGCGCCGGGGAGGTTACAAGGTGGTCAGGTTGTCCCACGTTGGGGGCTCACAGTCTTAACCCCCATTTTACAGATGAGGTCACTGAGGCCCGGAGAATGATAATAATAATAATGATGGTATTTATTAAGCGCTTACTATGTGCAAAGCACTGTTCTAAGCGCTGGGGAGGTTACAAGGTGGTCAGGTTGTCCCACGTTGGGGGCTCACAGTCTTAACCCCCATTTTACAGATGAGGTCACTGAGCCCGGAGAAGTGAAGTGACTTGCCCAGAGTCACCCAGCTGACGATTGGCGGGGCCGGGATTTGAACCCACGACCTCGGACTCCAAAGCCCGGGCTGTTTCCACCGAGCCACGCTGCTTCTCGGTCTCGGAATTGCTTACCCGGTCATCCGTCTGTGTTCATTTATTTATCGCTCCCTTTTTCCCTTTCTGCTTTCTCTTGCATGTTCTCTCGGCCGGATTGCAATAGAGAAGAAGAAAACGAGGTGAGTCGGAACGTCCGGTGCTTAGTACAGTGCCTGGCACCTAGTAAGCGCTTAACAAATCCCATAAGCGAGCCCACTGTTGGGCAGGGACTGTCTCTATATGTTGCCAATTTGTACTTCCCAAGCGCTTAGTACAGTGCTCTGCACACAGTAAGCACTCAATAAATACGATCGATGATGATGATTTATTAACAACCCTTAACAAATCCCATAAATGATTATTTAGTAACAACCCGCCGCTCCGAGCGGACCGACACGGAGAGTAGAGACCTGGATCGAGGGGAAGCCGACCGCTGTGGCGGGAACGGCAGCCTGCAAAATTGCAGGGTCTTTTCGAAAGAAGCGCTTAGTCCAGTGCTCTGCACACAGTAAGCGCTCAATAAATACGATTGAATGAATAAATACAGCTGAATGAGTGAATACGGTGGAATGAATGAATGAATAAATACGATTGAATGAATGAAAACAGAACGGGCGGCTCTTACTAGCGAGGACGCTCTCGGGATTCCCGTCTGCTAGCCCATCGGACCCGATTAGCTTGGCTCTAGCCCACGGGCTACTACAGCGCCCGGCTTTTTAATCTTTCGATCGAGTGCCGTCGAGTCTTTTCCGATCCGCGGCGACTCTCCGGATATATTTTCTCCAGAACGTCCTATCCTCTGCCGGAATCCGTCACCTCGCCAGCGGGTCTTCCGTTATCGCTGTCGCGGTTTCTATAATAATAATAATAATGATGATGGCGTTTGTTAAGCGCTTACTATGTTCTGGGGGGGTACAAGGTGATCAGGTTGTCCCACGTGGGGCTCACAGTCTTCATCCCCTTTTTACAGATGAGGCAACTGAGGCCCAGAGAAGTGAAGTGACTTGGTCAAGGTCGCCCAGCAGACATAATAATAATGATAATGGCATTTTTATTAAGCGCTTACTACGTGCAAAGCACTGTTCTAAGCGCTGTGGAGGTTACAAGGTGATCAGGTTGTCCCACATGAGGCTCACAATCTTCATCCCCATTTTACAGATGAGGCAGCTGAGGCCCAGAGAAGTGAAGTGACTTGGTCAAGGTCACCCAGCAGACATAATAATAATAATAATGGCATTTTTATGAAGCGCTTACTATGTGCAAAGCACTGTTGTAAGCGCTGTGGAGGTTACAAGGTGATCAGGTTGTCCCACGGTGGGGTCACTGTCTTAATCCCCATTTTACAGATGAGGCAACTGATTCCCAGAGAAGTGAAGTGACTTGCCCAAGGTCGCCCAGCAGACATAATAATAATGATAATGGCATTTTTATTAAGCGCTTACTATGTGCAAAGCACTGTTGTAAGCGCTGTGGAGATTACAAGGTGATCAGGTTGTCCCACGTGGGGCTCACAGTCTTCATCCCCATTTTACAGATGAGGCAGCTGAGGCCCGGAGAAGTGAAGTGACTTGCCCAGAGTCACCCAGCAGACATCATAATAATAATAATAATGGCATTTTTATTAAGCGCTTACTATGTGCAAAGCACTGTTCTAAGTGCTGCAGAGGTTACAGGGTGATCAGGTTGTCCCACGGTGGGGTCACTGTCTTAATCCCCATTTTACAGATGAGGCAACTGAGGCCCCGAGATTCGAACCCGTGACCTCTGACTCCAAAGCCCAGGCCCTTTCCGCCGAGCCACGCCGCTTCTCAGTGCTTCTCATGTTACTTGTACATATTTACTATTCAATTTATTTTATTTTGTTAATATGTTTTGTCTTGTTGTCCGTCTAGACTGTGAGCCTGCTGTTTGGTAGGGACCGTCTGTAGATGTTGCCGGCTTGTTCTTCCCAAGCGCTTAGTCCAGTGCTCTGCACCCAGGAAGCGCTCAATAAATACGATTGATTGAATGAATGAATAAATATGTGCCAAGCACCGTTCTAAGCGCTGGGGAGGTTACAAGGTGATCAGGCTGTCCCGCAGGGCGGTTCACGGTTTTAATAATAATGATGGCATTTATGAAGCGCTTACTATGTGCCAAGCACCGTTCCAAGCGCTGGGGAGGTTACAAGGTGATCAGGCTGTCCCATGGGGGGGGGTCACAGTCTTAATAATAATAATGATGGCCTTTATGAAGCGCTTACTATGTGCCCAGCACCGTTCCAAGCACTGGGGAGGTTACAAGGTGATGAGGTTGTCCCACGGGGGGGCTCACGGTCTTAATAATAATAATTTGGGCCTTTATGAAGCGCTTACTATGTGCCCAGCACTGTTCTAAGCGCTTGGGAGGTTACAAGGTGAGGAGGTTGTCCCACGGGGGGGCTCACGGTCTTAATAATAATAATTTTGGCCTTTATGAAGCGCTTACTATGTGCCCAGCACTGTTCCAAGCGCTTGGGAGGTTACAAGGTGATCAGGCTGTCCCACGGTGGGGGGCTCACAGTCTTAATAATAATGAGGGCATTTATCAATCAATCGTATTATTTATTGCGCGCTTACTGTGTGCAGAGCACTGTACTAAGCGCTTGACTGTATGAAGCATCATCATCAATCGTATTTATTGAGCGCTTACTATGTGCAGAGCACTGTACTAAGCGCTTGGCTGTATGAAGCATCATCATCATCATCAATCGTATTGAGCGCTTACTGTGTGCAGAGCACTGTACTAAGCGCTTGGGAAGTACGAATTGGCAACATATAGAGACAGTCCCTACCCAACATTGGGCTCACAGTCTAAAAGCGGGAGACAGAGAAACATACTAACAAAATAAAATAAATAGAATGGATATGTATATATATGCTATGTGCAAAGCACTGTTCTAAGCGCTGGGCGGGGGGGGATTCAAGGTGATTAGGTTGTCCCACGCGGGGCTTCCAGTCTCAATCCCCATTTTACAGATGAGGTGACTGAAGCACTTCCCGTGTGCCAAGCGCCGTTCGAAGCGAACGAATGAACGAATGACCCCTCTTACCTCACCTCCCTTCTCTCCTTCTACTGCCTAGCCCGCACCCTCCGCTCCTCCACCACTAATCTCCTCCCCGTACCTCGCTCTCGCCTGTCCCGCCATCGACCCCCGGCCCACGTCCTCCCCCGGGCCCGGAATGCCCCCAATCCCTCTGCCCATCCGCCAAGCTAGCTCTCTTCCTCCCTTCAAGGCCCTGCTGAGAGCTCACCTCCTCCAGGAGGCCTTCCCACACTGAGCCCCTTCTTTCCTCTCCCCCTCGTCCCCCTCTCCATCCCCCCGTCTTACCTCCTTCCCTTCCCCCACAGCACCTGTCTATATGTATATATGGTTGTACATATTTATTACTCTATTTATTTATTTTACTTGTACATTTCTATCCTACTTATTTTATTTTGTTGGTATGTTTGGTTCTGTTCTCCGTCTCCCCCTTTTAGACTGTGAGCCCACTGTTGGGTAGGGACTGTCTCTATGTGATGCCAATTTGTACTTCCCAAGCGCTTAGTACAGTGCTCTGCACATAGTAAGCGCTCAATAAATACGATTGATTGATTGATTGAATGACGGCTCCCGGTTCCTGTCGTTTCAGGGCAGGCCGGACGGCGCCCAGAAAGCGGGGTTCGTCAAGGGCCCGGTGTTCAAGGGGGTGGCGTCGAGCCGCTTCCTGCCCAAAGGCACCAAGACCAAGGTGAACCTGGAGGAGCAGGGCCGCCAGAAGGTGTCCTTTAGCTTCAGCCTGACCAAGAAGACGCTGCAGAACCGGTTCCTGGCCGCCCTGGGCAACGAGAAGCCGAGCGACGGGCCGGACCCGCCCCCCCCGGCCCCCGGCGGACCCCGGGGAGCCGCCGCCGCCGCTGGCCGCCCCGGCCGAGGAGGCCTCGCCGCCCAAGCCCAAGGCGGAGCTGGGCAGGATCCATTTTAAGAAACACCTGCTGCACGTGACCGCCAGGCCGGGCCCGGGCAACCCCGGGGCGCTGTCGCCGGGCCGGACGGCGGAAGGGGCCCCGGCCGAGTCCCCGCCGCCCTCGCCCCCTCCGCCGCCGCCGCCGCCGCCGCCCAGGACCCCGTCGCCCCCGGCGCGGCCGGCGACCCCGGCGGCGTCCCCCGCGGCCGCGCCGCCCCCGCCGGGGGAGGGCCGGCCCCCCAGAGAGCCGGCGCGCCCGCCGGCGGCCGAGCCCCCGGAGGCGGCTCCGAGGCCCGAGGCGGCGGCCCGCGGCCCCGAGGAGCGCGCCCGCCGGCCCCCGGCCGAGCGGCCCGCGGGCTCCCCGCCCCGGGAGGACGGCCGGCCCGGGAAGGAGGAAGAGGCCCCCCCGGGCCCGAGGAGGGCCGGCCCCAAGAGGAAGGCCTCGCAGTCGGAAGGCCCGGCCCGCGGCTCCGAGTCCGACGAGGACCCGGCGCGGCCCCCCTCGGGCCAGCGGGCCCACGAGCCCAAGAGCGGCGCCGGCCCGGAGAAGGAGCGGGACCCCAGGAGGGGCTCGGCCGGCTGGAAGGGCGACGAGCCGCCCCGCTCCTCGCACGCCAAGGCCGAGCGGGACGACAGACACGCGGGCCACTCCAAGGGGGAGCGGGACTCGAGGTACCCGTCCTCGCGCCCGCGGGCGGAGCGGCGGCGCAGCCGCTCCCGCTCCCGCTCCCGCTCGGACCGGGGCCCCCGGCCGGGCTCCTCCTCCCACTCGCGCCCGGAGCGCTCGCACTACTACGACCCGGACCGCCGCTACCACCGGGGCGGCTCGCCCTACCGGGACCGGACGCGCCACTCCCGCTCCTACGCCGAGGCCCGGCCGCGCGACAGCTCCGACTCGGAGGACGAGTACAAGAGGGCCCGCTCCCGCTCCGGGGACGGGCGGCGGGCAGCGCCCGCCCACTCCTCTTCCTCCTCCTCCTCCTACCGGGACTCCAGGTCGGCCCGCCCCAAGGCGGACCGGGACGGCCGGGGGGACCCCGCTCACCCGGACCCCGAGAGGGGCCGCAAGCACGCCCCGAAAGGGGAGCGGGAGGCCAAGCGGCCCCCGGAGGGCGAGGCCCCCAAGCGGGGCGGCTCCCCGGCCAACGAGCCGGCCGGCCGGAGGGGGACCTCCCACCCGCGACACGACGGCGGCGCCTCCCGCTCCCGGACCGCCCAGCCCAGGGCGGCCCAGAAGGCCGAGCGGCCCAGGAGCCCCTTCCGGGGGCCGGAGGCCGGGGAGGAGCCCAAGCAGCAGCCCCGACCCCCGGGACCGCCGGCCGCGGGCCCCAGGGGCGGCGAGGCCAGGGCAGGGGCGAGAGTCTCCCAGCGGGAAGCGGCCGCCCCTGGGCCGCCTCCCGAGGCGCCCGCTCCAAGGAGGCCCGAGGGCTCCCCTCCCCGGCCCGGCTGCCTGGGCGGCAAGGAGGCGGCCGTCCCGTTCCCGGGAAAGTCCGAGCCGTCCCGGGTCTGCCGCCCGCCCGAGCCGAGCGTCAACGGCTCCCCCGGGGAGGGCGCCGAGCCGACCGCGGCCTCCCGTCCCCCTCGGGCCGACGATCCCCTCCCGTCATCGGACGACGGCGCGGCCCGTGCGGAGCGGCCCCCTCCCACGGAAGGCCGCAAGGCGGGAGCGGCCAACGGCTTCCAGGATGTCAGTCCGCCCGGAGAGGGGGACTGGGACGATCCCCCCGGGCGGCCCGGGGAGCCGGACGGCCCGTCCGGAGAGGCGGCGGTGGTCGCGGCAGCCCCCCCGGCCCGATGAGCCTGCGTCTTCCCCGGGCGCCGGGGAGGCCACCGATGCTTGGCTTCCCCACGGCCGGACTCAGGGGCCGGCCGCCGGCCGCTCTTCGGGCGACGACAGCCCTGCCCCGTGCCTCTCCGAGTCCGCCGTCTCGGCCGAGCCCGCCGCTCGGGGATGGTCCCCCGGGGGCCCGGCGGACGCCCCCTCGGACCCGCGGGCACCCTTCTGGGATGCGCAGAGCCCGCGGGCGATGCCTCCCCCCCGAGACCAAGACGAGCCGCCCGAGGGCCGGATCGACTCCGTTTCGGCCGGTCCCTTTTTCGTCCCGCATTCGTCCGTGGGCACCTCGGGCATCGCTCCTTCTTCCTCGTCTTCCTCCTCCTCGTCCTCCGCCTCTTTTAAGCCGGACTTGACTCCCGGAATCGAGGGGGATCCCGACCCGGCCCCCCAGCCCGCGGAGGTCCACTCTCCACCCGACGCGGGCGGGAGCCCGCGGAGCCCCGGTGAGGGCGCGTCGCCCCGGGGTGGGCCCGAGCGGGCGGACCCGGCCCCGGAAAAAGCCGCCGGGTCCGGCCAGGGCGGACTCCCTCCGGAGACGGCGGAGCTCCCCGCTGAAGCGCGGCCCCCCGAGTCGTCCCCGTCCCTCCAGCCCCCGGGGGTCCCCGATGCCGGAGAGGTGCGGGGAGACCCCCGCGGGCCCGGGGATCCGGAGGGCGGCCCCCCGGCCCGCGAGGGCGGCCCGGGAGTCCGGTCGGCCGAGACCTGCGACAGCAGCGGCCCCGCCCCGGGTTCGGCCACCCCCGCCCGCGGGGGCTACTCCTCCGACTCCGCCGACAGCGCCAGCGAGGACGAGAGCGACTCCGACGCCTCCGACTCGGACGACAGCGGCGTGCCGAGGAACCGCCTGCAGTCCGTGGTGGTCGTGCCCAAGAACTCCACCCTGCCCACGGCGGAGGGGGGCGGCCCCTGCCCCGCGCGGGGCGGCCCGGATCACCGCCGCCGGCCCGACCCCTGGGAGGACGGGAGAGGCGAGCCCGCCCGGCCCGGCCACGACGAGAAGACGGGGGCCGCCGCCAGATGCCCGGAGAAGGGCCCGGAAGCGTCGTGGGCCGAGCGCCCGCCCGAGGCGCCGCAGCCCCAGAGCGACGGCGTGGACAGCACGAGTCAGGCGGACGCCACCTCCGACCCCCCGAGGGCCCGGCCCGAAGCCGCCCGGCCGGACCCGGCGGGCGCCGAGCCGCGGCCCGCGCCCGGCCCGGCCGACGGACCCGACGGTCCCGAGCCGGGCGACCCTCCCTCCGCCCGGGGGGACTCCGCCGGAGCGGGCGGCTCCCCCGCGGCCGAGGACGTCGCTCGCCCGGGCCGGGATTTCTCCCAGACGGAGAAGCCCAGCTCCACCTACCAGCAGCCCGACAGCAGCTTCGGCCTCTACCCCGGCTACGGCTACCGGCCGGCCGCCGACCCCTACTGCGGCGCCCCGGCCTACTGGCCCGGCAACGGCTACTGGGACCCCAGGCTGGCGGGCCGGCCCCCCGCGGGCGGGGCGGGGCCCGAGCGTCCCCACGGGCAGGTGCCCGACTCGCTGACGGGCGACCACGACGAGGACGGGGCCGGGGAGGAGCCCTGGGGGGCCGCCCACGGGCCCCGGTTCCCCGGCCCGCCGGGGAAGTGTCCCGCCCCGCCGCCGAAGGAGGAGCGGGGGTCCGTGCAGGCCCCGGAGATCAGCAGCAACTCCAGCAAGGAGCCCCCGGCCGGGGGCGAGAAGAAGGACTCCCCCAAGGGCCCCGACCGGCCCGACGCCAAGGAGCGGGGACCCCCCAAGAAGAGGCGGCCGGAGCCGGAGAGCGACTCGGAGAGCGACGGCGATGAGGGGCGCGAGAGGAAGCGGGCGAGGACGGAGGCCGGGAGGCCGGTGGCCCCCCTCTGCGTCATGGACGACTTCCGCGATCCCCAGAGGTGGAAAGAGTGTGCCAAGCAGGGGACCATGCCCTGCTACTTCGACCTCATCGAGGAGAACGTGTACCTCACCGAGAGGTGGGTGGCGGCCCTCCCTCCCCTCCCCGGGCCTCCTCGCCTTTCCCTTCCGGAATAATTTGCCCGGGAACGGGCCGGGTGGGCCTCCGGAGACCTCCCCTCCCGACCGGGAATACGTGGCCGGTGACGTCCGTCCTCCGAGTAGCCCCCGGGCAACCACACGGGTGACCCTCAGAGAGAAATCCGGCCGACAGTCTCCCGTTCACCCCTTTTCATTCATTCATTCATTGAATCGTATTTATTGAGCGCTTACTGTGTGCGGAGCACTGTACTAAGCGCTTGGGATGTACAGGTTGGCAACATATAGAGACAGTCCCTACCCAACAGCGGGCTCAGTCTTGAAGGCGGGCTCTTTTAGTTCGAGCCTGTGATCTCCCTCCTTTCTCAGCCCCCAGTTCATTCGTTCGTTGTTCATTCATTGTCGTACTTATTGAGCACTTACTGTGTGCAGAGCACTGTACTAAGCGCTTGGGAAGTGCAGGTCGGCAACATATAGAGACGGTCCCTACCCAACAGCGGGCTCACAGTCTTGAAGGCGGGCTCTTTTAGTTCGAGCCTGTGATCTCCCCCTCTTTCTCAGCCCCCAGTTCATTCGTTCGTTGTTTATTCATTCATTCAGTCGTACTTATTGAGCGCTTATTGTGTGCAGAGCTCTGTACTAAGCGCTTGGGAAGTACAGGTCGGCAACATATAGAGACGGTCCCTACCCAACAGCGGGCTCACAGTCTTGAAGGCGGGCTCTTTTAGTTCGAGCCTGGGATCTCCCCCCTTTCTCAGCCCCCAGTTCATTCGTTCATTGTTCATTCACTCATTCAGTTGTATTTATTGAACGCTTACTGTGTGCAGAACACTGTACTAAGCGCTTGGGAAGTCCAAGTCGGCAACATCTAGAGACGGTCCTTACCCAGCAACAGTCTTGCGGTCTAGAAGGGGGAGACGGACAACAAAACAAAACATGTGGACGGGTGTCAAGTCGTCAGAATAAATAGAAGTAAAGCTAGATGCACATCATTAACAAAATAAATAGAATAGTAAATACGGACAAGTAAAATAAATAGAGTAATAAATCTATATACAGGTGCTGTGGGGAGGGGAAGGAGGTCCGGGAAGGAGGGGACGTGGGGACCTGTATGTGTATATATATATATACATATTATATATATATGTACCTGCATATATGTATATATGTTTGCACGTATTTATTACTCTATTTATTTTACTTATTCTATTTATTCTAGAATATTTACATTCTATATTTATATTTATTTTATATTTACATAAATATGTATATTCTAGAATCTTTATAATATTTATTTTATTTTGTTAATGTGTATTGTTTTGTTGGCTGTCTCCCCCTTCTAGACTGTGAGCCTGCTGTTGGGTAGGGACCGGCTCTAGATGTTGCCTTCTTGTACTTCGCAAGCGCTTAGTACAGTGCTCTGCACACAGTAAGCGCTCAATGAATATGATTGAATGAATGAATATGTATATATGTTTGTACGTATTTACTACTCTATTTTACTTGTACATATTTATTCTATTTTATTTTGTTAATATGTTTTGTTTTGTCGTCCGTCTCCCCCTTCTAGACTGTGAGCCCGCTGTGGGGTAGGGACCGTCTCTATATGTTGTTTATTTATTTTATTTGTACGTATTTATTCTATTTCTTTTATTTTGTTAGTATGTTTTGTTTTGTTGTCTGTCTCCCCCTTCTAGACTGTGAGCCCGCCGTTGGGTAGGGACCGTCTCTATATTTGTAGATATTTATTCTATTTCTTTTATTTTGTCAATATGTTTTATTTTGTCGTCCGTCTCCCCCTTCTAGCCTGTGAGCCCGCCGTTGGGTAGGGACCGTCTCTAGATGTTGTTTATTTGCACATATTTATTTGATTTTGTTAATATGTTTTATTTTGTCGTCCGTCTCCCGCTTCTAGCCTGTGAGCCCGCCGTTGGGTCGGGACCGGCTCTAGATGTTGCCAACTTGGGCTTCCCAAGCGCTTAGTCCAGTGCTGTGCACGCAGTAAGCGCTCAATAAATACGATTGAATGAATGTTGCCAACTTGGACTTCCCAAGCTCTTACTACAGTGCCCTGCACACAGTAAGCGCTCAATAAATACGACTGAATGAATGTTGCCAACTTGGACTTCCCAAGCTCTTACTACAGTGCTCTGCACGCAGTAAGCGCTCAATAAATACGATTGAATGAATGTTGCCAACTTGTACTTCCCAAGCGCATACTACAGTGCCCGGCGCACAGTAAGCGCTCAATAAATACTATTGAATGAATGAATAAGGTAGGGCAGAGGGGATGGGGAGGAGGAGCGTATTTTCACTGTGTGCTGAGCACTGGACTAAACAGCCGGACCCTCCCGCTGACCCCACTGTCCGCTCTTTTTCTGTGAAGCGCTTAGTACAGTGCTCTGCACACAGTAAGCGCTCAATAAATCCGGCTGATGGATTGATTCTCCCCAGAAAGAAGAACAAATCCCACCGGGATATCAAGCGGATGCAGTGCGAGTGTACCCCCCTCTCCAAAGAGGAGCGCGCCCAAGGAGACGTCGCGTGCGGGGAAGACTGCCTCAACCGCCTCCTCATGATCGAATGGTAAGCGCCGCGCCCCTGGACAGCGCTCGGGTTGGAAAAAAAAAATAAGAATAAGTCCCGAAAAGTCACCGGTTATGTATGTGATGATTGCGGTAGCTAATATAACTGTAGTATGTAGTAAGCGCTTCCGGTTGATTGCGTATTGATCAATCAGTGCGATTGCTTGATTGATTACTGTGTGTCGGGAGCACAAGTGAAGCGGGTTGGACGCTTATTAATAATAATGGTGATGATGGCATTTATTAGGCGCTTACTATGTGCGAAGCACTGTTCTAACCACAAGTTAAGCGGGTTGGACGTAATAATAATGGTGGCATTTATTAAGCGCTTACTGTGTGCGAAGGACTGTTCTAAGCACGTTCATCGGGTTGGACGCAGACCCTGTCCCATGTAATATAATAATGATAATAATGAAGGCATTTATTAAGTGCTTACTATGTGCGAAGCACTGTTCTAAGCACGTTAATCGCGTTGGACGCTGACCCTGTCCCACATAATAATAATAACAATGATGGCATTTATTAAGCGCTTACTATGTGTGAAGCACTGTTCTAAGCACAATCGGGTTGGACAAAGACCCTGTCCCACATAACAGTAATAATGATAATAATAGTGATGGCATTTATTAAGCACTTACTATGTGCGAAGCACTGTTCTAAGCACAAGTTAAGCGGGTTGGACGTAATAATAATGATGGCATTTATTAAGTGCTTACTATGTGCAAAGCACTGTTCTAAGCACGTTCATCGGGTTGGACGCAGACCGTCCCATGTAATATAATAATAATAATAATAGTAATGAAGGCATTTATTAAGCGTTTACTATGTGCGAAGCACTGTTCTAAGCACGTTAATCGGGTTGGACGCAGACCCTGTCCCACATAATAATAATAATAATGATGGCGTTTATTAAGCGCTTACTATGTGTGAAGCACTGTTCTAAGCACAGTTGGGTTGGACAAAGACCCTGTCCCACATAACAATAATAATAATAATAATAATAATGATGATGGCATTTATTAAGCACTCACTATGTGCAAAGCAGTGTTCTAAGCACAATCGGGTTGGACAAAGACCCTGTCCCACATAACAATAACAATAATAATAATGATGGCATTTATTATGTGCTTACTATGTGCAAAGCACTGTTCTAAGCACAAGTCAATTGGGTTGGACGCAGACCCTGTCCCACGTAATAATAGTAATAATAATAATAATAATAATGATGGCATTTATTAAGCGCTTGCTTTGTGTGAAGCACTGTGCTAAGCGCAGTCGGGTTGGATGCAGACCCTGTCCCACATAATGATAACAATAATAATAATGATGGCATTTATTAAGCACTTACTATGTGCGAAGCACTGTTCTAAGCACATTAATCGGGTTGGACGCAGACCCTGTCCCCACATAATAATAATGATAATAATGGCATTTATTAAGCACTTACTATGTGCAAAGCACTGTTCTAAGCACAAGTTAATCGGGTTGGACGCAGACCCTGTCCCACATAACAATAACAGTAATAATAATGATGGCATTTATTAAGCGCTTACTGTGTGCAAAGCACTGTTCCAAGCACAATTGGGTTGGATGCAGACCCTGTCCCACATAAGAATAATAATAATAATAACGATGGCATTTATTAAGCGCTTACTATGTGCGAAGCACTGTTCTAAGCACAGTCGGGTTGGACGCAGACCCTGTCCCACATAATAATAATAATAATAACGATGGCATTTATTAAGCGCTTACTATGTGCGAAGCACTGTTCTAAGCACAATCGGGTTGGACGCAGACCCTGTCCCACATAATAATAATAATAATGGCATTTATCAAGTGCTTACTATGTGCGAAGCACTGTTCTAAGCACATTAATCGGGTTGGACGCAGACCCTGTCCCACATAATAATAATAATGATGGCATATATTAAGTGCTTACTATGTGCGAAGCACTGTTCTAAGCATGCTAGTCGGGTTGGACGCAGACCCTGTCCCACATAGTAGTAGTAATAATAATACTAATAATGATGGCATTTATTAAGTGCTTTATTATGTGCAAAGCACTGTTCTAATCACATTAATCAGGTTGGACGCAGACCCTGTCCCTAATAATAATAATAATAATGATGGCATTTATTAAGCGCTTACTATGTGCGAAGCACTGTTCTAAGCATGTTAATCGGGTTGGACGCAGACCCTGTCCCACATAATAATAATAATAATAATAATAATAATAGTGGCATTTATTAAGTGCTTACTATGTACGAAGCACTGTTCTAAGCACAAGTTAATTGGGTTGGATGCAGACCCTGTCCCATGTAATAATAATAATAATAATAATAATAATAATAATGGTATTTATTAAGCACTTACTATGTGCTAAGCACTGTTCTAAGCACAAGTTAATTGGGTTGGACGTAGACCCTGTCCCACATTATAATAATAATAATAATAATGATTGCATTTAATAAGAGCTTACTATGTGCAAAGCACTGTTTTAAGCTCTGGGGAGGTTACAAGGTGATCAGGTTGTCCCACGGGGGGCTCCCAGTCTTCATCCCCATTTTGCAGATGAGGGAACTGAGGCCCAGAGAAGTGAAGTGACTTGCCCAAAGTCACCCAACTGACAAGTGGTGGAGTTGGGATTTGAACCCATGGCCTCTGACTCCAAAGCCCGGGCTCTTTTCCACTGAGCCACACGCTGCTTCTCATAGTAATAATAATAATAATAATAATCGTGGTAGTAAGCTTACTTGTCAGCTGTGTGACCTTGGGCAAGTCACTTCATTCATTCATTCATTCAATTGTACTTATTGAGCGCTTACTGTATGCAGAGCACTGGACTAAGCGCTTGGGAAGTACAAGTTGGCTATATATTGATGATCCCTACCCAACAACAGGCTCACGGTCTAGAAGTCTAGTCACTTCCCTGTGCCTCAGTTTCCACATCTGTAAAATGGGGCTGAAGACCGTGAGCCCCACGTGGGACAACCTGATCACCTTGCATCGCCCCCAGCATGCTTGGCACATAGCGCTTAACAAATACTAGCATTATTATTATAATATGATAGCCACTGTATGTACTAAGCGCTGGGGTGGATACAAGCAAATCGGACTGGACACAGTCCCTGTCCCACATGGGGTTCATAGTTCATTCATTCAATCGTATTTATTGAGCGCTTACTGTGTGCAGAGACTAGACTGTGAGCCCACTGTTGGGTAGGGACCGTCTCTATATGTTGCCAACTTGGACTTCCCAAGCGCTTAGTACAGTGCTCTGCACACAGTAAGCGCTCAATAAATATGATTGATTGATTGATTGTCTCCCCCTTCTAGACTGTCTCCCCCTTCTAGACCGTGAGCCCACTGTTGGGTAGGGACCGTCTCTATATGTTGCCAACTTGGACTTCCCAAGCGCTTAGTACAGTGCTCTGCACACAGTAAGCGCTCAATAAATACGATTGATTGTCTCCCACTTCTAGACTGTCTCCCCCTTCTAGACTGTGAGCCCACTGTTGGGTAGGGACCGTCTCTATATGTTGCCAGCTTGTACTTCCCAAGCGCTTAGTCCAGTGCTCTGCACACAGTAAGCGCTCAATAAATACGATTGATTGCAGAGCACTGTAGTAAGCGCTTGGGAAGTCCAAGTTGGTAACATATAGAGACGGCCGTAGTTATAATCTCCATCCTAAAGATGAGGTCACCGAGGCACAGGGAAGTGAAGTGACTGGCCCAGGGTCGCACAGCAGACAAGTGGCGGATCCGGGATTAGAACCCAGGACTTTCCAGCTCCCAGGCCCCGGGCGCTCTCGACCTTCATCCGGTTTTCCTTTGTCATTCCAGCTCTTCCCGGTGCCCGAACGGAGACAACTGTTCCAACAGGAGGTTCCAGAGGAAACAACATGCGGACGTGGAAGTGATCCTGACGGAAAAGAAGGGATGGGGACTCCGGGCGGCCAAAGACCTCCCGTCGTAAGCCACCGGGGCTGTCTCTCAGGGAGTGAGGGGGTCTCCCCATTTATTGAGCGCCTACTCTGTGCGGGGCACTGGACTAGACGCTTGGGAAGTCCAAGTCGGCAACAGAAAGAGACGGTCCCTACCCAACGACAGGCTCACAGCCTAGAAGTCTAGAGCCGGGGCTTTGGAGTCCGAGGTCATGGGTTCAAATCCCGGCTCCGCCGCTTGTCAGCTGGGTGACGTCGGGCTAGTTGCTTCACTTCTCTGGGCCTCAGTTCCCTCACCCGGGAAATGGGGATTTAGAGTGTGAGCCCCACGTGGGACAACCTGATCACCCCGCAGCGCTTAGAACCGTGCTTGGCACATAGTAAGCGCTCAATTTTTGTTCTCTGTCTCGCCCTTCTAGACCGTGAGCCCGCTGTCGGGTCGGGACCGGCTCTAGACGTTGCCAACTTGGACTTCCCAAGCGCTTAGTCCAGTGCTGTGCACACAGGAAGCGCTCAATAAATACGATTGATTGCTCAATCAATCGCTTGGAACCACGCTTTGCACCTAGCAAAGTGCTTAATACGTGCCATTATTTATTTTGAAGCAGCGGGGCTCGGTGGAAAGAGCCCGAGCTTTAGAGTCAGAGGTTAGGGGTTCAAATCCCGGCTCTGCCAACTGTCAGCTGTGTGACTTCGGGCAACTCACTTCACTTCTCTGTGCCTCAGTTCCCTCCTCTGTCAAATGGGGATGAAGACTGGGAGCCCCTCGTGGGACAACCTGATCACCTTGTAACCCCCCCCAGCGCTTAGAACAGTGCTTGGCACATAGTAAGCGCTTAATGAATGCCATTATTATTATTAATAGACGCCACCGTAGCTACATAGAGACGGTCCCTCGGCCGAGGCAGGTGGCGATGGGCCCGTCTCGCTTTTTCTCGTAGGAACACGTTCGTCCTGGAGTACTGCGGGGAGGTGCTGGATCACAAGGAGTTCAAAGCCCGAGTCAAGGAGTACGCGCGAAACAAGAACATCCACTACTACTTCATGGCCCTGAAAAACGACGAGGTGAGCGGCCGATCGGGGCGGGCCCCGCCGCCGTCCCGTCAGCCCAACCTGAAGGATTCATTCATTCATCCATTCAATCGTATTTATTGAGCGCTTACTGTGTGCAGAGCACTCATTCATTCATTCAGTCGTATTTATTGAGCGCTTACTGTGTGCAGAGCACTGGACTAAGCGCTTGGGAAGTCCAAGTCGGCAACATCTAGAGCCGGTCCCTACCCGACAGCGGGCTCACAGTCTAGAAGGGGGAGACAGACAACAAAACAAAGCGTATTAACAAAATAAAATAAATAGAATAAATATGGACAAGTAAAATAGTGTAATAATAATAATAATAATAATAATGGCATTTGTCAAGCGCTTACTATATGCAAAACACTGTTCTAAGTGCTGTAATAAATATTCTTATAATGTAATCTCCCAAGTGCTTAGTATAGTGCTCCGCACACGGCGCGTAATAAATTCATTCATTCATTCATTCAATCGTATTTATCAAGCGCTTACTATGTGCAGAGCACTGGACTAAGCGCTTGGGAAGGACAAGTCGGCAACATCTAGAGACGGCCCCTACCCACCAGCGGGCTCACAGTCTAGAAGGGGGAGACAGACAACAAAACAAAACGTATTAACAAAATAAAATAAATAGAATAAATATGGACAAGTAAAATAGAGTAATAAATATTGTTATGATGTAATCTCCCAAGTGCTTAGTATAGTGCCCCGCACACAGTTGGCACTTAATAAATTCATTCATTCATTCAATCGTATTTATCGAGCGCTTACTGCGTGCAGAGCACTGGACTAAGCGCTTGGGAAGGACAAGTTGGCAACATCTAGAGACGGGCCCTACCCGACAGCGGGCTCACAGGCTAGAAGGATGTGGCTCGTCGGTTGCCTGTTTTTCGATCTGTGCGCTACCCACTGAGCCACACCGCTTCCTGATGTAGCCCGGGGAGGGGGGTGGAGGATGAGGGTCATGCGGGGCGTCACACGGGACGGCGATCTACACTGTGAGCCCGTTGCGGGCCGGGGTTCATTCATTCATTCATTGTCGTATTTATTGAGCGCTTCTTGTGTGCAGAGCACTGGACTAAGCGCTTGGGAAGTCCAAGTTGGCAACATCTAGAGCCGGTCCCGACCCAACAGCGGGCTCACAGTCTAGGAGGGGGAGACCTTTAAAACCATCAGGCATTAAACAACTTCTGTCTCTATTTGTTGCCGAATAGTATCTCCCAAGCGCTTAGTACAGTGCTCTGCACACAGTAAGCATTCAGTAAATACGGTGGAATGAATGGTTAATCATAATGGCATTTATTAAGCGCTTACTAGGTGCCAAGCACTGTTCTAAGCGCTGGGGAGGTTACAAGGTGATCAGGCTGTCCCACGGGGGGCTCACAGTCTTAATAATAATGAGGGCATTTATTAAGCGCTTACTATGTGCCGAGCACTGTTCTAAGCGCTGTGGAGGTTACAAGGTGATCAGGTTGTCCCACGGGGGGCTCACGGTCTTAATCCCCATTTTCCATGTGAGGCCCAGAGAAGTGAAGTGACTTGCCCAAAGTCACACAGCTGACAGTTGGTGGAGCCAGGATTTGAACCCATGACCTCTGACTCCAAAGCCCGGGCTCTTCTCACTGAGCCGCGCTGCTTCTCTGTTGGTGGGCAGGGGTTGTCTCTATTTGTTGCCGAATGGTATTTCCCAAGCGCTTAGTACAGTGCTCTGCGCACAGTAAGCGCTCAGTAAATACGGCGGAGTGAGTGGTTAATAAATGCCATTATTATTATTATTTGGAGTCCGAGGTCATCATCATTATTATTAACTTCTCTGGGCCTCAGTTTCTTATCTGTCGGATCAGTCAACCAATCGTATTTATTGAGCGCTTACTGTGTGCAGAGCACTGTACTAATCAATCAATCGTATTTATTGAGCGCTTACTATGTGCAGAGCACTGTACTAAGCGCTTGGGAAGCACAAATTGGCAACATATAGAGACAGTCCCTACCCAACAGTGGGCTCACAGGCTAAATAGCTAACAGTCTACTAAGCTCCATCGTTATTATTATTTGGAAAAGCAAGGGTGTACTCGTTTTAGCAGTTTCACTGTGGGCAGGGAATGCCTCCGTTGGCGGGTGTATC
This sequence comes from Tachyglossus aculeatus, assembly GCF_015852505.1. NCBI lineage: Eukaryota > Metazoa > Chordata > Mammalia > Monotremata > Tachyglossidae > Tachyglossus > Tachyglossus aculeatus. The sequence goes on along the minus strand of NC_052078.1, from coordinate 2,605,614 downwards.
GTCCTCTCCCAGGCGCTTAGTACAGTGCCCGTACTGGCAGAGCTCCGGAAATGCGACGGGGCGGCCTCACTGCTCTTCTCTTGCAGATCATCGACGCCACCCAAAAAGGCAACTGCTCCCGTTTCATGAACCACAGCTGCGAGCCCAACTGCGAGACCCAGAAGGTGAGCGCTCGGCCGCCTCGGACGGGGCCGTCATTCACTCGGTCCTTCATTCGGTCGTATTTACTGAGCGCTTACCGCGTGCAGAGCGCTGGACTAAGCGCTTGGGAACGAGGGTCCTTTCAGAGGCTCCGCGGCGATCCCACGTCCGAGACCGGTTCAGCGGGATTTCGGTTCCCTCCGCGGCCAGATTCAGTCAGTTCAGTTCAGTCGTGTTTATTGAGCGCTGACTGTGTACTGAGCGCTCGGGAAGTCCAAGTTGGCAACATCTAGAGACGGTCCCTACCCAACAGCGGGCTCACGGTCCAGAAGGGGGAGACAGACAACAAAGCAGAACATATTAACAAAATAAAGTAAATAGAATAAATATGTACAAATAAAATAGAGTAATAAAGCCATACAAACATATTCATTCATTCAATCGTATTTATTGAGCGCTTACTGTGTGCAGAGCACTGGACTAAGCGCTTGGGAAGTCTAGGTTGGCAGCATATAGAGACAGTCCCTACCCAACAGTGGGCTCACGGTCTAGAAGGGGGAGACAGAGAACAAAACAAAACATATTAACAAAATAAAATAAATAGAATAAATATGTACAAATAAAATGGAGTAATAAATCCATACAAACATATTCATTCAGTTGTATTTATTGAGCGCTTACTGTGTGCAGAGCACTGGACTAAGTGCTTGGGAAGTCCAAGTCGGCAACATCTAGAGACGGTCCCTACCCAACAGCGGGCTCACGGTCTAGAAGGGGGAGACAGGCATCAAAACAAATCATATTAACAAAATAAAATAAATAGAATAAATATGTACAAATAAAATAGAGTAATAAATCCATACAAACATATTCATTCATTCAGTTGCATTTATTGAGCGCTTACTGTGTGCAGAGCACTGGACTAAGCGCTTGGGAAGTCCAAGTCGGCAACATCTAGAGACAGTCCCTACCCAACAGTGGGCTCACGGTCTAGAAGGGGGAGACAGAGAACAAAACAAAACATATTAACAAAATAAAATAAATAGAATAAATATGTACAAATAAAATTAATAAATAGAGTAATAAATCCGTACAAACATATTCAATCATTCAATCATATTTATTGAGCGCTTACTGTGTGCAGAGCACTGTACTAAGCGCTTGGGAAGTCCAAGTTGGCAGCATATAGAGACAGTCCCTACCCAACAGCGGGCTCACAGTCTAGAAGGGGGAGGCAGAGAACAAAACAAAACATATTAACAAAATAAAATAAATAGAATAAATATGTACAAATAAAATTAATAGAGTAATAAATCCGTACAAACATTCATTCATTCAATCGTATTTATTGAGCGCTTACTGTGTGAAGAGCACTGGACTAAGCGCTTGGGAAGTCCAAGTTGGCAACATATGGAGATGGTCCCTACCCAACAATGGGCTCACAGTCTAGAAGGGGAAGACAGAGAACAGAACAAAAAACATATTAACACAATAAAATAAATAGAATAAACATTTACAAATAAAATATATAGAGTAAGAAATCCGTACAAACATATTCATTCAATCGTATTTATTGAGCGCTTACTGTGTGCAGAGCACTGGACTAAGCGCTTGGGAAGTACGAGTCGGCAACATCTAGAGATGGTCCCTACCCAACAGCGGGCTCACAGGCTAGAAGGGGGAGACAGAGAACAAAACAAAACATATTAAAAAAATAAAATAAATAGAATAAACATGGACAAATAAATAGAGTAATAAATCCATACAAACATATATACATATATGCAGGTGCTGTGGGGAGGGGAAGGAGGTAAGTTGTGGGGGGATGGGGAAGGGTAAGTGAGGGAGAGGAAGGAGGGGGCTCAGTCTGGGAAGGCCTAAGGGAAGGCCATATACGATTTATTTAATAAAAATAATAAGAATAATGGTGTTTGTTAATTGTTAAGCACTTACTATGTGCAAAGCACCGTTCTAAGCGCTGGGGAGCTTATAAGGAGATCAGATTGTCCCCCGGTGGGCTCACAGTCTTAATCCCCATTTTCCAGATGAGGGAACTGAGGCCCAGAGAAGTGACTTGCCCAAAGTCACACAGCTGACAGTTGGCGGAGGCGGGAGAGAGAAGCAGCGTGGCTCAGTGGCAAGAGCCCGGGCTTTGGAGTCAGAGGTCATGGGTTCAAATCCCGGCTCTGCCAATTGTCAGTAACTTTGGGCAAGTTACTTCGCTTCTCTGGGCCTCAGTGACCTCATCTGTCAAATGGGGATTAAATCGTGAGCCCCCCGCGGTGCAACCCGATCACCTTGTAACCTCCCCAGCGCTTAGAACAGTGCTTTGCACATAGTAAGCGCTTAATAAATGTCATCATTATTATTATTATTTGAACCATGACCTCCGACTCCCAAGCCTGGGCTCTTTCCACGGAGCCACGTTTAAGCGCTTACTACGAGACGAGCGCCATTCTAGCGCCATAAGCAGTTTGGTTAGAGTCCAGTCAGTCATTCGTATCTAGAGAAGCAGCGTGGCTCAGTGGAAAGAGCCCGGGCTTAGGAGTCAGAGGTCGTGGGTTCGAATCCTGGCTCCGCCGCTTGTCAGCTGGGTGACTTTGGGCAAGTCACTTCCCTTCTCTGGGCCTCAGTGACCTCATCTGGAAAATGGGGATGAAGACTGGGAGCCCTCCGTGGGACAACCTGATCACCTTGTAACCTCCCCAGCGCTTAGAACAGTGCTTGGGACATAGTAAGAGCTTAACAAATACCAACATTATTATTATTATTATTATCTGGAAAATGGGGATTAAGACTGTGAGCCCCCCATGGGACAACCTGATCACCTTGTAACCTCCCCAGCGCTTAGAGCAGTGCTTGGCACATAGTAAGTGCTTCATAAATACCAACATTATTATTATTATGATTATCTGGAAAATGGGGATGAAGACTGGGAGCCCCCCATGGGACAACCTGATCACCTTGTAACCTCCCCAGCGCTTACAACAGTGCTTGGCACATAGTAAGCACTTAACAAATGCCATCATTAGTATTATTATCACAATAGAACAAGACTCATTCCTGCCCACAATGAATGCAGTCGACCCAAAGTACTTATTGAGTGCCTGTCTCTTCTTTTTCGGTGTTACTAATTGAGCACTTACTGCGTGCAGAGCACTGTAATAATAATAATAATAATAATAATGGCTGTACTATGCCTTTGAGAGAGTGCAACAGTGTAGTAGCAGCATGGCTCAGTGGAAAGAGCCCGGGCTTTGGAGTCAGAGGTCATGGGTTCAAATGCCGGCTCTGACAATTGTCAGCTGTGTGACTGTTCACAGTTTTCATCCCCATTTTAATAATAATAATAATGATGGATTTTGTTAAGCGCTTACTATGTGCAAAGCACCATTCTAAGCGCTGGGAAGGTTACAAGGTGATGAGGTTGTCCCACAGGGGGCTCCCAGTCTTCACCCCCATTTTCCAGATGAGGTCACTGAGGCCCAGAGAAGTGAAGCGACTCGCCCAAAGTCACCCAGCTGACAACTGGCGGAGCCGGGATCAATCATTCAATCAATCAATTGTATTTATTGAGCGCTTACTGTGTGCAGAGCACTGGACTAAGTGCTTGGGAAGTACAAGTGGGCAACACATAGAGACAGTCCCTACCCAACAGCGGGCTCACGGTCTAAATGGGGGAGACAGAGAACAAAACCAAACACACTAACAAAATAAAATAAATAGAATAGATATGTACAAGGTAAATAAATACAGTAATAAAATAAATAAATAGACCTCTGACTCCAAAGCCCGGGCTCTTTCCACTGAGCCACGCTGCTATTATTATCATTCATTCATTCAGCCGTATTTATCGAGTGCTTACTGTGTGCAGAGCCCTGTACTAAGCGCTTGGGAAGACCAAGTTATCATCAAACGGAGGGCCAGGGAGAGCGTGCTAACGACCTCCTCTTTTTCTTTTTCTTTTCTTCTGTCTCCACCGCGGCAGTGGACTGTGAACGGTCAGCTGAGAGTCGGTTTCTTCACTGTCCTAAGCGCTTGGGAAGGCCAAGTCCTCATCAAACGGAGGGCCAGGAAGCGTGTTCTAACGACCTGCTCTTTTTCTTTTTCTTTTCTTCTGTCTCCACCGCGGCAGTGGACTGTGAACGGTCAGCTGAGAGTCGGTTTCTTCACCACGAAGCTGGTCCCATCGGGTGCCGAGCTGACTTTCGACTATCAGTTCCAGAGATACGGGTGAGGTTCCCGTCTTCCCTTTCTTCGCTCCCGTCGCCGCCGGTCGGGCAGGGATCGGACGGCGGGAGGGATCGGCCTGAGGAGCGCCGGCCCCGCGATCCCGTTGGAGGCCGAGGGGCCGGATCATTGGGGAGGGACAAGCCCGGACCTTCCTCTCCCTCCCCCTTCCTGCCACTTCATTCATTCAATCGTATTTATTGAGCACTTACTGCGTGCAGGGCACTGTGCTGAGCGCTTGGGAAGTACAAGTTGGCAACATATAGAGACGGTCCCTATTCAACAACAGGCTCACAGTCTGGAAGGGGGAGACGGACAACAAAACCAAACATGTGGACAGGTGTCAGGGCATTGGAATCAATAGAATTAGTCATTCATTCATTCAGTCGTGTTTATTAAGCGCTTACTGTGTGCAGGGCACTGTAATGAGCGCTTGGGAAGTACAAATTGGAGACATATAGAGACGGTCCCTACACAACAGCGGGCTCACAGTCTGGAAGGGGGAGATGGACACCAAAACCAAACACGTGGACAGGTGTCAAGGCATCAGAATAAATAGAATTAGTCATTCATTCATTCAGTCGTGTTTATTGAACGCTTACTGTGTGCAGAGCACTGGACTAAGCACTTGGGAAGGACAAGTTGAAACATATGGAGACGGTCCCTACCCAATGATGGGTTCACGGTCTAGAGGGGGGAGACAGACATTCGTTTCTTCATTCAGTCATATTTGTTGAGTACTTACTGTGTGCAGAGCACTGTGCTAAGCGCTTGGGAAGTACAAGTTGGCAACATATAGAGACGGTCCCTACCCGACAATGGGCTCACAGGCCCGGGCTCTTTCCACCGAGCCACACTGCTTCTGTCGTATCTACCCCAGTGCTTAGAGCAGGTTTGGCACGTAGTAAGTGCTTAATGAGTACTATTACTACCATCATCGCTATTATTATTACTATTATTACTATTGTTCTTCTAGCCTGTGAGCCCGCTGTTGGGTAGGGACCGTCCCTCTGTGTTGCCAGCTTGGCCTTCCCAAGCGCTCCGCCCAGTGCTCCGCACACGGTGAGCGCTCAGTAAGTACGATCGAATGAATGAATTGTTAGTAACCAACGCGTTCCCCTGTGCTCCATCAGGAAAGAGGCCCAGAAATGCTTCTGCGGCTCAGCCAACTGCCGAGGCTACCTGGGAGGGGAAACCCGGGTGAGCATCCGGGCCGCCGGCGGGAAAATGAAGAAGGAGCGCTCCCGGAAGAAGGACTCGGTGAGTTTCGCACCCGCGCTTCGTTCCCGTGCTGAGCGGGACAGGGGCCTCCAGGACGCGCTGGCCTGTCGCGAGGCTGGGAGCCCCGTGCGAGAAGGGGACCGTGTCCAGCCTGATTAGCTGCCATCCACCCCGGCGCCTGGCACATAGTGAGCGCTTAACAAATACCCTAAAGAGTCGGTAGCCACGTTCTCTGTCCTTAACGACCTTCAAGTCTTATAATAATATAACAAGGATGATGGCATTTGTTAGATGGCATTAGAACAGCGCCTGGCACATAGTGAGCGCTTAACAAATACCCTAAAGAGTCGGTAGCCACGTTCTCTGTCCTTAACGACCTTCAAGTCTTATAATAATATAACAAGGATGATGGCATTTGTTAAGCGCTTACTATGTGCAAAGCACTGTTCTAAGCGCTGGGGAGGATTCAAAAAAATGGCATTTATTAAGCGCTTACTATGTGCAAAGCACTGTTCTAAGCGCTGGGGAATGTAATAATGAATTCAAGTCTTATAATAATGATGATGATGGCATTTGTTAAGCGCTTACTATGTGCAAAGCACTGTTCTAAGTGCTGGGGAGGATTCAAAAAAATAATGGCACTTATTAAGCGCTTACTATGTGCAAAGCACTGTTCTAAGTGCTGGGGAGGATTCAAAAAAATAATGGCATTTATTAAGCGCTTACTATGTGCAAAGCACTGTTCTAAGCGCTGGGGAGGATTCAAAAAAATAATGGCATTTATTAAGCGCTTACTATGTGCCAAGCACTGTTCTAAGCACAGGGGAGGGTACAAGGTGATGAGGTTGTCCCACGGGGGGCTCACAGTCTTCACCCCCATTTGACAGGTGAGGGAGCTGAGGCCCAGAGAAGGGAAGTGACTTGCCCAAAGTCACCCAGATGACAATTGCCGGAGTCGGGATTTGAACCCATAATAATAATAATAATAATAATAATAATGGCATTTATTAAGCGCTTACTATGTGCAAAGCACTGTTCTAAGCGCTGGGGAGGTTACAGGGTGATCAGGTGGTCCCACAGAGGGCTCACAGCCTTCATCCCCGTTTTTCAGATGAGGGAACTGAGGCCCAGAGAAGTGAATCAATCAATCAATCAATCGTATTTATTGGCGCTTACTGTGTGCAGAGCACTGGACTAAGCACTTGGGAAGTCCAAGTTGGCAACATAGACAGTCCCTATCCAACAGTGGGCTCCCAGTCTAGAAGGGGGAGACAGACAACAAAACCAAACATATTAACAAAATAAAATACATAGAATAGATATGTACAAGTAAAGTAAATAGAGTGACAAATCTGTACAAACATATATACATATATACAGGTGCTGTGGGGAAGGGAAGGAGGTAAGACGTGGGGGGGATTAATTCATTCATTCAGTCGTATTTATTGAGCACTTACTGTGTGCAGAGCAAATAATAATAATAGTAATGGCATTTATTAAGCACTATGTGCAAAACACTGTTCTAAGCGCTGGGGCGGTTACGGTGATCAGGTGGTCCCATGGGGGGCTCACAGTCAACAGAGAGAGGGGGACGAAGGGGAGATGTGCCAGACGGGTGCCCCCTCCCACGCCCGCGGGGTCCGCGTGGGTAACCTTTTTGCCGCTCACCCCTCGTAGGTGGACGGCGAGCTGGAGGCGCTGCTGGAAAACGGGGAGGGCCTGTCCGATAAAAACCAGGTCCTCAGTTTATCCCGGCTCATGGTCCGCATCGAGACGCTGGAACAGAAGCTCACCTGCCTCAAACTCATCCAGGTGAGGGTCTCCCGGCCGAGGAACGGGATCGGGGACGGAGCGGGGTTTGGGAACGGGGCTCGGGAACCACCTTTCAACCCCACGGGGAGTCCGGCTGGTTGGCGGACGCCCTCCTCAATCAATCAATCGATCAATCGTATTGATTGAGCGCTTACTGTGTGCAGAGCACTGGACTAAGCGCTTGGGAAGTCCAAGATGGCAACATATAGAGACGGTCCCTACCCAACGGTGGGCTCACAGTCTCCTCTCACAGTCTCCTCCTCGCCCCCGGAGCCTGGGGAAAGAGCCGGAATCAGAGGCCGTGGGTTCAAATCCCGCCACTTGTCAGCTGGATGACCTTGGGCAAGTCAGTCAATCAGTCATTGAGCGCTCAATCAATCAGTCTGTCAATCATTGAGCGCTCAATCAGCCATTGAGCGCTCAATCAATGTCAGTCATTGAGCACTCAATCAGTCAGTCATTGAGCGCTCAATCAATCAATCATTGAGTGCTCAATCAATCAGTCAATCATTGAGCGCTCAATCAATCAATCAGTCAATCATTGAGCACTTACTGTGTTTGTCATTCATTCATTCATTCAGTCGCATTTATTGAATTTATTTGTTTATTTTACTTGTGCATATCTATTCTGCTTATTTTATCTTGTTAATATGTTTGGTTTTGTTGTCTGTCTCCCCCCTTCTAGACTGTGAGCCCACTGTTGGGTAGGGACTGTTTCTCTATGTTGCCAACTTGGACTTCCCAAGCACTTAGTCCAGTGCTCTGCACACAGTAAGCGCTCAGTAAATACGATTGAATGAATGACTATGTTTGTACAGATTTATTACTCTGTTTATTTTATTTGTACATATTTATTTTATTTTGTTAATGTGATTTGTTTTGTTCTCTGTCTCCCCCTTCTAGACTGTGAGCCCACTGTCGGGTAGGGCCTGTCTCTATATGTTGCCAACTTGGACTTCCCAAGCGCTTAGTCCAGCGCTCTGCGCACAGTAAGTGCTCAATAAATACAATTGAATGAATGAATCAATCGTATTTATTGAGCGCTTACTGTGTGCAGAGCGCTGTACTAAGCGCTTGGGAAGTCCAAGTTGGCAACACATAGAGACGGTCCCTACCCGACAGCGGGCTCACAGTCTAGGAGGGGGAGACGGACAACAAAGCATTAACAAAACAAAATAAATAGAATAGTCAGTATGAACGAATAAAATCAATAGAGTGTGTAAATCCGTACCAACGTATATACGGATCAATCAGTCATATTTATTGAGCACTTACCCTGTGCAGAGCGCTGGACTAAGCGCTTGGGAAGTCCAAGTTGGCAACATCTAGAGACGGTCCCTACCCAACAGCGGGCTCACAGTCTAGGAGGGGGAGACGGACAAGAAAACTAAACATATTAACAAAACAAAATAAATAGAATAGTCAATATGTACGAATAAAATCAATAGAGTGTGTAAATCCATACCAACATATATATATATATATATAGATCAATCTTATTTATTGAGCGCTTACTGTGTGCAGAGCACTGTACTAAGCGCTTGGGAAGTCCAAGTTGGCAACATATAGAGACGGCCCCTACCCAACAGTGAGCTCAAAGTCTAGAAGGGGGAGACGGACAAGAAAACAAAACATATTAGCAAAACAAAATAAATAGAATAGTCAATATGTACGAATAAAATCAATAGAATGTGTAAATCCGTACAAACATATATACAGAGCAGACAAGTGGCAGGGCCGGCATTAGAACCCAGGTCCGTCTGACTCCCCTGCCTGTGGTCTATCTGCTAAACCCTCTGCTGGGTGACCTTGGGCAAGTCACTTCACTTCTCTGGGTCTCACTTTTCCCCTCCGGAAAATGGGGATTAGGATGGCGAAGCCCACATGGGTCAGGGACCGTGCCCAGCCCTATCAGCTCGTACGTTCCCCGGCGCTTAGGACAGTGCCTGTCTGTGGGGCTTTGGGCAAGTGGCCTCGCTTTTCCGGGCCTCAGTTGCCTCATCTGGAAAATGGGGATCAGTCAATTAATCAACCGTATTTATTGAGCGCTGACTGTGTGCAGAGCACTGTACTAAGCGCTTGGGAAGTCCAAGTTGGCAACGTATAGAGACGGTCCCTACCCAACAGTGGGCTCACAGACTAGAAAACCATGATGAAAACTGTGAACCTCCCGTGGGACAACCTGATCACCTGGTAGTAATAGTAATAATGGCATTTATTAAGCGCTTACTATATGTGCAAAGCACTAGTTCTAAGCGCTGGGGAGGTTACAAGGTGATCAGGTTGTCCCCTTCACTCAATCGTATTTATTGAGCGCTTACTGTGTGCAGAGCACTGTACTAAGCGCTTGGGAAGTCCAAGTTGGCAACATATAGAGACATCCGTACCCAACAACGGGCTCACAGTCTAGAAAACCATGATGAAAACTGTGAGCTCCCCGTGGGACAACCTGATCACCTGTTTATAATAATAATAATAATAATGGCATTTATTAAGCGCTTACTATGTGCAAAGCACTAGTTCTAAGCGCTGGGGAGGTTACAAGGTGATCAGGTTGTCCCCTTCACTCAATCGTATTTAGTGAGCGCTTACTGTGTGCAGAGCACTGTACTAAGCGCTTGGGAAGTCCAAGTTGGCAACATATAGAGACGTCCCTACCCAACAACAGGCTCACAGTCTAGATGTGGCTAAGCGCTCCACTGCAGCGTGGCTTAGGACTGAGCCCCGGCCCCGCCACCTGCGTGCTGCGTGACTGTGGGCAAGTCACTTCACGCCCCTGGGCCTCAGTTTCCTCCCCTGTAAAACGGGGATTAAGAGCGTGAGCCCCACGGGGGCCGGGGGCCCGATTAACCTGGATTTATTTCAGCACCTAGAACGGCGCTGGGCCCGTAGAAGATGCTCGACAGGTATTGCGATTTGAATTATGGTTATTAATAATAATGTTCCCGCTCGTTTCTAGAACACGCTCTCGCAATCCTGCCTGAAGTCGTTCTTGGAATGCCACGGATTGTCCCTCCTGTGGATCTGGATGGCGGAACTCGGGGACGGCCGGGGAAATAACCAGAAGCTACAGGAAGAGGTCAGGAGCCCGTGATCCCATTCACCCCAGGGGGGAAACCGATTCGGGAGCGGGCGCCCCGTTGGCTTTATAGGATTGTGACCCCGGGGCCGAAGAACTTAGTCGCCCCCCGCTCACGGATAACCAAGATCTTTTCACAGATCCCTCCGCTCGACATCCTTGAGGCTTAGAAAGCGTCCCTGTTGGGTTTGAACTCGCAAACCGCGAGGGGAAATAAGCAGCCTCGGGGTTCGGCGAGGGGTCCGGTGGGCCGCCCGGGCTGGATCGGTTAGCGAAGGGTCGGCCCCGTGCCGCGGAGGAGGCTTTTCCGACGGAAACCCCCTTTTCGCTTCTTCCCGGACGCCGCGACGAATCCCGGCCGCCGAAAGCCGGCCGGGCGTTTAGGGAGCTGGGTTTTTAAGAAACCGTGATGGGAAGAGCTCGTTTTCCCGGTTTCTTCTGGGAGGTGAAAAGGGAGGACTGCTCCGCCCTCCCTCCCTCTGGTCCCGGGGCTCTTCCCATTTTGGGGGTCCGCCCCGGGGTGTCCTGGCCGCTTTCCCCACCGCTTACCGCCAGCCAGTTCCAATTCCTTTCCCCCGCCGACTGCCCCCACGGCCCCTCGATTTTCCAGTCCACATCCCCTCCTTTGGGCCGGAAGATCCCGCCGTGAGTTCGTTCATTCAGTCGTATTTATCGAGCGCTTACTGTGTGCAGAGCACTGTGCTAAGCGCTTGGAAAGTCCAAGTTGGCAACATATAGAGACGGTCCCTACCCAACGGCTGTTCGGGGTCCCCCCTCCTCGACCGACGTATTCATTCGTGGCTCGGCGGAAAGAGCCCGGGCTTTGGGGTCAGAGGTCACGGGGTCAAATCCCAGCTGTGTGACTCTCCCCCTCCTGGACCGTGAGCCCACTTGTTGGGTAGGGACCGTCTCTATATGTTGCCAACTTGGACTTCCCAAGCGCTTAGTACAGTAAGCGCGCGATAAATACGATTGAATGAACGAAGGAATGAATTTGGGCAAGTCACTTCACTTCTCCGGGCCTCGTCTGTAAAGTGGGAATGAAGATGGGTAGCCCAATCTGATCACCTCGTAACCTCCCAGCGCTTAGAACAGTGCTTTGCACGTAGTAAGCGCTTAATAGATACCATTGTTATTATCATCGCTGTGCGGAGCGCTTGGGAGGAGACGATAGAACGGCGGAGGGGTGCGGGCCCCCGGGGGAGGGGGACGCGGGCCGAGAGGGACGGTTTCTCGCCTCGTTTTCCCCCGCGCCCCCAGATCATCAAGACCCTGGAGCGGCTGCCGATCCCCACGAAGAACATGCTGGAGGAGAGCAAGGTGCTGCCCGTCATCCAGCGCTGGTCCCAGACCAAGACGGCGGCCCCCCAGTTGAGCGAAGGGGACGGCTACTCGAGCGAGAACACGTCCCGCGCCCACACGCCCCTCAACACGCCGGACCCGTCCTCCAAGGCGGGCGCTGAGGCGGAGGCGGACACCCCCAAGAAGCTGGTCTTCCGCCGGCTGAAGATCATCAGCGAGAACAGCACGGACAGCGCCATCTCGGACGCCGCCAGCGAGCCGGACGGGAAGGACGGCAAGGACGAGCTGGAGCAGCTGGACGGGGCCCCCGCCGAGGACGAGGAGGAGCCCCAGCCGCCCCCGCCCCCGCCGCCCCCCCCGGCCGGGGCCGACCCCGAGACCCCCGCGGAGGCCGGGAAGCGGGCGGACCCCGAGCCCGACGCCCACGAGAGCAACGGGCCCAGGCCGGAGGAGCCGGCCGAGACGCCCTCGCAAGACGAGGAGGAGGGCGTCTCGGACGTGGAGAGCGAGCGCAGCCAGGAGCCCTCGGACAAGACCGTCGAGCTGAGCGATCTCGCCGCCAGGCTCCTGGAGAGTTGGAAAGACCTGAAGGTAAGAGCCCCCGCGGGCTCGGGGGGCGCGGGGGGCGGCCCCGCGGGGGTCTCGGCGGAGGCCGCGGGAAAAATCCTTTGCCTGAGCGGACCGCGCCCGCCCGTGTCGTCCACACCACCCCGGGCCCTTCCCCAACTCCGTCCCGGGACACCGGCCTCAGTTGGCCCCCGGCCCACGCCCGGTTGGCGCTTAGGAGGGCGGGAACGTGCGCCGTCGAATAGCCCGAAGCCCCTCCGCCGTCCCCCGTAGAGCGGGCCCCGGCTGGAAATTCCGGGAGAGGGAAGTGGCGTCGCCGATCCCGGGATGGTTCTGCAGAGCGTCGGCACGCGGGGGGCGCCTCGGGTGGGAGCGTCTTCCCGCGCGGCGGGTTTAGGCGGGCGGCACGGTGCTCTGGAATCCCGGCTCGGGAAATCTTCCCCTTGCTCGGCGCTCTCGAATCCCGGCTCGGGAAGTCTTCCTCTTGCTCAGTCGCCGGGAGGGGAGGGGAGGGGGCGCGGGCAGACACCCACGCGCCTCCGGGGCGGCCCCGCCAAACTCCGGACTCCTTTGGGACGGACTCTCGTCCGCTCCGACGCGCTTCGGGGGGAGCTGGCCTCTCTCCGCCTCGGCTGGAGTGGAGGGGGAGTCCGGGCGGGGTCCCGGGGCGTCCGGAGTCGGTGGGCATGATGGGGGGGTCTCATTCCGCTGGACGGTAGCAGAGGCTTTTCCGGGGAGACGCGACCGCGATGGTCAAGGCGTGTGTGGGGCCGTGGCGGAGAGAACGGGCGTCCAGCTGCCGCCTCCGCCCCGGGCCCCGGCGGGCAACCCTCCGCCTGAATTGAGCAGTGCCAGCGCTTAGAACAGTGCTTGGCACGTAGTCAGCACTTAATAAATGCCGTCATTATGATTATCATTAATTGGGCCGAGAACGAGTCCCCAAGCCTGCCTCCCCGGGCCCCCCCCGTCGTCCCGGCTCCGATCTCTTCCGCGTTCTTCCTCCTGGGGGAAATCAGAACCCCCCCTTTTCCCCTCCAAAAAACCGGGCCGGTTCGTTCGGCGAGCGGCACGCTTTCCAACGGACTGAGGCCGGGAGCCTAACGGGGAGCGCCGGGCCGGGAGCTTCGGCCCGGAGCCGCCGGGTTCCCCCGAGGAGTCGCCACGTCGGACCCCCCCCGCCCTCGGACGGGAAATGCCGCGTCCCGTCGTCTTCCTCCCCGCGCCGTGGGGTCCGGGGGTTCTCCCCGCCCCCAAATCCCTCCGTGGCTCCGGTCTGAGAACCGCGGGCCGGCGGGGGTTCGGGGGGCGGCGTCTGCCGGGGGAGGGCTGGGTTTCCGTCGGATCCTCTCTCGTCTCGGCATCCGAACCCGTTATCCCCTTGAGCGGCCGTTCTGAGGAGAGGCCCACGGGTCCGTCCGTGGGCGTTGGGTCCCGGAGCCCCCCGTTCCCCCCGGTGCTAAAAGAGTTTAACCACTTCTGTCCGACTTTCACCTATGGATTAAGCTAGAATCGGGCCCCCTTCCCACAAAAAAAAAAAAAATACGAGCAAAAAAGCAGCTCGGGCACGGGTGTGGTATTTTTTTGACCTAACTGCTGCCCCCCACGACTCCGCTCCGGCTCGTCGCGAGCCTTGACGCCGCGCGCCGCCTCCGCCCTCCCAGGCGCTCAGTACGGCGACCGGCCCGGGCGAAGCGGGGGGCGGGGGGCGGTCGCCGGAGTGCCGCCGTCGGGGAAGGGGGGGGAGACGGGGCGGCGGGACGGGGGGCGGCGGCGGCGGGGGGGGCGGCGAGGGAAGGACCGGGGGACGCCCCCGCCGGGCGATAGCGACGCCCCGAGTAACTCGAACCATTTCCGTCCAGCTTCTCAGGGCAGCCGGGAGCTTGTTTCCATCATACCAGCTGACCCCGGCTCTCCTTTTCTCCACTCCATTTCCAACTCCGTGCTGAAGAAGGGAGAGAGAACCTAGAGGGCACCTTGTGACGCAGCCGGGAAGATGTTTGGGGAGCTGGATGGTGCATGAAAAATTTAATAGGTGAAAAGAGGACAGAGGTGGTTAAACTCCCTCCCTGAGGCCCGCAAATCCCGCCTCCTCCGGGCTGCGGGAGAAGATTTTAAGTGAGCTACCTTTTCTCTACCTATATACTACACCCCTCCCGACACAGACACCCACCACCACCGACACACGCCCACCCCCTCTTGAACACGCGTCACCGGCCCGCACACGCTCGCGTCCACACGCTCGCGGCCGGCGAGAACGCGGAGGGCGGGTTTAGCCGGCGCCGGAGCGGCCCCGGTCTTACCGGACGCCCCCACCCCACCATCCCCGTCCCCAGAGAGCGCTCAGGTAAGCCCACCCGCGCCGACCCCCACCCCGTTCCCGGCGGGGCGGCCGGCGAGCCGTCCCGCCGAGCCCCGCGGCGGCGCTTTCCCCGGCCGAGGCGGCCTCGGGCCGGCGGAGGTGACGGGAATAATCGTGATGACGGTATTTGTCAGTCGGGCCCCCGCTCCTCAAGACCCTTCCTCGGAATCCGGCCCGGCAGTTGGGAAGCGGCGGGGCTCGGTGGGAAGAGCCCGGGCTTCGGAGGCAGCGGTCGTGGGTTCGTATCCCGGCTCCGCCCGTTGTCAGCTTGGTGGCTTTGGGCGAGTCGCTTCGCTTCTCGGGGCCTCGGTGATCTCATCTGGGAAATGGGACAACCCGCCCGCCTCGTAACCTCCCCAGCGCTTAGAACAGTGCTTGGCACATAGTGAGGGCTTAATAGATGCCATCGTTATGATTATTTGGTGACAGCTTCTGGGGAGTAAATGCTACTTGGGGGGGATTGACCCCAGACCCCCCACCCGCCCCTCGGCCCTTAGATCGGGTCAATCCCGGGCTCCGTTTGGGGGTATTTCTGAGTCTAAAGGACCTAACCCCCCCGACCCGGCTTCCCAAATCTGTCATTTTCGGGAAAACCACCAAGTCTCCTTTTCCGGTTCGACGCGGGGCCCCGACCCCGGAGATTCCTGGAAGTCTGGGCCCGGATCCCGCTGGGATCCAGCTCTGAGGGAGACGGGGAGGCAGAGGCTCCGTGCGCCTCCGATCCATCCCCCGAACGTCCGCGGCTCAGTGGAAAGAGCCCGGGCTTTGGAGCCGGCGGTCATGGGTTCGAATCCCTGCTCCACCACATGTCTGCTGTGTGACCTTGGGCAAGTCACTTCACTTCTCTGTGCCTCACCTCATCTCTAAAATGGGGATGAAGACTGTGAGCCCCCCCGTGGGACAACCCGATCACCTTGGAACCCCCTCAGCGCTTAGAACAGTGCTTTGCACATAGGAAGCGCTTAATAAATGCCATCATTGTTATTATTATTTAGGCCCTGCCAGTTGCTGGCTGTGTGACTTTGGGCGAGTCACTTCACTTCTCCGGGCCTCAGTTCCCTCATCTGGAAAATGGGGATGAAGACCGGGAGCCCCCTGTGGGACAACCCGATCCCCTTGTCACCTCCCCAGCGCTTAGAACAGTGCCTTACACACAGTAAGCGCTCAATAAATGCTATCATTATTATTATTATTATTATTTAGGGGAACGTGACCCGTTCCACGGGCCGTCTCGCCCCCTCTTCTCCGTGTGGGATAAACTCACTTCCTGCCTTTTTGACTGTGAGCCCACTGTTGGGTAGGGACCGTCCCTATATGTTGCCAATTTGTACTTCCCAAGCGCTTAGTACAGTGCTCTGCACATAGTAAGCGCTCAATAAATACGATTGATGATGATGATGATGATGATGCCACCGTTCCGGGAAGCGACGTGGCCTAGCGAGTAGAGGAAGGGCCCGGGAAAAATGCGGGACGAGGGTCCTCATCCCGGCTCCACCGCTCGCCTGCCGTGTGACCTTGGCCGAGTCCCTCCACTTTTCGGGGCCTCAGCTGCCTCCTCTGTAAAATGGGGATGAAGAGTGTGAGCCCCAGCGGGGACGAGGGACTCGAGTCCAACCCGATTTGGCTTGTGGCTACCCCAGCGCCCGGCGTTCCTTCATTCAGTCGTATTTGTTGAGCGCTTCCTGTGGGCAGAGCACTGGACTAAGCGCTTGGGAAGTCCGAGTCGGCAACAGGTAGAGACGGTCCCTACCCGACAAGGGGCTCACGGTCTAGAGGCAGCGTGGCTCAGTGGACAGAGCAACGGGCTTTGGAGTCCGAGGTCATGGGTTCAAATCCCGGCTCCGCCAATTGTCCGCTGGGTGACTTGGGGCCAGTCGCTTAACTTCTCTGGGCCTCAGTTACCGCGTCTGTAAAATGGGGATGAAGACTGGGAGCGCCCCGGGGGGACAACCTGGTCACCTTGTAACCTCCCCTAGCGCTTAGAACAGTGCTTGGCACATAGTAAGCGCTTAATTAATGATTTTGCTAATATGTTTTGTCGTCTGTCTCCCCCCTTCTAGACCGTGAGCCCGCTGTTGGGTAGGGACCGTCTCTATGTGGTGCCGATTTGTCCTTCCCAAGCGCTTAGTACAGTGCTCTGCACACAGTAAGCGCTCAATAAATACGATTGGGCGAATGAATGAATAAATGCCATCATTATTATTATTATTCGAAGGGGGAGATAGACAACTGGCACTTAGCGCTTAACAAATCAATTAATCACATTTATTGGGTGCTTACTGTGTGCAGAGCACTGTACTGAGCGCTCGGGAAGGACAAGTCGGCAACACACAGAGACGGTCCCTACCCGACAGTGGGCTCACAGTCTAGAACAAGTACCGCAGTTATTATTGTTCCGTCAGAGGGGATGGTTCCCGGACCTTGAATCTTCCCGGTTTCCCTCCTCCCACTCTCCTTCCTTCTCCGAGAAGCAGCGTGGCTCAGTGGAAAGAGCCCGGGCTTTGGAGTCTGAGGTCATGGGTTCAAATCCCGGCTCTGCCACTTGTCAGCTGGGTGACTTTGGGCAAGTCGCTTCACTTCTGTGGGCCTCGGTGCCCTCATCTGTAAAATGGGGATTAAGTCTGTGAGCCCCCCGTGGGACAACGTGATGACCTTGTATCTACCCCAGCGCTTAGAACAGTGCTTTGCACATAGTAAGCGCTTAATAAATGCCATTATTATTATTATTATTATTATTATTATTATTATTATTATCTTTCCGGCTTGCTTCCCCCCGGGACCCCCGGAAAACCCCCCCGCCTCCTTCCTCCCCGTCCGGTCCGAACGTCACACCGCTCTGGGGCCGCCGTTAAGCTCTCGGGGGTTAGAGGCGCCGGCCTTCCTTCGGGCACCCGTCTTCCATCCCTCCACCCCCCGTTTCTTCGCCCTCCCGCGCGGGCATTGGGGTCAGAGGTCACGGGTTCGAATGCCGACTCCGCCACGCGTCTGCCGTGTGACACTGGGCGAGTCACTTCACTTCTCCGGGCCTCAGTTCCCTCATCTGTCAAATGGGGGTGAAGACCCTGAGCCCCCCCGTGAGACAACTTGATCACCTTGTAACCTCCCCAGCGCTTAGAACAGTGCTTTGCACATAGTAAGCGCTTAATAAATGCTATCATTATTATTATCTGGAAAATGGGGATGAAGACTGTGAGCCCCCCGTGGGACAACTTGATCACCTGGTATCCTCCCCCAGCGCTTAGAACAGTGCTCTGCACATAGTAAGCGCTTAACAAATGCCATCATTATTATTATTATTATTGTAATCTCCCCAGCGCTTAGAACAGTGCTTTGCACATAGCGCTTAATAAATGCCATTATTATTATTATTAAAACGGGGATGAAGACTGTGAGCCCCCCATGCCTGATCACCTTGTAACCTCCCTAGTGCTTATGCTTTGCACATAGTAAGCACTTAACAAATGCTATTATTATTATTATTATTATTATTATTGTAACCTCCCCAGCGCTTAGAACAGTGCTTTGCACTTAGTAAGCGCTTAATAAATGCCATTATTATTATTATTAAAACGGGGATGAAGACTGTGAGCCCCCCGTGGCTGATCACCTTGTAACCTCCCCAGCGCTTAGAACAGTGCTCTGCGCATAGTAAGCGCTTAACAAATGCCATCATTATTATTATTATTATTATTATTGTAACCTCCCCAGCGCTTAGAACAGTGCTTTGCACATAGTAAGTGCTTAATAAATGCCATTATTATTATTATTATTAAAACGGGGATGAAGACTGTGAGCCCCCTGTGGCTGATCACCTTGTAACCTCCCCAGCGCTTAGAACAGTGCTCTGCGCATAGTAAGCGCTTAACAAATGCCATCATTATTATTATTATTATTATTGTAACCTCCCCAGCGCTTAGAACAGTGCTTTGCACATAGTAAGCGCTTAATAAATGCCATTATTATCATTATGATTAAAACGGGGATGAAGACTGTGAGCCCCCTGTGGCTGATCACCTTGTAACCTCCCCAGCGCTTAGAACAGTGCTCTGCGCATAGTAAGCGCTTAACAAATGCCATCATTATTATTATTATTATTATTATTATTATTATTATTGTAACCTCCCCAGCGCTTAGAACAGTGCTTTGCACATAGTAAGCGCTTAGTAAATGCCATTATTATTATTATTATTAAAACGGGGATGAAGACTGTGAGCCCCCCGTGGCTGAACACCTTGTAACCTCCCCAGCGCTTAGAACAGTGCTCTGCACGTTGTAAGCACTTAACAAATGCCATCATTATTATTATTATTATTGTAACCTCCCCAGCGCTTAGAACAGTGCTTTGCACATAGTACGCGCTTAATAAATGCCATTATTATTATTATTATTAAAATGGGGATGAAGACTGTGAGCCCCCCGTGGCTGATCACCTTGTAACCTCCCCAGCGCTTAGAACAGTGCTCTGCACGTTGTAAGCGCTTAACAAATGTTATCATTATTATTATTATTATTATTGTAACCTCCCCAGCACTTAGAACAGTGATTTGCACATAGTAACCGCTTAATAAATGAAATTATTATTATTATTAAAACGGGGATGAAGATTGTGAGTCCCCCGAGGCTGATCACCTTGTAACCTCCCCAGCACTTAGAACAGTGCTCTGCACATAGTAAGCGCTTAACAAATGCTATTATTATTATTATTGTAACCTCCCCAGCGCTTAGAACAGTGCTTTGCACATAGCGCTTAATAAATGCCATTATTATTATTATTATGATTAAAACGGGGATGAAGACTGTGAGCCCCCCGTGGCTGATCACCTTGTAACCTCCCCAGCGCTTAGAACAGTGCTTGGCGCACAGTAAGCGCTTAATAAATGCCGTCATTGTTAGTATTATTATTAACAAATACCATACAAAAAGCCAAAAAATCTTGCCTCTTCTTCCGCGGTCCGGTCATCTCGATGGCTTTCTGAGACGGGCATTCCTTCGGGTTTGGACTTCCGTTCTTGGGCCGAGTCAGATTCCGATTCAGCCGGTCCCGAGGGCCGTTTTTCCCGTTGTCCTGGTCACCGGCCCCTCCCCTAGGCCTTCTCCAAAGGCCCCGGGCAAAGCAATCAATCAATCAATCAATCATATTTATTGAGCGCTTACTGTGTGCAGAGCACTGGACTAAGCGCTTGGGAAGTACAAGTTGGCAACATATAGAGACAGTCCCTACCCAACGGTGGGCTCACAGTCTAAAAGCAGCGTGGCTCAGTGGATAGAGAGCCCTGGGTCATGGGTTCTAATCCCAGTCCAAATCTCGGCTCCGCCAGTTGACAGCTGTGTGACTTTGGGCAAGTCACTTCACTTCTCTGGGCCTCAGTTCCTCATCTGGAAAATGGGGATGAAGCCTGTGAGCCCCCTGTGGGACACCCTGATCCCCTTGTAACCTCCCCAACGCTTAGAACGGTGCTTTGCGCATAGTAAGCGCTTAATAAATCCGATTGATGAATAAATGCCATCAGTATTATTATGATGTGACTTTGGGCAAGTCACTTCACTTCTCTGGGCCTCAGTTCCTCATCTGTAAAATGGGGATGAAGACTGTGAGCCCCCCGGGGGACAACTTGATCCCCTTGTAACCTCCCCAGCGCTCAGAACGGTGCTTTGTACATAGTTAGCGCTTAATAAATGCCATCAGTATTATTATTATTATGTAGCCTTGGGCAAGTCACTTCTCTGTGCCTCAGTTGCCTCAGCTGGGGATTAAGACGGGGGGCAGGGACTGTGTCCAACCCGATTTGCTTGTATCCACCCCAGTGCTTAGTACAGTGACTCGCCCATAGTAAGTGCTTAACAAATGCCATTATTATTATTATTATATTGTTATAATAATAATATAATGTATTAATATTATATTATATATTATTATATATTATATTATATATAATATTATAATATAATAATAATAATAATAATAATAAGACTACACTTCCTTGGATCGTCCGGTGTGGTTAGCACCCTGTGGTGACTAGGAGAGGAGCTTCATTCATTCATTCATTCAATCGTATTGAGCGCTTACTGTGTGCAGAGCACTGTACTAAGCGCTTGGGAAGTCCAAGTTGGGCTTGGGAGGTACAGGGGAATGCCAGCCCGCTCCTCTCAGCCCCTTCATAATATTGGTATTTGTTAAGCGCTTACTATGTGCCAAGCACTGTTCTGAGCGCCAGGAAGGTGATCAGGCTGTCCCACAGGGGTGCTCACAGTCTTCACCCCCATTTGACAGATGAGGGAACTGAGGCCCAGAGAAGTGAAGTGACTCGCCCGAGGTCACACAGCGGACAAGTGGCAGAGCTGGGATTAGAACCCACGACCTCCCAAGGCGCGAGGTCATCGTGACCACGCCCGCTGTTGGATCTGGACCGTCTCCATATGTGGCCGATTCGTCCTTCCCAAGCGCTTAGTCCAGTGCTGTGCACATAGGAAGCGCTCGATAAATTCACGACTTGTACTTCCCAAGTGCTTAGTACAGTAAGCGCTCAATAAATGCGATTGAATGAATGAATGAATGAATTCAATTGTATTTATTTAATGAGAAGCAGCGTGGCTCAGCGGAAAGAGCTCGGGCTTTGGAGTCCGAGGTCATGGGTTCAAATCCCAGCTCCGCCAGTTGCCAGCTGGGTGACTTTGGGCAAGTCACTCCACTTCTCCGGGCCTCAGTTCCCTCATCTGGAAAATGGGGATGAAGACCGTGAGCCCCCCATGGGACCACCTGATCACCTTGTAACCTCCCCAGCGCTTAGAACGGTGCGTGGCACATAGTAAGCGCTTAATAAACGCCATGGTCATCATTTATTGAGCGCTTACTGTGTGCGGAACACTGGACTGAGCGCTTGGGAAGGGCAAGTTGGCAACATATAGAGACGGTCCCGGCCCGACAGCGGGCTCACAGGCGGGTCGACGGGGCCCCGTGGCCCGTCGTGGCTGGCAGGGTGGCACCGAACCGGCTCCCCGGGGCCACGTGCCCCTGTAGATGACGCCCGGTGACTCCAGGGCAGCGGCAAGGACGACTTTTAGACTGTGAGCCCACTGTTGGGTAGGGACCGTCTCTATACGTTGCCAACTTGGGCTTCCCAAGCGCTTAGTGAAGTGCTCTGCACACAGTAAGCGCTCAATAAATACGATCGATTGATTGATTGATTGACTCCAACCGCCTCGGGCATCGGCAATTTGGGAAGACTTTCCCGAGGCGACGACGTCTTCCTTCCATCGAGTCGCTCCCGGGGAAGCCCGGGCACGGGGGGAAGGAGCGAGTGAGAACGGGGTTCGTCGGGGGGTCGTAAGTTGGCACCGGGCCGGATGCGGTGGGCAGGGGATGGGCGCCCCTTCCCCTCCCATTTCCGTTCCCGGAAAAAAAGACCCCTTAAAGTCGCGATTCCATTTATTTTTGTTTGTTAAGATGCCCTGTTTCGTGCTCCGTCTCCCCCCTTCTAGACCGTGAGCCCGTTGTTGGGTAGGGACCGTTTCTATAAGCAGCGCGGCTCAATGGAAAGAGCCCGGGCTTTGGAGTCGGAGGTCATGGGTTCAAATCCCGGCTCCGCCAATTGTCAGCTGGGTGACTTCGGGCGAGTCACTTCACTTCTCCGGGCCTCAGTTCCCTCATCGGTCAAATGGGGATGAAGACTGTGAGCCCCCCGGGGGACAACCTGATCACCTTGTAACCTCCCCAGCGCTTCGAACGGCGCTTTGCACATAGTAAGCGCTTAACAAATGCCATCATTATTATTATTATTATTATTAAGCACACAGTAAGCGCTCAATAAATACGATCGATCCGACGGAAAGCGGCCCCGCCGGAGACAGGCCCTTCCCCTTCCGCATCGTTCCGGGAAAGCCCGTCGGTCGATTCCCGCCTGGTTCCTTCTCCGGGCGGAGTGCGGTATCGAGCGGCCGGGAGAATCCGCCAGGAGAAGAGCCGGTGGGCGTCGAAAGACCCCTCTGGCCTCCTCCCCTCTCCACTGACCCTCCCTCCTCTCTGTTTTTCAGGAAGTGTATCGGATCCCCAAGAAGAGCCAGACGGAGAAAGAGCACAGCGGTACGTGCCCCCCGACCCCCCGTCCAATCAGTCAATCAATCGTATTGATTGAGCGCTTACCGTGTGCAGAGCACTGGACTAAGCGCTTGGGAAGTCCAAGTTGGCAACGCCTAGAGACGGTCCCCACCCGACAGCGGGCTCACGGTCTAGAAGGGGGAGACAGAACAAAACAAAACCTATTAACAAAATAAAATAAATAGAATAAATATGTACAAATAGAGTAATAAATCCGTACAAACATATTCATTCAGTCATATTTATTGAGCGCTTAC
The DNA here is from genome assembly GCF_015852505.1 of Tachyglossus aculeatus. NCBI lineage: Eukaryota > Metazoa > Chordata > Mammalia > Monotremata > Tachyglossidae > Tachyglossus > Tachyglossus aculeatus. The sequence goes on along the minus strand of NC_052078.1, from coordinate 2,582,551 downwards.
TGTGTGCAGAGCACTGGACTAAACGCTTGGGAAGTCCAAGTTGGCAACGTCTAGAGACGGTCCCCACCTGACAGCGGGCTCACAGTCTAGAAGGGGGAGACAGAACAAAACCTATTAACAAAATAAAATAAATAGAATAAATATGGACAAATAAAATAGAGTAATAAATCCGTACAAACATATTCATTCATTCAGTCCTATTTATTGAGCGCTTACTGTGTGCAGAGCACTGGGCTAAGCGCTTGGGAAGTCCAAGTTGGCAACGTCTAGAGACGGTCCCCACCCGACAGCGGGCTCACGGTCTAGAAGGGGAGACAGAACAAAACAAAACCTATTAACAAAATAAAATCAATAGAATAAATATAGACAAATAAAATAAATAGAGTAATAAATCCGTCCAAACATATTCATTCAGTCCTATTTATTGAGCGCTTACTGTGTGCAGAGCACTGGGCTAAGCGCTTGGGAAGTCCAAGTTGGCAACGTCGAGAGACGGTCCCCACCCGACAGCGGGCTCACAGTCTAGAAGGGACAGAGAACAAAACCAAACATAGTCACAAAATAAAATCAATAGAGTAAATATGTACAAATAAAATAAAACATATTCACAAAATAAAATCAATAGAGTCAATATGTACAAATAAAATAAAACATATTCACAAAATAAAATCAATAGAGTCAATATGTACAAATAAAATAAAACATATTCACAAAATAAAATCAATAGAGTCAATATGTACAAATAAAATAGAGTAAATATGTACAAATAAGATGAAACATATTAACAAAATAAAATCAATAGAGTAAATATGTACAAATAAAACAGAGTAAATATGTACAAATAAGGTGAAACATATTAACAAAATAAAATCAATAGAGTAAATATGTACAAATAAAATAGAGTAGATATGTACAAATAAAATGAAACATATTAACAAAATAAAATCAATAGAGTAAATATGTACAAATGAAATAAATAGAGTAATAAATCCGTGCAAACATATATCCATATATGCAGGTGCCATGGGGAGGGGAAGGAGGGAAGGCGAGGAGGAAGAGGGGGCTCAGTCTGGGAAGGCGTCCTTCCCATGGCTCACAGTCCACGGGATACCGGTATCCCGGTCCCATTTCCCAGATGAGGAAACTGAGGCACCCGGCTCATAGCCAACGCGGGAGGGAGAGCCGGTATCCCGGTCCCATTTCCCAGATCAATCAATCGTATTTATTGAGCGCTTACTGTGTGCAGAGCACTGTACTAAGCGCTTGGGAAGTCCAAGTTGGCAACATATAGAGACAATCAATCAGTCGTATTTATTGAGCGCTTACTGTGTGCAGAGCACTGGACTAAGCGCTTGGGAAGTCCAAGTTGGCAACATATAGAGACAGTCAATCAGTCAATCGTATTTATTGAGCGCTTACTGTGTGCTGAGCACTGTACTAAGCGCTTGGGAAGTCCAAGTTAGCAACATATAGAGACAGTCAATCAATCAATCGTATTTATTGAGCGCTTACTGTGCGCAGAGCACTGGACTAAGCGCTTGGGAAGTCCAAGTTGGCAACATATAGAGACAGTCAATCAATCAATCGTATTTATTGAGCGCTTACTGTGTGCAGAGCACTGTACTAAGCGCTTGGGAAGTCCAAGTTGTCAACATATAGAGACAGTCAATCAATCAATCGTATTTATTGAGCGCTTACTGTGTGCAGAGCACTGTACTAAGCGCTTGGGAAGTCCAAGTTGGCAACATATAGAGAGACAGTCCCTACCCAACAGTGGGCTCACAGTCTAAAAGATGAGGAAACCGAGGCACCCGGCTCACAGCCAACGGGGGAGCTGGTATCCCATTTCCCGGACGCGGAAACCGAGGCGCTGGGAAGCTAAAGGGCCCGCGCGGAGCCCCGCCGCAGGGGAGGGGCCAAGCCGGGATTGGAACCCGGGTCCCCCCCGGCCGCGGGCCCGTAAGGGGAGTCCGTCCGGGGGGTGGGATGAGCCCCAGGGCTGGAAACCGCCACCCCTCCCGCTCTGTGCCCCGCAGCCGACCGCGGGCGAGATGGCGGCGGACACAGGGACCAAGCGGCTACCCCGAAGACGCCAAACCTGGCCAGGGAGCGGGACCAGGAGAGGCAGGCGCAGAGCAAAGAGAAGAAGAAACGGCGGGGGTCCCTCTCCCCGCCCCCCTCGGCCTACGAGCGAGCCTCCAAGAGACCAGACGACAGGTAAGTCGAGGCAGGACGCCGGGGCGAGCCCCGTTTTTGGGGCCTTCCGTCCGAGAGCCACCAGGCCCCGATTAAGAATTAATAGTAATTATGGTATTTGTGGAGTGCTCACTATGTGCCGGACACCGTACTGAGCGCTGGGGTGGATGCCACCCTCCTCCAGGAGGCCTTCCCACGCTGAGCCCCCTCCTTCCCCTCCCCAGGCGGGGCCTTCCGTCCGAGTTCCACCGGGCCCCGATGAAGAATTTATAGTAATTACGGTATTCGTGGAGCGCTCACTATGTGCTGGGCACCGTACTGAGCGCTGGGGTGGATGCCACCCTCCTCCAGGAGGCCTTCCCACGCTGAGCCCCCTCCTTCCCCTCCCCGGGCGGGGCCTTCCGTCCGAGTTCCACCGGGCCCCGATTAAGAATTTATAGTAATTACGGTATTCGTGGAGCGCTCACTATGCGCCGGGCACTGTACTGAGCGCTGGGGTGGATGCCACCCTCCTCCAGGAGGCCTTCCCACGCTGAGCCCCCTCCTTCCCCTCCCCAGGCGGGGCCTTCCGTCCGAGAGCCACCGGGCCCCGATTAAGAATTAAGAACTAATCAGCGCTTAGAACAGTGCTTTGCACATAGTAAGCGCTTAATAAATGCCATTAAAAAAAAAAAAGAATTAATAATAATTACAGTATCTGTGGAGCGCTCACTATGTGCCGGGCACCGTACTGAGCGCTGGGGTGGATGCCACCCTCCTCCAGGAGGCCTTCCCACGCTGACCCCCCTCCTTCCCCTCCCCACAGCACCTGCATATATGTTTGTGCGTATTCATTACGCTATTTATTTTATTTTGTTAATATGTTTTGCTTGGATACTATGTTGGTTTATTTTATTTTGTTAGTATGTTTTGTTCATTCATTGAATGAATGAATGTTTTGTTTTGTTGTCCGTCTCCCCCTTCTAGACTGTGAGCCCGCTGTTGGGTAGGGACCGTCTCTAGATGTTGCCGACTTGGACTTCCCAAGCGCTTAGTACAGTGCTCTGCACACAGTAAGCGCTCAGTAAATACGATTGAATGAATGAATGAATGTTTTGTTTTGTTGTCCGTCTCCCCCTTCTAGGCTGTGAGCCTGCTGCTGGGTAGGGACTGTCTCTAGATGTTGCCGACTTGGACTTCCCAAGCGCTTACTACAGTGCTCTAGCACACAGTAAGCGCTCAATAAATACGATTGAATGAATGAATGAATGAGTGTTTTGTTTTGTCGTCCATCTCCCCCTTCTAGACTGTGAGCCCGCTGTTGGGTAGGGACTGTCTCTAGATGTTGCCGACTTGGACTTCCCAAGCGCTTAGTACAGTGCTCTGCACACAGTAAGCGCTCAGTAAATACGATTGATTGAATGAATGAATGAATGGGTTTTGTTTGTTGTCCGTCTCCCCCTTCTAGACTGTGAGCCCGCTGTTGGGTAGGGACCGCCTCTAGGTGTTGCCGACTTAGACTTCCCAAGTGCTTAGTCCAGTGCTCTGCACACAGTAAGCGCTCAATAAATACGATTGAATGAATGAATGAATGAATGAATGCCAGCGAGCCGGGTTGGATGCACAGTCCCCGTCCCACGTGGGGCTCACGGCCTTCAGCCCCGTCTGCCAGTTGAGGTCACCGAGGCCCCGGGGGAGGCGCCCGGCCCGAGGTCCCGCCGAAGGAGAGCGGTGGCGCCGGGATTAGAACCCGCAACCCGCCGACTGGCGGGCTCCGTCCATCACAGCGGGGTGTTTCGCGTGTCCTTTCCCCATGCACGCCCACCCACTTCAACTCTCCGTGCCTTTGTCTGTCAAATGGGGGTGAAGACCGTGCGCCCCGCTTCGCGTCTCCCCCAGCGCCGGGCCCGTAGTCGGCGCTCAGCGGATAGCGCCGTTCCTACGGTTACCGTGGCCGTCCCTCTCACGGCCCCGCTGTCCCGTCCCTCGGCAGGTACGACACGCCGACGCCGTCCAAAAAGAAGTCCCGCCCGAAGGACCGCAGCAAGCTGTCCACGGAAGAGCGGCGGAAGCTGTTCGAGCAGGAGGTGGCCCACAGGGAGGCCCAGAAGCAGCAGCAGCTGCAGACGCTGGGGCTGGCCTCCCCGCTGCCCTACGAGCCCCTGGGCTTCGGGGGCGTCCACCACCCCTTCGGCGGCTACCCGCCGGGCTACCCCATGCAGGCGTACGTGGATCCCAGCAACCCCAATGCCGGGAAGGTGCTATTACCCACGCCCAGCCTGGACCCCCTGTGCTCGCCGGTGGGCTACGAGCCCGCCCCGACGCTGGCCGGCCCCGCGGCGGAGCCGGCCCCGCCGGACGCCCCGGCCCCCTACGCCGCCCCGGCCGAGGCCGCCGTCCATCAGGAGGCCGGCGTCGCCGTGCTGCCCGTGCCGGCCTACGGCGTCTGGGACGCGGGCCAGCCCGCGGTGGCGGCCGTGCAGCCGCCCTTCGCGCCCGCCCCGTCGCAGGCCACCATCTACTACCAGGGCCAGGCCTGCCCCGCCGTCTACGGGGTCACGTCGCCGTACTCCCAGGCCGCCCCTCCCATCGTGCAGGTAACCCCGGGGCCGCGGCCACGGGGGGGTCATCCGAGCGGGACCACCCCGAGCCTGGGATTTCCCCCATGTCTTAATGTGACCCGGCCCCCCAAACTGCAAGCCCACTGTCGGGTAGGGACCGTCCCTCTATGTCGCCAGCTTGGACTTCCCAAGCGCTTAGTCCAGTGCTCTGCACACAGGAAGCGCTCAATAAATGCGATTGAATGAAGGGGACGACCTTGATCACCTTGTAACCTCCCCAGCACTTAGAACTAGTGCTTTGCACATAGTAAGCGCTTAATAAATGCCATTATTATTAACAGTTTTCATCACGGTTTTCTAGACTGTGAGCCCACTGTTGGGTAGGGACCGTCTCTCTGTGTCGCCAGCTTGGACTTCCCAAGGGCTTAGTCCAGTGCTCTGCACACAGTAAGCGCTCAATAAATGCGATTGAATGAAGGGGACGACCTTGATCACCTTGTAACCTCCCCAGCTCTTAGAACTAGTGCTTTGCACATAGTAAGCGCTTAATAAATGCCATTATTATTAACAGTTTTCATCACGGTTTTCTAGACTGTGAGCCCACTGTTGGGTAGGGACCGTCTCTCTATGTCACCAACTTGGACTTCCCAAGCGCTTAGTCCAGTGCTCTGCACACAGTAAGCGCTCAGTAAATACGATTGAATGAAGGGGACGACCTTGATCACCTTGTAACCTCCCCAGCTCTTAGAACTAGTGCTTTGCACATAGTAAGCACTTAATAAATGCCATTATTATTAACAGTTTTCATCACGGTTTTCTAGACTGTGAGCCCACTGTTGGGTAGGGACCGTCTCTCTGTGTCGCCAGCTTGGACTTCCCAAGTGCTTAGTCCAGTGCTCTGCACACAGTAAGCGCTCAGTAAATACAATTGAACGAAGGGGACAACCTTGATCACCTTGTAACCTCCCCAGCTCTTAGAACTAGTGCTTTGCACATAGTAAGCGCTTAATAAATGCCATTATTATTAACAGTTTTCATCACGGTTTTCTAGAGTGTGAGCCCACTGTTGGGTAGGGACCGTCTCTCTGTGTCGCCAACTTGGACTTCCCAAGTGCTTAGTCCAGTGCTCTGCACACAGTAAGCGCTCAGTAAATACAATTGAACGAAGGGGACAACCTTGATCACCTTGTAACCTCCCCAGCGCTTAGAACTAGTGCTTTGCACATAGTAAGCGCTTAATAAATGCCATTATTATTAACAGTTTTCATCACGGTTTTCTAGAGTGTGAGCCCACTGTTGGGTAGGGACCGTCTCTCTGTGTCGCCAACTTGGACTTCCCAAGTGCTTAGTCCAGTGCTCTGCACACAGTAAGCGCTCAGTAAATACAATTGAACGAAGGGGACAACCTTGATCACCTTGTAACCTCCCCAGCGCTTAGAACTAGTGCTTTGCACATAGTAAGCGCTTAATAAATGCCATTATTATTAACAGTTTTCATCACGGTTTTCTAGACTGTGAGCCCACTGTTGGGTAGGGACCGTCTCTCTGTGTCGCCAACTTGGACTTCCCAAGCGCTTAGTCCGGTGCTCTGCACACGGTAAGCGCTCAGTAAATACGATTGAATGAAGGGGACAACCTTGATCACCTTCTAACTTCCCCAGCTCTTAGAACTAGTGCTTTGCACATAGTAAGCGCTTAATAAATGCCATCATTATTATTATTATAACCAGGTGATCAGGTTGTCCCACGGGGGGCTCACAGTTTTCTAGCTTGTGAGCCCACTGTTGGGGAGGGACCGTCTCTATGTGTCGCCAACTTGGACTTCCCAAGCGCTTAGTCCGGTGCTCTGCACACAGTAAGCGCTCAATAAATACGATTGAATGAAGGGGACGACCTTGATCACCTTGTAACCACCCCAGCTCTTAGAACTAGTGCTTTGCACATAGTAAGTGCTTAACAAATGCCATTATTATTATTACTACCAGGTGATCAGGTTGTCCCATGGGGGGCTCACAGTTTTCATCACAGTTTTCTAGACTGTGAGCCCACTGTCGGGTAGGGACTGTCTCTATATGTCGCCAACTTGGACTTCCCAAGCGCTTAGTCCAGTGCTCTGCACACAGTAAGCGCTCAATAAATACGATTGATCGATTGAGTAGAGCCCGCCTTCCGAGGTGGGCCGGTGGCGGAGGTGGGGTCCGAGCGGGCTTCTGAGGTCGTCGCCCCCGGAGCTGCACCTCCCTTTCATTCATTCATTCATTCATTCATTCAATCGTATTTATTGAGCGCTTACTGTGTGCAGAGCACTGGACTAAGCGCTTGGGAAGTACAAGTTGAAATACGATTGATTGATTGATTGATTGATACACAGTGAGCGCTCGATGGATGGATGGATGGATGGATGGGGATTTCCCGAAACGCGGGGCGGAAAAGCTTCCCGTTTGCTCATTCCAGAGTTACGCCCAGCCGGGTCTCCAGTACATCCCAGGGCAGCAGATTTTTGCCGCGCACCCCCAGGGCGTGGTGGTCCAGCCGGCCGCCGCGGTGACCACGATCGTCACGGCGGGCCAGCCCCAGCCCCTGCAGCAGGTAAGCAAGCGGCGGCTCGCGGGGGCGGACGGCCTCCTCCCACCCCATCCCCGCCCCTCCGGTCGTCTTTATCGAGCGCTGGCCGGGTGCGGGTCGCTGTACTAAGCGCCTTGGAGAGGACAGAGGTGGGGGGCACGCTCCCTGCCCACACAAGCGTACGGCCTAGGCGGGGAGACGGACGGCATCGATAAAGTACGGATGTCACGGGGGCCGTGAATAAAGAGAGCGAATCAGGGCGGCGCGGGAGGGAGCGGGAAAAGAGGAGCAGCGTGGCTCAGTGGAAAGAGCCCAGGCTTTGGAGTCAGAGGTCATGGGTTCGAATTCCGGCTCCACCATGTGTCTGCTGTGTGACACTGAGCAGGTCACTTAACTTCTCTGGACCGCAGTGACCTCATCTGTAAAATGGGGATGAAGACCGGGAGCCCCCCGGTGGGACAACCTGATCACCTTGTTAACCTCCCCGGTGCTTAGAACTGGAGTCAGAGGTCATGGGTTCGAATCCCGGCTCCACCACGTGTCTGCTGTGGACACTGAGCAAGTCACTTAACTTCTCTGGACCTCAGTTGCCTCATCTGTAAAATGGGGATGAAGACCGGGAGCCTCCCATGAGACAACCTGATCACCTTGTTAACCTCCCTGGCGCTTAGAACTGGAGTCAGAGGTCATGGGTTCGAATCCTGGCTCCACCACGTGTCTGCTGTGTGACATGGGGCGGGTCACTTAACCTCTCTGGACCGCGGTTCCCTCATCTGTAAAATGGGGATGAAGACCGGGAGCCTCCCATGGGACAACCTGATCACCTTGTTAATAATAATAATAATGTTGGTATTTGTTAAGCGCTTACTATGTGCAAAACACTGTTCTGAGCACTGGGGTAGATACAAGGTAATCAGGCTGTCCCACGTGGGGCTCACAGTCTTCATCCCCATTTTACAGATGAGGGAACTGAGGCCCAGAGAAGGTAAGTAACTTGCCCAAAGTCACACAGCTGACAAGTGGTGGAGCTGGGATTTGAACCCATGACCTCTTGACTCCAAAGCCCGGGCTCTTTCCACTGAGCCACGCTGCTTCTCTCTCTCGTTAGCCTCCCCAGCGCTCAGAACAGTGCTTTGCACATAGTAAGCGCTTAATACTATCATTCTTATTAAAAGAGGAAAGGAGGGCGCAGTCAGGGAAGGCCTCCCGGAGGAGCTGGGCCTTCAATGAGGCGTTAAACGGGGGAGAGCGGTGGGCTGGCGGATGGGAAGAGGGAGGGCGTTCCGGGGCAGGGGCGGGATGGGGGCGAAGGATCGGCGGCGATCCGTGAGTGAGTAGCTTGGCGTTGGAGGAGCAAAGTGTGCCGCCTGGGTCGCCGTGGAGAGTGAGGGCTTTAAATAATAATAATAATAATAATAATAATAATGTTGGTATTTGTTAAGCGCTTACTATGTGCAAAACACTGTTCTAAGCGCTGGGGTAGGTACAAGGTAATCAGGTTGTCCCACGAGGGGCTCACAGTCTTCATCCCCATTTTACAGATAGGGGAACTGAGGCCCAGAGAAGTGAAGTGACTTGCCCAACGTCACACAGCAAGTGGCGGAGCTGGGATTTGAACCCACGACCTCAGACTCCAAAGCCCGGGCTCTTTCCACTGAGCCATGCTGCTTCCCCCTTTAAAGTCGCCGGGGAGGAGCGTCTATCTGACATGGAGGTAGACGGGCAACCACCGTACTTCCCAAGCGCTTAGTACAGTGCTCTGCACGCAGTAAGCGCTCAATAAATACGATTGATCGATTGAGGGTCTCCCCCTTCTAGACTGTGAGCCCACTGTTGGGTAGGGACCGTCTCTAGATGTTCCCAACTTGGACTTTCCAAGCGCTTAGTCCAGTGCTCTGCACACGGTAAGCGCTCAATAAATACGACTGAATGAATGAAGGGGCGGGGAGACCGAAGGGTTCTGGGTTCGGACGGCGCTCGCCCCTCGGGAGAGGCCGCGGGGTCCCGCCGGAGCTCTGCACCCCGCGTCTCCGCACGGATGACCTCCCCTGGATCTGCCGTGACCTCCACCGAGAGGCGCCCATAATAATGGTGGTATTTGTTAAGCGCTGACTATGTGCAAAGCACTGTTCTAAGCGCTGAGGAGGTTACAAGCCGATCGACGGGGGGGGCTCACGGTTTTAGTCCCCGTTTCGAGGAGGCAGTTACAAGTTGATCGGGGGGTGGGGTTCACGGTTTTAGTCCCCATTTTCCAGCTGAGGTCACTGAGGCCCAGAGAGGTGAAGTGGCTCGCCCAGAGCTGCCCATCTGACAGTCGGCGGAGCCGGGATTTGAACCCATGACCTCGGACTCCCAAGCCCGGGCTCTTTCCGCTGGGCCACGCGGGGGCCGGGGGCGGCCGCGGCCCGTCCGCCGACGGCCGGTTTTCGTTGGGCGCTTGTGGTGCTGTACTGAGCACTTGGGAGGGTGTGATCTAAACAGAGGTGGTAGACGCCCCCAGCCAGCTTCGGACTTGCCGGTGGACGGGTTTTCCCGGAGGGCGCGGGGTGGAAGTCGGGGGCGGCCGTCGCGGGAGGGCCCGGCTCCCGGCCGACGCGGCCCCTCTCCGCTCCTCTCCCGCGGGCGCGGTCTCCGGAGCAGCCGGAGCTGGTGGTGACCAATAACCTCCTGGACCTGCCGCCGCCCTCGCCCCCGAAGCCCAAGACCATCGTCCTACCTCCTCACTGGAAGACCGCCCGGGACCCGGAGGGGAAGATCTACTACTACCACGTCATCACGCGGTAAGTCCCCGTTGGCACCTCCGTCTCCGGGGGCCTTGGGCCCGGGGCGGCGCCCACAGCCCCGGGGGGTCAGGCCGGACGCCCGGGGCTCGCGTTTCGCCCCGGGACGCCCACCCTGCCTCCCCCGGGGGCCTCCGCCCCCTCCAAGGCGGATCCCGTTAACAGAGTCGCCTGCTGAGACACCGGGTAATAATAATAATAACAATAATAATATATAATATCATCACCATATTATTATAATTATCATTATCTAATATATAATATTATTATATTAATATAATCGTTACATAATATAGTTATTTTATTATTATATAATATATAATGTTATCATATAGCATATGATATTATTATATGATATATGATATTATTGTATGGTATATGATATTATATAGCATGTGGTATTATATAATATATGATATTATTGTATGGTGTATGATATTACTATATAGCATGTGATATTATTATATAGTATATAATATTATTGTATGGTATATGTTATATAGCATATGATATTATGTGACATATAATATTATTGTATGGTATATGATATTATATAGCATGTGATATTATATAATATATGATATTATTGTATGGTATATGATATTATATAGCATGTGATATTATTATATAATATATAATATTATTGTATGGTATATGATATTATATAGCATGTGATATTATATAATATATAATATTACTGTATGGTATATGATATTATATAGCATATGATATTATTATATAATATATAATATTATTGTATGGTATATGATATCATTATATAGCATGTGATATTATATAATATATAATATTATTGTATGGTATATTATATAGCATATGATATTATATAATATTATTGTATGGTATATGATGTTATTATATAATATTATTATGTGGTATGTGATATTATTACATAATATATAATGTTATTATATTATTATGTAATATATGATACGTAGTGTTATTATATAATATAATGATATATAATAATAATAATGTTGGTATTTGTTAAGCGCTTACTGTGTGCCGAGCACTGTTCTAAGCGCTGGGGGAGATACAAAGTGATCAGGTTGCCCCCTCGTGGGGCTCACGGTCTTCATCCCCATTTGACAGATGAGGGAACCGAGGCCCAGAGAAGTGAGGTGACTTGCCCAAAGTCACCCAGCTGTCAAGTGGCGGAGTTGGGATTTGAACCCACGACCCCTGACTCCAAAGCCCGGGCTCTTTCCACTGAGCCACGCTGTACCCGGGCAGCCCGTGGTCGGCCAACGTCCTCATTCATTCATTCAATCGTATTTATTGAGCGCTTACTGTGTGCAGAGCACTGGACTAAGCGCTTGGGAAGTACGGGTTTGCAGCATACCAGACCCCCGGGGCTCAGCTGCACCGACGTTCGGGCTGTCGTCCAACTGGCTCCCGTGGCCTACTCATCAATCAATCAATCGTATTTATTGAGCGCTTACTGTGTGCAGAGCACTGGACTAAGGGCTTGGGAAATACAAGTTTAAAGCATACCAGACCCCCGGGGGTCAGCCGCACTGACGTTCGGGCTGTCGTCCAACTGGCTCCCGTGGCCTACTCATCAATCAATCAATCAATCAATCATATTTATTGAGCGCTTACTGTGTGCAGAGCACTGGACTAAGCACTTGGGAAGTACAAGTTGGCAATATGTAGAGACGGTCCCTACCCAACAGTGGGCTCACAGTCTGCTCATCCCCAATAATAATAATAATGGTATTTATTAAGCACTTACTCTGTGCAAAGCACCGTCCTAAGCGCTGGGGAAGTGACAGGGCGATCAGGTTGTCCCCAAGGGGGCTCACAGTCTTCATCCCCATCTCCCAGATGAGGTCACTGAGGCACGGAAGTGACTAGCCCAAAGTCGCCCAGCCGACAGTTGGCGGAGTCGGGATTTGAACCCATGGCCTCTGACTCCAAAGCCCGGGCTCTTTCCACTGAGCCACCCGATCCCCGGTGGTCCGCCCGGACCCCAGACAAAAGCGGGTCTGTTGCCTTTCGGCGGGCTAACGGGACTTGGTGGCCGCCCCCTTCCCACCCCACCCCCTGTTTCATACCTGCCTGCTTAACTCCAGGGCAGCCGCTAATTAAATATTTAAATATTTACGTCTCCGCTTTCAGCTTGGCGTAATCCAAGCCAGCTGGCCGCCCTGCCCTGCGTGGTTTCTTAAAGCAGGCTGGGAGCTTTAAGCTTCTAGACTGTCTATATGTTGCCAACTTGGACTTCCCAAGCGCTTAGTACAGTGCTCTGCACACATTAAGCGCTCAATCAATACGACTGAATGAATGAGCCCCCAAGCCAGCGCCCTAATGATGATGATGGCATTTGTTAAGCGCTTACTATGTGCAGAGCACTGTTCTAAGCGCTGGGGGGGGATACAGGGTGATCAAGTTGTCCCACGTGGGGCTCCCAGTCTTCATCCCCATTTTACAGATGAGGTCACTGAGGCTCAGAGAAGCTAAGTGACTTGCCCAAGGTCACACAGCAGACACGTGGTGGAGCGGGGATTCGAACCCGTGACCTCTGACTCCAAAGCCCGGGCTCTTTCCATTGTATATATGGTTGTACATATTGTATATATGGTTGTACATATTTATTACTCTATTTATTTATTTATTTTACTTGTACACTTCTATCCTATTTATTTTATTTTGTTGGTATGTTTGGTTCTGTTCTCTGTCTCCCCCTTTTCGACTGTGAGCCCACTGTTGGGTAGGGACTGTCTCTATGTGTTGCCAATTTGTACTTCCCAAGCGCTTAGTACAGTGCTCTGCACATAGTAAGCGCTCAATAAATACGATTGATTGATTGATTTCCACTGAGCCACGCTGCTTCTAATGGGGCCCGGAGGTCGGGGGCCGGGTTTGTTTGGGACGCCCCCCACTCCCAGCTCCGCTCGCGGTGGCCTCTGAGTGTTGGCCGATCCCTCTGAGATGGGACGCTCGGCCCTGCGGAGCCAGCTCCGGGACCAGTCTGGGCCTCAGGGGATAGAAGACACTTAATAATAATAATAATAATAATAATAGCATTTATTAAGCGCTTACAATCAATCAATCGTATTTATTGAGCGCTTACTGTGTGCAGAGCACTGTACTAAGCGCTTGGGAAGTCCAAGTTGGCAACATATAGAGACAGTCCCTACCCAACAGTGGGCTCACAGCTTACAGTGTCACCTGTCTGCATGTTTTGTTTTGTTGTCTGTCTCCCCCTTCTAGACTGTGAGCCCGTTGTCGGGTAGGGACCGTCTCTATCTGTTGCCAGCTTGAAATTCCCAAGCGCTTAGTACAGTGCTCTGCACACAGGAAGCGCTCAGTAAATAGGATTGAATGAATGAATGTGCAAAGCACTGTTCTAAGCGCTGGGGAGGTTACAGGGTGACCAGGTTGTCTCACGGGGGGCTCACAGTCTTCATCCCCATTTGACAGATGAGGGAACTGAGGCCCGGAGAAGTGAAGTGACTGGCCCAAAGTCACACAACTGACATGGGCTCTAATCCCGGCTCCGCCACTTATCAGCTGTGTGACTTTGGGCAAATCACTTCACTTCTCTGTGCCTGTTACCTCATCTGGAAAATGGGGATTAAAACTGTGAGCCCCACTTGGGACAACCTGATTACCTTGTATCTCCCCCAGTGCTTAGAACAGTGCTTGGCACATAATAAGCACTTAACAAATACCAAAATTATCATTATTAATCAATCAATCAATCAGTAGTATTTATTGAGCGCTTACTGTGTGCAGAGCACTGTACTAAGCGCTTGGGAAGTACAAGTTGGCAACATATAGAGACAGTCCCTACCCGACAGTGGGCTCACAGTCTAAAAGGGGGAGACAGAGAACAAAACCAAACATACTAACAATAAAATAAATAGAATAGATATGTACAAGTAAAATAAATAGAGTAATAAATCTGTACAAACATATATACAGGTGCTGTGGGGAAGGGAAGGAGGTACGATGTGGGGGATGGAGAGGGGGACGAGGGGCTTTAGAGCCCGGCTTTAGAGTCAGTGGTCATGGGTTCAAATCCCGGCTCCGCCAGTCATCAGCTGGGTGACTCTGGGCAAGTCACTTCACTTCTCTGGACCTCAGTGACCTCATCTGGAAAAGGGAGATGAAGACTGTGAGCCCCTCGTGGGACAACCTGATGAACTTGTATCCTCCCTAGCGCTTAGAACAGTGCTTGGCACATAGTAAGCGCTTAATAAATGCCATTATTATTATCCAGAGGTTTTGTCCCGGGGGAGGCCGTCCTTTCCCCGATTCCATGGGAAAAGAGGGATCTGAAGCAGAGATGAGCCTATATGCTCCCCAAGGGCCGGGACCGACCGTCCATGGTAATTCCCCGCGACCATCGACAGTGTTCGTTGTGCACGTGCTGCGTGCAGAGCATTGTGCTGAGCGCTCGGGAGAGTACACCCGCTCGAATGGTCAGGAATCGCTCTGGGCCCTCGCTAAAAACCATCTGCTGCCATGGTTTAGAACCACCGCCCGCTTCAGCCCTGGGATCGTTCTCACTTTGTGGCGGATGGGGCAGGGGGGTCTCACTGTCGTCCTCCTCCTCTTTCCAGGCAAACCCAGTGGGACCCCCCGACCTGGGAGAGCCCCGGGGACGAAGCCAGCCTCGACCATGAAGCCGAGATGGACCTGGGCACCCCAACGTACGATGAAAACCCCATGAAGGTGAGGGGGGTTGGCACGCGAGCCCCGGTCGTTTTCGGCCTGGGGCCGGGGAAGGTGTGTCCTGTGTCCCCTCACCCCGGGAACTGTGGGAGCCGTCGCCATCCCCCATCAACCACCCCCCCGCAGCGAGAAGCCCACGCCCTGCCCCGATAGCTGCCATTTGGTCACTGGTTTCAAAGGCTTTTGCTGGGATTGGGTCCAGGCCTTTTTTCCCGGGTTGCCCGAGTCGGTTTTGCTTCCTATTCCCGCCCTCGGGAGAGGCCGGCGGTTTTTTCCTCCCCTCTCCTCTTTTCCTCTCCTCTCTTCTCCCTCGTCCTCTCTCCCTCCCTCCTCTTCTCTCCCTCCCTTCTCTCTTCCCTCTCCTTTTTTCCCCCTCTCCTCTCTCCTTTCATCTCTCTCCTCCCCTCTGTCTTCTCTCCTGTCCTTTTCCCCTCTCCTTTCTCTCCTCCCCGCCCCTCTCCCCCTCCTGTCTCTCCTCTCCTCCCCTTCCCTCTCCCCTCTTCTCCCCTCTCTCCTTCCCTTCTTCTCCCCTCTCCTTTCCCCTGTCCAGTCTCCCCTACCCTCTCTCTCCCCTCTCCTTTCCCCTGTCCTGTCTCCTCTCCCATCTCCTCTCTTCTCTCCTGTCCTCTCCCTTCTCTCCTCTCTTCTCCCCTCTTCTCTCCCCTCTCTCTCTCCTGTCCTGTCTCCTCTCCCATCTCCTCTCTTCTCTCCTCTCCCTTCTTCCCCTCTTCTCTCCCCTTTCCTTTCCTCTGTCCTGTCTCCTCTCCCTTCTCTCCCCTCTCCTTTCCCCGTCCTGTCTCCTCTTCCATCTCCTCTCTCCAGTCCTGTCCTCTGCCTTCCCTCCTCTCTTCTCCCCTCTCTTCCTCCCCTCTCCTTTCCCTTGTCCTATCTCTCTCCCCTCTCATTTCCCCATCCTATCTCCTCTCCCATCTCCTCTCTTCTCCCCTCTCCTCTCCCTTCTCTCCTCTCTTCTTCCCCTTTTCTCTCCCCTCTCCTCTTCCCCTCTTCTCTCCCCTTTCCTTTCCCCTGACCTGTCTCCTCTCGCATCTCCTCTCTTCTTCCCCTCTCTCCCCTCTCCCATCTCCTCTCTTCTCTCCTCTCCCTTCTCCCCTCTTCTTCCCCTCCTCTCTCCCCCATCTCTTCCCTCTCCTTTCCCCTGTCCTGTCTCCTCTCCCATCTCCTCTCTTCTCTCCTCTCCCTTCTCCCCTCTTCTTCCCCTCCTCTCTCCCCCCTCTCTCCCCCCTTTCTCCCCTCTCCTTTCCCCGTCCTGTCTCCTCTCTCCTCTCTTCTCTTCTCTCTCCTCTCCTCCCCTCCCCTTCCACCATCTCTCCCAGCCTCTCCCCCATCTCTCTCCCTTCCCTCGCCACCCCCTCCACCCCCCGCAGCCAGATCTCTTGGATTGACCCAGATGGGGGTCTGGTCTCCAGGCCCAGGCCTGCCAGGCCCCGGGGGTGTATTGGCTGAAAAGCCCATCCTCAGAGCCGACTATATTTTCGAGAGACATGAACAATCGCCAATCTGCGAGCCTTCCAGACTTGGAGGTTTCTCCCCTTGAGACCACGGGGCAGATCCTCTTTTCAAGGCCTCGTGGGAGGAGTTGTGACCTCGAGAAGAGGTTCTTTGGTGTTGCCGTCCGACGACGGTTTTTGTAGCTAAGGCGAAGCGAGTCTTTGTAGGTGTCCATGGGCATAGAGAGAGAGAATCTCGCCATTCTCCCCTGTGCTTTTTTCACATCCTAAAAAAAGATCCCCTCTTTCCCCTCCCACCCCCCCCACCCCGCTGTACATGTGTTTAACATTTGCCAGAAAGATACAAAAGCAAGTTAAATCCGTCTGGAGCCTGATGGTAAATTTCAGAGGAATCAGTGGAGTCACTTAACCAATTCACTGCAGCTGTGGCGCTGCCCCCATCCCCAGAATCAGTGGTGGGCGGGGATGGCCTGGGGCTGTTGGCACTGTCCTCAGTGCCAAGGGTGGAGGGAGAGGATGAAGAGGTGGGGTCTCTGTCCCGTGCGCACACTCCACGTCTGTCTCTGGGTTTCTCTCCTCTCTGGATCTTGTTCTTTCTTGTCTGCTCTGTGCCCCCCCTCTCTCTTTACTTCTTTCTTTCTCTCTTTTCCTGCCTTTCTCTCCTCCTTTTCTCTCTTTTGCCCCCCTCCTTCCTTCTCTCCCCTCTTGTCCTCTCCCCCTCCCTTTTCTCCCCTCTCCCTTTTCTCTCCTGCCTCGTCCTCACTCTCCCGTCCTCTCGTTCATTCAGTCGTATTTATTGAGAGCTTACTGTGTGCAAAGCACTGGACTAATAAGTAGAATAAATATGTGCAAGTAAAATCGAGTAATAAATCTGTACAAACATATATGCATCAATCAATCAGTCGTATTTATTGAGCGCTTACTGTGTGCAGAGCACTGTACTAAGCACTTCGGGAGTCTAAGTTGGCAACATATAGAGACGGTCCCTACCCAACAGCGGGCTCACAGTCTAGAAGGGGGAGACAGAGAACAAAACATATTAACCAAATAAAATAAGTAGAATAAATATGTACAAGTAAAATAGAGTAATAAATCCTTACAAACGTATATACATCAATCAATCAATCGTATTTATTGAGCACTTACTGTGTGCAGAGCACTGTACTAAGCGCTTGGGAAGTCCAAGTTGGCAACATCTAGAGACGGTCCCTACCCAACAGCGGGCTCACGGTCTAGAAGGGGGAGACAGACAACAAAACAAAACACATTAACCAAATAAAATAAGTAGAATAGATATGTACAAGATAAATAGAGTAATAAGTCTGTACAAACATCTATACATATATCCAGGTGCTGTGGGGAAGGGAAGGAGGTAAGGCGGGGGGGGGGGATGGAGAGGAAGGAAGGGGCTCAGTCTGGGAAGGCCTCTTGGAGGAGGTGAGCTCTCAGAAGGGCATTGAAGGGAAAGTCCTCTCTCTTCTCCTCGTTCTTTCTCCCCTCTCCCTTTTCTCTCCTGCCTCATCCTCACTCTCCCGTCCTTTCTCTTCTCCTCGTTCTTTCTCCCCTCTCCCTTTTCTCTCCTGCCTCATCCTCACTCTCCCGTCCTCTCTCTTCTCCTCGTTCTTTCTCCCCTCTCCCTTTTCTCTCCTGCCTCATCCTCACTCTCCCGTCCTCTCTCTTCTCCTCGTTCTTTCTCCCCCTTGTCCTCTCTGTCTCCCCACTCATCTTCTTTCAGTCCCCTGTCCTCATCCTCTTCTTTTCTCTCTCCCTGCACCTTCCCTCCCCCAATCCCCCACTCCGGATCTGAGACTCGGGTCTGCTTCCGCTGGTCAGTACGGAGCGGGCCACGGCCGCCCCTTCGGACTGTGAGCCCACTGATGGGTAGGGACCGTCTCTAGATGTTGCCAACTTGGACTTCCCAAGCGCTTAGTCCAGTGCTCTGCACACAGTAAGCGCTCAATAAATACGATTGATTGATTGAGGGGAGCGGGCATCTCTCATGGCATCTAAGGACGGAGGTCTGGGCTTGGCCACATCAGGGCCTGGCCCTCCTCAGCTCCTGATGCTTGTGGGGAAGGGTAGCTTCCTTGCCCCTCTCCCCATCCTGGGGGTCTTCGACCCCCATAGTCACGGCGGGGTGGGGGCGGGCCCGGCCGTGGTGGCGAACCCCCATCCAAGGGGCGGCTACCTCTGGAGACGGCGTCGGGGGGACGCCCTGGAAACCGGGCTCCGAGTGGGCAGCGGTCACCCCTCGGCCGGCCTCGCTTCATCCCATCACTCATTCATTCCTTCCATCGTATTTATCGAGCGCTTACTATGTGCAGAGCACTGGACTAAGCGCTTGGGAAGTCCAAGTTGGCAACATAGAGAGACGGTCCCTACCCAACAGCGGGCTCACAGTCTAGTCTCCCTCCCCCGGCCTTCCCCTTATTAATTATTATTATCCTCTGGGCTGGGGCGCGGGCTGTGATCACCACCACCCCCGAGAGTGACGACCTCCCTCGTCCCAGTAAGCGCTCAGTAAATCCGATTGATTGATTGATTGATTCCCCGGAGAGGCGAACCCGCCCGCAACCCGCTTCTGACGCCAGCCGGCTTTTGGGGTGGTGGGGGGGTGTCTCCCTCTCGTCTCCAGTCTTCCAAGAAACCCAAAACGGCCGAGGCCGACACGTCCAGCGAGCTGGCCAAGAAGAGCAAAGAGGTGTTCAGGAAAGAGGTGAGGGGCCGGAGGCCGGGAAGGGGCCACCGCCCGGCCGGTCCGTCGGAGCCCCGAGACGGGATCCGTCCCCCTCTGCTTCCGCGGCACACGACCACCCTCCCGGTGTAACCGGGCACGGGTGGCGGGATGGAGGGGGCCCGGGATGGGCAGGAGGGGTCAGCGGGCATCCCCCTCGGGCCCCTGGCGGGATGGGAGGAGGGGGGCACCGGCAGTGCCGTCAGCGGGAGCCCCTCTCCCTCCCTCCCCGCCTCCTCTGGCAGATGTCCCAGTTCATCGTGCAGTGTTTGAACCCCTACCGGAAGCCCGACTGCAAAGCGGGAAAGATCACCACCACCGAGGACTTCAAACACCTCGCCCGCAAGGTACCCCCTCATAATAATCATAATAATGGCATTTATTAAGCGCTTACTATGTGCCAAGCCCCCCGTTCTAATCGCTGGGGAGGTGATGGGGTTGTCCCACGGGGGGCTTCCGCTCTTCATCCCCGTTTCCCAGATGAGGGAACCGAGGTCCCAGTGAAGTGACCGTTGCCAACTTGGACTTCTAAAGCGCTTAGTCCAGTGCTTTGCACACGGTAAGCGCTCAATAAATACGATTGAATGAATGAATGAATGACTCGCCCAGTGTAAGTGCCGGGAAGGTGACGGGGTTGTCCCACGGGAGGTTACCGCTCTTCATCCCCGTTTCCCAGATGAGGGAACTGAGGCCCAGTGAAGTGACTGTTGCCAACTTGGACTTCCCAAGTGCTTAGTCCAGTGCTCTGCACACGGTAAGCGCTCAATAAATACGATTGAGTGAATGAATGACTCGCCCCAAGTAAGCGCTGGGGAGGTGATGGGGTTGTCCCATGGTGGGGGCTCCCGCTCTTCATCCCCGTTTCCCAGATGAGGGAACCGAGGTCCCAGTGAAGTGACCGTTGCCAACTTGGACTTCCAAAGTGCTTAGTCCAGTGCTCTGCACACTGTAAGTGCTCAATAAATACGATTGAATGAAGCTGCCAAGCAGCGGAGCCGTGACCTCCGACTCCAAAGCCCGGGCTCCTTCCACCGAGTCACGCCGCTTCTCTATGCCGGGGGCGGAGCGGATCACGGGGAAGGGGGACACCCCCGGCCTCGGCCGCGTCCCCGTCTCCCGGGGCCGGGCGGGACGGGGCCGGCGGACGGGAGCTTTCCTTTTCCGAGCGGGCCTGGTGACCCCTCTCTCCCTCCCGCAGCTGACCCACGGGGTCATGAACAAGGAGCTGAAATACTGCAAGAACCCGGAGGACCTGGAGTGCAACGAGAATGTGAAACACAAAACCAAGGAGTACATCAAGAAGTACATGCACAAATTCGGGGCCGTTTACAAACCCAAAGAGGACACCGACTTGGAGTAGCCCAGACGGGGGGGCAGGAAGAAGAGGACCCCGGCCCGACCCGGTTTGACCCCCTTTCCCGTCCCGGCCGCGCCCCGGCGCCTGTATTATATTTTAACGTTCGTGTGAATATATTGATAAATAACTCTGTTTCGGTGCCCTCTCCATTCGCTTTTAACCCCTCCCTTCCCCGCCCGCGGGCGCGCACGGACACCCGCGCCAAGGACACGCGTGCCCGGCCCCCGCGGGCGCGGTCCCCGCCCTCGCCAGGTCGAATCTTGTTACCGTGTAAATAGCGCGGCGGGCTGCCGCCGCTTTCCGGCCAGCCTCGGGCTCTGTTGATAAGATTGGTTTTACTGCTTCGGAATCATTTTACTTTCCCCAATTTTTACTGAACTTTTTATGTAAAAAAAAAAAAAAAAATAAAACCGATTCGAGACTCGGCCTCCTCGGGACCACGGGGGAGGCCGCGGGGAGAGGACGGGCGCCGGTCCTTCCGGTGGACCACCGTTGGGTAGGGACCGGCTCTAGACGTTGCCAACTTGGACTTCCCGAGCGCTTAGTACAGTGCTCTGCACACGGTAAGCGCTCAATCAATACGATTGATTGATTGGAAAAGAGGGCTGGCGTTCGTGGTGGCCAGGGGCACCCCCCCGCCCACGTTGGTCTGCCCGGGCTCAGACGGGGGGGACGTAGTGGACGCTGCTCCCAGCCAAAGTCCGGCACGGGCCGGGAGGCTCCGGTTCGCCCAGGGTACCGGCCACGGGGTCTTTTGACTCTCCATTGAGCAGCGTGGCTCAGTGGAAAGAGCCCGGGCTTGGGAGTCAGAGGTCATGGGTTCAAATCCCGGCTCCGCCAATGGTCAGCTGCGTGACTTTGGGCCAGTCACTTCACTTCTCAGTGCCTCAGTGACCTTGTCTGGAAAATGGGGATTAAGATTGTGAGCGCCACGTGGGACAACCTGATCACCTTGTATCCTCCCCAGCGCTTAGAACAGTGCTTGGCACATAGTAAGCGCTTAAATGCTATCATTATTATTATTCTTGGCGCCTCAGTGACCTCATCTGTAAAATGGGGATTAAGATTGTGAGCTCCACGTGGGACATCCTGATCACCTTGTATCCTCCCCAGAGCTTAGAACAGTGCTTGGCTCATAGTAAGCGCTTAAATGCTATCATTATTATTATTATTCTCAGAGCCTCAGTTACCTCGTCTGTAAAATGGGGATTAAGATTGTGAGCTCCCCGTGGGACAACCTGATCACCTTGTATCCTCCCCAGCGCTTAGAACGGTGCTTGGCACATAGTAAGTGCTTAACAAATGCCATCATTATTATTATTATTATTATTATTATTATTATTCTCGGGGCCTCAGTTACCTCATCTGTAAAATGGAGATGAAGACTGTGAGCTCCACGTTGGACAACCTGAACACCTTGTATCCTCCCCAGCGCTTAGAACGGTGCTTGGCACATAGTAAGCGCTTAACAAATGCTATCATTATTATTATTATTATTATTCTTGGAGCCTCAGTTCCCTCATCTGTAAAATGGGGATGAAGACTGTGAGCCCCACATGGGACAACCTGATCACCTTGTATCCCCCCCCAGCTCTTAGAACACTGCTTTGCCCTGGAGAAGCAGCGTGGCTCAGTGGAAAGAGCCCGGGCTTTGGAGTCCGAGGTCATGGGTTCAAATCCCCGCTCCGTCAACTGTCAGCTGGGTGACTTTGGTCAAGTCACTTCACATCTCAGTGCCTCAGTGACCTCATCTGTAAAATGGGGATTAAAGCTGTGAGCCCCCCGGGGGACAACGTGATCAACTTGTATCCTCCCCAGCGCTTAGAACGGCGCTTTGCACGTAGTAAGCGCTTAACAAATACCATCATTATTATTATTATCAAAGCCTGGGCCGG
The DNA here is from genome assembly GCF_015852505.1 of Tachyglossus aculeatus. Lineage (NCBI taxonomy): Eukaryota > Metazoa > Chordata > Mammalia > Monotremata > Tachyglossidae > Tachyglossus > Tachyglossus aculeatus. The sequence goes on along the minus strand of NC_052078.1, from coordinate 2,560,314 downwards.
ATTCCTCCCAAACCGCACAGCCATCAGCCCGTGCCAGGGGACGGGCTCGGGGGGCCCAGACCCTGCTGGACCACCTGTCCCGGGGGGCGCGAGGGGCAGAGTCGGGGGGTCCTCCGCCCCTCGACCCTCTGGGCGGTCAGCTCCTGGGCAGGGGACGTGTCCGTCTGACGCTCTTGTAGAGCGGCAGTCGGGTCAGGCCTGCCCTGCCCACCGGGCCGCCCGCTCCCCTGGGCGCTCAATAGGTGCCCGGGGAAATGCCACCCTGTGGGGCTGGAGGGGTGTGGGGTGAGAAGCAGCGGGGCTCAGTGCAAAGAGCTCCATTGTACTCCCGGGCGTTCGGTCCGGTGCTCTGCACACAGAAGCGCTCAATAATAATAATAATGATGATGGCATTTATTAAGCGCTTACTACATGCCAAGCACCGTTCTAAGCGCTGGGGAGGTGACAAGGTGATCAGGTTGGCCCACGGGGGGCTCACAGTCTTCAGCCCCATTTTCCAGATAATCATAATAATAATAATGTTGGTATTTGTGAAGCGCTTATTATGTGCCAAGCACTGTTCTAAGCGCTGGGGAGGTGACAGGGTGATAGTAATAATAATGATAAAGGCATTTATTAAGCGCTTACTATGTGCAAAGCACTGTTCTAAGCGCTGGGGAGGTGACAAGGTGATCAGGTTGGCCCACGGGGGGCTCACAGTCTTCAGCCCCATTTTCCAGATAATCATAATAATAATAATGTTGGTATTTGTGAAGCGCTTATTACGTGCCAAGCACTGTTCTAACCGCTGGGGAGGTGACAGGGTGATAATAATAAGAATGATAAAGGCATTTATTAAGCACTTACTATGTGCAAAGCACTGTTCTAAGCGCTGGGGAGGTGACAAGGTGATCAGGTTGGCCCACGGGGGGCTCACAGTCTTCAGCCCCATTTTCCAGATAATCATAATAATAATAATAATGTTGGTATTTGTGAAGCGCTTATTACGTGCCAAGCACTGTTCTAACCGCTGGGGAGGTGACAGGGTGATAATAATAAGAATGATAAAGGCATTTATTAAGCGCTTGCTATGTGCAAAGCACTGTTCTAAGCGCTGGGGAGGTGACAAGGTGATCAGGTTGTCCCACGGGGGGATCACAGTCTTCATCCCCATTTTCCAGATAATCATAATAATAATAATGTTGGTATTTGTGAAGCGCTTATTACGTGCCAAGCACTGGGGAGGTAACATGGTAATAATAATGATAATGGCATTTATTAAGCACTTACTATGTGCAAAGCACTATTCTAAGCACTGGGGAGGTGACAAGGTGATCACAGTTTTCATCCCCATTTTCCAGATAATCGTAATAATAATAATGTTGGTATTTGTGCAGCACTTACTACATGCCAGGGACCATTCTAAGCGCTGGGGAGGTGACAAGGTGATCAGGTTGGCCCACGGGGGGATCACAGTCTTCATCCCCATCTTACAGATGAGGGAACTGAGGCCCAGAGAAGTGAAGTGCCTCGCCCAAAGTCACCCAGCTGACAGTTGGTGGAGCCGGGATTTGAACCCATGACTTGGGACTCCAAAGCCCGGGCTCTTTCCACCGAGCCACGCTGCTGCTCGATAAATGCCGCCGACGGACTAGCCGGGCAGGGAGCGTGCCTTTGGTAGCGTCCCCTCCCAAGCGCTCAGGAGGCAGGGCCGCGCTGTCTGCCCCCGATCCCTCCCACTGTGGGCGGGCGATGCTCACCCACGCAGAGTGTGTCGGAGAGCGGGGTGCAGGGCCAGATGGTGACTTCGCTGCTGTTGCAGGGCGGGCGGGTGCTGGGCTCCTGGGAGAAGGTGCCCACCGGGCAGGGCTGGCAGGCCGCGGCCGCCCGGGGCCGTCCAGAAAGGAGCCGGGCGGGCAGAGGGCATCAAGGGCCGGGTCGCCACAGGGCTCGCAACGCTCCCAAGCGCCGCTGGACGTCGAGGTCTCACCTGGCGAGGCGAGGAGGGGTCGGAGGATCGGCCAGGGGCGTCTCCCCCACTCCCCGGGCACCCCCCGGGCATCCCCCGGACACCCTTTCATCCTTTCATCGCTATTACTACTAATAAATGCGGTATTTGTTAAGCGCTACTACTAATAAACATGGTAATTGCTAAGCGCTTACTATGCGCCAGCCACTATACTAAGGGCTGAGGTGAGTAACAACAATAATAATTGCATTTAAGCGCTTACTCTGTGCCAAGCGCCGTAGTGAGCACTGGGGTAAAGAATAATAATTGTGGGTATTTGTTAAGCGCTTGCTAGGTTCCAAGAACTGTACTAAAGGCTGGGTGAATAGCAACAATAATAATTGCATTTAAGTGCTTACTCTGTGCCAAGCGCTGTACTAAGCACCAGGGTAAAGAATAATAATCGTGGGTATTTGTTAAGCACTTGCTATGTTCCAAGAACTGCACTAAAGGCTGGGTGAATAGCGACAATAATAATCGCATTTAAGCGCTTACTCTGTGCCAAGCGCTGTACTAAGCACCAGGGTGAAGAATAATAATTGTGGGTATTCTTTAAGCACTTGCTATGTTCCAAGAACTGTACTAAAGGCTGGGGTGAATAACAACAATAATAATTGCATTTAAGCGCTTACTCTGTGCCAGGCCCTGTACTAAGCACCGGGGTGAAGAATAATCATAATTGTGAGTATTTTTTGAGCACTTGCTATGTTCCAAGAACTGTACTAAAGGCTGGGGTGAATAACAACAACAATAACTGCATTTAAGCGCTTTCTCTGTGCCAACCCCTGTACTAAGCACCGGGGTGAAGAATAATCATAATTGTGAGTATTTGTTAAGCGCTTGCTATGTTCCAAGAACTGTACTAAATGCTGGGGTGAATAACAACAATAATAATTGCATTTAAGCGCTTACTCTGTGCCAAGCCCTGTATTAAGCACCAGGGTGAAGAATAATCATAATTGTGAGTATTTGTTAAGCGCGTGCTATGTTCCAAGAACTGTACTAAATGCTGGAGTGAATAACAGCAATAATAATTGCATTTAAGCGCTTACTCTGTGCCAAGCACTGTACTAAGCACCAGGGTGAAGAATAATCATAATTGTGAGTATTTGTTGAGCGCTTGCTATGTTCCAAGAACTGTACTAAAGGCTGGGGTGAATAGCAACAATAATAATTGCATTTAAGCGCTTACTCTGTGCCAAGCGCTGTACTAAGCACCAGAGTAAAGAATAATAATTGTGGGTATTTGTTACTTGCTAGGTTCCAAGAACTGTACTAAGTGCTGGGATGAATAACAACAATAATAATTGTATTTAAGCGCTTACTCTGTGCCAAGCGCTGTACTAAGCACCAGGGTGAAGAATAATAATTGTGGGTATTTGTTAAGCGCCTGCTATGTTCCAAGACCTGTACTAAATGCTGGGGTGAATAACAGCAATAATAATTGCATTTAAGCGCTTACTTCCTGCCAGGCGCTGTACTAAGCACCGGGGTGAAGAATAATCATAATTGTGGGTATTTGTTAAGCGCTTGCTAGGTTCCAAGAACTGTACTAAGTGCTGCAGTGAAGAATAATAGTTGTGGGTATTTGTTAAGCACTTACTATGTGCCATGCACTGGGAATAATAATAATAATTGTGGGTATTTGTTAAGCGCTTGCTGTGTGCCAAGCGCTGTACTAAGCACCAGGGTGAAGAGTAATCATAATTGTGGGTATTTGTTAAGCGCTTACTATGTTCCAAGAACTGTACTAAATGCTGCGGTGAAGAATAATAGTTGTGGGTATTTGTTAAGCGCTTGCCGTGTGCCAAGCACTGTACTAAGCACTGGGGTGAATGATAATAATTGTGGGTATTTGTTAAGCGCTTACTGTGTGCCAAGCACTGTACTAAACGCTGAGATGAATACAAGCAAATGAGGTTGGACACAGTCCCTGCCCCAAGTGCGCCTCGAGTTCTTCACCCTCATTTTCCCATTTGGGAGTCAGAGGTCGTGGGTTCTAATCCCGGCTCCGCCACTCGTCAGCTGTGTGACTTTGGGTGAGTCACTCCCTGCCTCCGGGCCTCAGTTCCCTCATCTGTCAAATGGGGATGAAGACCGTGAGCCCCCCGTGGGACAACCTGATCACCTTGCATTCTCCCGGACACTTAGAACAGCGCTTGGCACAGAGTAAGCGCTTAACTTGGCTCAGTGGAAAGAGCCTGGGCTTTGGAGTCAGAGGTCGTGGGTTCAAATCCTGGCTCTGCCACTTGTCAGCTGGGTGACTTTGGGCGAGTCACTTCACTTCTCTGGGCCTCAGTTACCTCATCTTTAAAATGGGGATGAATACTGTGAGCCCCCCGTGAGACAATCTGATCACCGTTTAACCTCCCCGGCGCTTAGAACAGTGCTTTGCACATAGTAAGCGCTTAATAAATGCTATCATTATTAAATATTATCATCGTTATTATTTTCCAGAGGAGAGAACTGAGGCCCAGAGAAGTAAAGTGACTTGCCCCTGGCGTCGCACAGCTGACAGGTGGCAGAGACGGGATTAGAATTTATGACCTCGGGACTCCTCCCAGTTCCTAGCAACTTACTGAGCGCTTTACTGGGGGGCACAGCACTGTACTAAATGTTGGGGAGAGGATGATGCGGCGCTAAGCTTTGGGTGAGTCACTTCACTTCTCTGGGCCTCAGTTCCCTCATCTGTCAAATGGGGATGAAGACTGTGAGCCCCCCCGTGGGACAACCTCATCACCTTGGAACCTCCCCAGAGCTTAGAACTGTGCTTGGCACATAGTAAGTTCTTAATAAATGCCATCATTATTATTATTCTCTGGGCCTCAGTGACCTCATCTGTAAAATGGGGATGAAGACTATGAGCCCCCCGTGGGACAATCTGATCACCCTTGTTACCACCCCAGTGCTTAGAACGGTGCTTGGCACATAGTAAGTGCTTAATAAATGCCATTATCATTATTATTGTTATTATTATTATTAAAATGGGGATGAAGACTGTGAGCCCCCCCGTGGGACAACCTGATCCCCTTGTAACCTCCCCAGCGCTTAGAACGGCGCTTGGCACACAGTAAGCGCTTAACAAATACCATCATCATGATTATTATCCCCATTTTCCATTTCCCTTTAAGGCCCTACTGAGAGCTCACCTCGCCAGTTGTCAGCTGTGTGACTTTGGGCAAGTCACTTCTCTGGGCCTCAGTTCCCACATCTGTCAAATGGGGATGAAGACTGTGAGCCGCCCACAAGGGACAACCTGATCACCTTGTAACCTCCCCAAGCGCTTAGAACAGTGCTTGGCACACAGTAAGTGCTTAATAAATGCCATCATCATTATTATTAATAAAATGGGGATGAAGACTGTGAGCCCTCCGTGGGGCAACCTGATCACCTTGTAACCTCCCCAGCGCTTAGAACGGCGCTTGGCACACAGTAAGCACTTAATAAATGCCATTATTATTATTATTAATAAAATGGGGATGAAGACTGTGAGCCCCCCGTGGGACAACTTGATCACCTTGTAACCTCCCCAGTGCTTAGAACGGCGCTTGGCACACAGTAAGCGCTTAACAAATACCATCATCATTATTATCCCCATTTTCCATTTCCCTTCAAGGCCCTACTGAGAGCTCACCTCCTCCAGGAGGCCTTCCCAGACTGAGCCCCTTCCTTCCTCTCCCCCTCGCCCCCTCTCCATCCCCCCATCTTACCTCCTTCCCTTCCCCACAGCACCTGGATATATGGATATGTTTGTACAGATTTATTACTCTATTTTACTTGTACATATCTATTTTATTTTGTTAGTATGTTTGGTTTTGTTCTCTGTCTCCCCCTTTTAGACCGTGAGCCCACTGTTGGGTAGGGGCTGTCTCTAGATGTTGCCAGCTTGGACTTCCCAAGCGCTTAGTCCAGTGCTCTGCACACAGTATGCACTCAGTAAATCATCATCAGCATCATCAATTGTATTTATTGAGCGCTTACTGTGTGCAGAGCACTGGACTGAGCGCTTGGGAAGTACAAGTTGGCAACATATAGAGACGGTCCCTACCCAACAGTGGGCTCACAGTCTAAAATAAATATGATTGATTGATTGACTATGATTATAAACGGTCCCCTTCCCTGCCCACCCTCTGCGCGACGCCCTGCCACCCCGTCCCCTGGCACTTACTGGACGGACAGGGTTGGCAGCGGGTATCAGTGTCCCCCTGGGGCAGGGCCTCATCCAAACTTGGATCCTCCGCCGTCGCCAGGCTGCTCCCGCAGTCCGGCCTGCCGATGGACATAGTGGTCACCCAATGGGTCGCCCACCCACCCACCCACCCACAGACCCTCCGCCATCACCAGGCCGCACCCACACCCATGAGCAGCCGTGCCAGTTACCCATCTCTCCTTCCCTTCCCCACAGCACCTGTATATATGTATATATGTTTGTACTTACTTATTACTCTATTTATTTATTTTATTTATTTTACTTGTACATATCTATTCTATTTATTTTATTTTGTTAGTATGTTTGGTTTTGTTCTCTGTCTCCCCCTTTTAGACTGTGAGCCCGCTGTTGGGTAGGGACTGCCTCTATATGTTGCCAATTTGTACTTCCCAAGCGCTTAGTACAGTGCTCTGCACATAGTAAGCGCTCAATAAATACGATTGATGATGATGATCAGGTCTCACCCCCACCCACCCGCTGACCTTCCGCCGTCACCTGCAGATAATAATAATAATAATAATAATAATGGCATTTATTAAGCGCTTACTATGTTCCAAGCACTGTTCTAAGCGCTGGGGAGGTTACAAGGTAATCAGGTTGTCCCATGGGGGGCTCACAGTCTTCATCCCCATTTGACAGATGAGGTCACTGAGGAGGCCCAGTGGAGTGACTTGCCCCAAATCACACAGCTGACAAGGGGCTAATGAGACCAGAGAAAAATAATAATGGCATTTGTTAAGCGCTTACTAGGTGCAGAGCACTGTTCTAAGCGCTGGGCGCCGTTCTAATGCAGCTCAGTGGAAAGAGCGTGGGCTTGGGGGTCGGGGGTCGTGGGGTCTAATCCCGGCTCCGCCACTTAATAATAATAATAATGATGGCATTTATGAAGCGCTTACAAGGTGCAAAGCACCGTTCTAAGCGCTGGGGAGGTTACAAGGTGATGAGGTGGTCCCCGGGGGGCTCACAGTCTTCATTCCCATTTTAATAATAATAATAATGACATTTATTAAGCGCTTACTATGTGCAAAACACCGTTCTAAGCGCTGGGGAGGTTACAAGGTGATGAGGTGGTCCCACGGGGGGCTCACAGTCTTCATCCCCATTTTAACATATCCCCTTGTATCCTCCGCAGCACTTAGAACAGTGCTTGGCACATAGTAAGCGCTTAACAAATATCATTATTATGATTGTCATTGGGCAGACAACTGGTGGCTAGCTCTCTTCCTCCCTTCAAGGCCCTACTGAGAGCTCACCTCCTCCGGGAGGCCTTCCCAAACTGAGCCCCCTTTTTCCTCTCTTCCTCCCCCATCCCGCCCGCCCTACCACCTTTCCCTCCCCACAGCACCTGTATAGATGTATAGATGTTTGTACGGATTTATTATTCTATTTATTTTATTTGGACATATTTATTCTATTGATTTTATTTGGTCAATCCTCCCCCTCCCCATCCCCCCCGCCTTCCCTCCTTCCCCTCCCCACAGCACCTGTATATATGTATAGATGTTTGTACGGATTTATTACTCTATTTATTTATTTTATTTCTACATATTTATTCTATTGATTTTATTTTGTTAATATGTTTTGTTTTGTTGCACCTGTATATGTGTATATGTGTTTACGGATTTATCACTCTATTTGTACATATTTATTCTAATATTTGTACATATTTATTCTATTGATTTTATTTGGCTAATCCTCCCCATCCCCATCCCCCCCCCCCCCCGCCTTCCCTCCTTCTCCTCTCCACGGCACCCGTATATATGTATATATGTTTGTACGGATTGATTACTCTATTTATTTTATTTGTACATATTTATTCTATTGATTTTATTTTAATATGTTTTGTTGTACCTGTATATATGTATAGATGTTTGTACGGATTTATTACTCTATTTATTTTATTTGTACATATTTATTCTATTGATTTTATTTTGTTAATATGTTTTGTTTTGTTGTACCTGTATATATGTATAGATGTTTGTACGGATTTATTACTCTATTTATTTTATTTGTACATATTTACTCTATTGATTTTATTTTGTTAATATGTTTTGTTTTGTTGTACCTGTATTTATGTATATATGTTTGTACGGATTTATTACCTTATCTAATTTGTACATATTTATTCTATTGATTTTATTTTGTTAATATGTTTTGTTTTGTTGTACCTGTATCTATGTATAGATGTTTGTACAGATTTATTACTCTATTTTATTTGTACATATTTATTCTATTGATTTTATTTGGTTAATCCTCCCCCTCCCCATCCCCCCTGCCCTCCCTCCTTCCCCTCCCCACAGCACCTGCATAGACGTATATATGTTGGTACGGATTTATTACTCTATTTATTTTATTTGTACATATTTATTCTATTGATTTTATTTTGTTAATACGTTTTGTTTTGTTGCACCTGTATATGTGTGTAGATGTTTGTACGGATTTATTACTCTATTTTATTTGAACATATTTATTCTATTGATTTTATTTTGTTAATGTTCTGTTTTGTTGCACCTGTATATATGTTTGTACGGATTTATTACTCTATTTATTGATTTTATTTGGACATATTTATTCTATTGATTTGATTTTGTTAATATGTTTTGTTTTGTTGTCCATCTCCCCCTTCTAGACCGTGAGCCAAACCTGGTGACTCCCAGGCCCGTGCCCCAACCCCATGCAGCAGACAAATGGCAGCAAACCTTGTGACTCCTTTTAGACTGTGAGCCCACTGTTGGGTAGGGACTGTCCCTATATGTTGCCAACTTGTACTTCCCAAGCGCTTAGTACGGTGCTCTGCACACAGTAAGCGCTCAATAAATACGATTGATGATGATGACTCCCAGGCCCGTGCCCCAACCCCATGCAGCAGACAAATGGCAGCAAACCTTGTGACTCCTTTTAGACTGTGAGCCCACTGTTGGGTAGGCACTGTCCCTATATGTTGCCAACTTGTACTTCCCAAGCGCCTAGTACAGTGCTCTGCACACAGTAAGCGCTCAATAAATACGATTGACGATGACTCCCAGGCCCGTGCCCCAACCCCATGCAGCAGACAAATGGTAGCAAACCTCGTGACTCCTTTTAGACTGTGAGCCTACTGTTGGGTAGGGACTGTCTCTACATGTTGCTGACTTGTACTTCCCAAGCGCTTAGTCCAGTGCTCTGCACACAGTAAGCGCTCAATAAATACGATTGATGATGATGATGATGACTCCCATGCCCGTGCCCCAACCCCATGCAGCAGACGAATGGCAGCAAACCTTGTGACTCCTTTTAGACTGTGAGCCCACTGTTGGGTAGGGACTGTCTCTCTATGTTGCCAACTTGTACTTCCCAAGCACTTAGTCCAGTGCTCTGCACACAGTAAGCGCTCAATAAATACGATTGATGATGATGATGATGACTCCCAGGCCCGTACCCCAACCTCATGCAGCAGACAAATGGCAGCAAACCTCGTGACTCCCAGGCCCATACCCCAACCTCATGCAGCAGACAAATGGCAGCAAACCTGGTGACTCCCAGGCCCGTGCCCCAACCCCATGCAGAAGACGAATGGCAGCAAACCTCGTGACTCCTTTTAGACTGTGAGCCCACTGTTGGGTAGGGACTGTCTCTATATGTTGCCAACTTGTCCTTTCCCAGCGCTTAGTCCAGTGCTCTGCACACAGTAAGGGCTCAATAAATACGATTGATGATGATGACAATGGTGACTCCCAGGCCCGTGCCCTGTCCCCATGCAGCAGACGAATGGCAGCAAACCTTGTGACTCCTTTTAGACTGTGAGCCTACTGTTGGGTAGGGACTGTCTCTCTATGTTGCCAACTTGGACTTCCCAAGCGCTTAGTACGGTGCTCTGCACACAGTAAGCACTCAGTAAATATGATTGATGATGATGACTCCCAGGCCCGCGCCCCAACCCCATGCAGCGAACAAATGTCAGCAAACCTCGTGACTCCCAGGCCCGCGCCCCAACCCCATGCCATACTGCTTCTCTATCGATGGTTATCGATTGATCCCTGGTATGTACTGAGCGCTCGCGTGCTTTGTGTGCTTTGTGTCCCACAGGGGGCTCACAGTCTTCCTCCCCATTTTGCAGATGAGGTAACTGAGGCCCAGGGAAGTGAAGTGACTTGCCCAAAGTCACACAGATGACAATTGGCAGAGCTGGGATTTGAACCCATGACCTTCCTCCCTTCAAGGACCTACTGAGAGCTCACCTACACCAGGAGGCCTTCCCAGACTGAGCCCCTTCCTTCCTCTCCCCCTCATGCCCCTCTCCATCCCCCCATCTTACCTCCTTCCCTTCCCCACAGCACCTGTGTCTATGTATATATGTTTGTACATATTTATTACTCTCTATTTATTTATTTTACTTGTACATATCTATTCTATTTATTTTATTTTGTTAGTTTGTTTGGTTTTGTTCTCTGTCTTCCCCCTTTTAGACTGTGAGCCCAGTGTTGGGTAGGGACCGTCTCTAGATGTTGCCAACTTGTACTGCCCAAGCGCTTAGTCCAGTGCCCTGCACACAGTAAGCGCTCAATAAATACGATTGAGGATGATGATGAAGACTCCGAGGCCCATGCCCCAACCCATACAGCAGACGAATGGCAGCAAACCCTGTGACTCCCAGGCCCGTGCCCCAACCCCATGCAGCAGACAAATGGCAGCAAACCTTGTGACTCCTTTTAGACTGTGAGCCTACTGTTGGGTAGGGACTGTCTCTATATGTTGCCAACTTGTACTTCCCAAGCGCTTAGTACAGTGCTCTGCACGCAGTAAGCGCTCAATAAATACGATTGATGATGATGATGATGACTCCCAGGCCCATGCCCCAACCCCATGCAGCAGACAAATGGCAGCAAACCTTGTGACTCCTTTTACACTGTAAGCCTACTGTTGGGTAGGGACAGCTCTTATGTTGCCAACTTGGACTTCCCAAGCGCTTAGTCTAGTGCTCTGTACACAGTAAGCGCTCAATAAATACGATTGATGATGATGACGATGACTCCCAGGCCCATGCCCCAACCCCATGCAGCAGACTAATGGCAGCAAACCCTGTGACTCCCAGGCCCGTGCCCCAACCCCATGCAGAAGACGAATGGCAGCAAACCTTCTGACTCCTTTTAGACTGTGAGCCCACTGTTGGGTAGGGACTGTCCTATATGTTGCCAACTTGTACTTCCCAAGCGCTTAGTCCAGTGCTCTGCACACAGTAAGTGCTCAATAAATATGATTGATGATGATGATGATGACTCCCAGGCCCATGCCCTAACCCCATGCAGCAGACAAGTGGCAGCAAACCTCGTGACTCCCAGGCCTGCGCCCCAACCCCATGCCATACTGCTTCTCTATCGATGGTTATCGATTGATCCCTGGTATGTACTGAGCGCTCACGTGCTTTTTGTCCCACAGGGGGCTCACAGTCTTCCTCCCCATTTTTGCAGATGAGGTAACTGAGGCCCAGAGAAGTGAAGTGACTTGCCCAAAGTCACACAGCTGACAATTGGGAGCTGGGATTTGAACCCATGACCTTCCTCCCTTCAAGGACCTACTGAGAGCTCAACTCCTCCAGGAGGCCTTCCCAGACTGAGCCCATTCCTCTCCCCCTCGTCCCCCTCTCCATACCCCCCATCTCACCTCCTTCCCTTCCCCACAGCACCTGTATATATGTATATATGTTTGTACATATTTATTACTCTATTTATTTATTTTACTTGTACATATCTATTCTATTTATTTTATTTTGTTTGTTTGGTTTCGTTCTCTGTCTCCCCCTTTTTAGACTGTGAGCCCACTGTTCGGTAGGGACTGTATATGTTGCCAACTTGTACTTCCCAAGCGCTTAGTCCAGTGCTCTGCACACAGTAAGCGCTCAATAAATACAATTGATGATGATGACGATGACTCCCAGGCCCGTGCCCTAACCCCATGCAGCAGACAAATGGCAGCAAACCGTGGGACTCCCAGGCCCGTGCCCCGACCCCATGCAGCAGACAAATGGCAGCAAACCTTGTGACTCCTTTTAGACTGTGAGCCCACTGTTGGGTAGGGACTGTCTCTAGATGTTGCCAACTTGTACTTCCCAAGCGCTTAGTACAGTGCTCTGCACAGCAAGCGCTCAATAAATATGATTGATGATGATGACTCCCAGGCCCGTGCCCCAACCCCATGCAGCAGACAAATGGCAGCAAACCTTGTGACTCCTTTTAGACTGTGAGCCCACTGTTGGGTAGGCACTGTCCCTATATGTTGCCAACTTGTACTTCCCAAGTGCCTAGTCCAGTGCTCTGCACACAGTAAGCGCTCAATAAATACGATTGACGATGACTCCCAGGCCCGTGCCTCAACCCCACGCAGCAGACAAATGGTAGTAAACCTCATGACTCCTTTTAGACTGTGAGCCCACTGTTGGGTAGGGACTGTCTCTACATGTTGCTGACTTGTACTTCCCAAGCGCTTAGTCCAGTGCTCTGCACACAGTAAGCGCTCAATAAATACGATTGATGATGATGATGATGACTCCCATGCCCGTGCCCCAACCCCATGCAGCAGACGAATGGCAGCAAACCTTGTGACTTCTTTTAGACTGTGAGCCCACTGTTGGGTAGGGACTGTCTCTATAGGTTGCCAACTTGTACTTCCCAAGCGCTTAGTCCAGTGCTCCGCACACAGTAAGCGCTCAATAAATACGATTGATGATGATGATGATGACTCCCAGGCCCGTACCCCAACCTCATGCAGCAGACAAATGGCAGCAAACCTCGTGACTCCCAGGCCCGTGCTCTAACCCCATGCAGAAGACGAATGGCAGCAAACCTTGTGACTCCTTTTAGACTGTGAGCCCACTGTTGGGTAGCGACCGTCTCTATATGTTGCCAACTTGTCCTTTCCCAGCGCTTAGTCCAGTGCTCTGCACACAGTAAGGGCTCAATAAATACGATTGATGATGATGACTCCCAGGCCCGTGCCCTGTCCCCATGCAGCAGACAAATGGCAGCAAACCTTGTGACTCCTTTTCGACTGTTAGCCCACTGTTGGGTAGGGACTGTCTCTCTATGTTGCCAACTTGTACATCCCAAGTGCTTAGTACGGTGCTCTGCACACAGTAAGCGCTCAATAAATACGATTGATGATGATGACTCCCAGGCACGTGCCCCAACCCCATGCAGCAGACAAATGGCAGCAAACCTCGTGACTCCCAGGCCCGCGCCCCAACCCCATGCCATACTGCTTCTCTATCGATGGTTATCGATTGATCCCTGGTATGTACTGAGCGCTCGCGTGCTTTGTGTGCTTTGTGTCCCACAGGGGGCTCACAGTCTTCCTCCCCATTTTGCAGATGAGGTAACTGAGGCCCAGAGAAGTGAAGTGACTTACCCAAAATCACACAGCTGACAATTGGCAGAGCTGGGATTTGAACCCATGACCTTCCTCCCTTCAAGGCCCTACTGAGAGCTCACCTCCTCCAGGAGGCCTTCCCAGACTGAGCCCCTTCCTTCCTCTCCCCCTCGTCCCCCTCTCCATCCCCCCATCTTACCTCCTTCCCTTCCCCACAGCACCTGTATATATGTATATATGTTTGTACAGATTTATTACTCTTTATTTATTTATTTATTTATTTTACTTGTACATATCTATTCTATTTATTTTATTTTGTTTGGTTTTGTTCTCTGTCTCCCCCACTTTTAGACTGTGAGCCCTCTGTTGGGTAGGGACCATCTCTAGATGTTGCCAACTTGGACTTCCCAAGCGCTTAGTACGGTGCTCTGCACACAGTAAGCGCTCAATAAATACGATTGATGATAATGATGATGACTCCCAGGCCCGTGCCCTAACCCCATGCAGCAGACGAATGGCAGCAAACCTTTTGACTCCTTTGGGACTGTGAGCCTACTGTTGGGTAGGGACTGTCTCTCTAAATGTTGCCAACTTGTACTTCCCAAGCGCTTAGTCCAGTGCTCTGCACACAGTAAACGCTCAATAAATACGATTGATGATGATGATGAAATGGCAGCAAACCTCGTGACTCCCAGGCCTGTGCCCCAACCCCATGCAGCAGACAAATGGCAGCAAACCTTGTGACTCCTTTTAGACTATGAGCCCACTGTTGTGAGCCCCCTGTATATATGTATATATGTTTGCACATATTTATTACTCTATTTATTTATTTATTTATTTTACTTGTACATAACTATTCTATTTATTTTGTTAGTATGTTTGGTTTTGTTCTCTGTCTCCCCCCCTTTTAGACTGTGAGCCCACTGTTGGGTAGGGACCATCTCTAGATGTTGCCAACTTGGACTTCCCAAGCGCTTAGTACGGTGCTCTGCACACAGTAAGCGCTCAATAAATACGATTGAGGATGATGATGAAGACTCTGAGGCCCATGCCCCAACCCATACAGCAGACGAATGGCAGCAAACCCTGTGACTCCCAGGCCCGTGCCCCAACCCCATGCAGCAGACAAATGGCAGCAAACCTTGTGACTCCTTTTAGACTGAGAGCCTACTGTTGGGTAGGGACTGTCCCTATATGTTGCCAACTTGGACTTCCCAAGCGCTTAGTACAGAGCTCTGCACACAGTAAGCGCTCAATAAATACGATTGATGATGATGACTCCCAGGCCCGCACCCCAACCCCATGCAGCAGACAAATGGTAGCAAACCTCGTGACTCCTTTTAGACTGTGAGCCTACTGTTGGGTAGGGACTGTCTCTACATGTTGCTGACTTGTACTTCCCAAGCGCTTAGTACAGTGCTCTGCACACAGTAAGCGCTCAATAAATACGATTGATGATGATGATGACTGTCTCTATATGTTGCCAACTTGGACTTCCCAAGCGCTTAGTACGGTGCTCTGCATGCAGTAAGCGCTCAATAAATCCGATTGATGATGATGACTCCCAGGCCCGCACCCCAACACCATGCAGCAGACAAATGGCAGCAAACCTTGTGACTCCTTTTAGACTGTGAGCCTACTGTTGGGTAGGGACTGTCTCTAGATGTTGCCAACTTGTCCTTCCCAAGCGCTTAGTACGGTGCTCTGCACACAGTAAGCGCTCAATAAATATGATTGATGATGATGATGATGACTCCCAGGCCCGCGCCCCAACCCCATGCAGCAGACAAATGGCAGCAAACCTGGTGACTCCCAGGCCCGTGCCCCAACCCCATGCAGCAGACAAATGGCAGCAAACCTTGTGACTCCTTCTAGACTGTGAGCCCACTGCTGGGTAGGGACCGTCTCTATATGTTGCCAACTTGGACTTCCCAAGTGCTTAGTACGGTGCTCTGCACACAGTAAGCGCTCAATAAATACGATTGATGATGATGACTCCCAGGCACGTGCCCCAACCCCATGCAGCAGACAAATGGCAGCAAACCTCGTGACTCCCAGGCCCACGCCCCAACCCCATGCCATACTGCTTCTCTATCGATGGTTATTGATTGATCCCTGGTATGTACTGAGCGCTCGCGTGCTTTGTGTGCTTTGTGTCCCACAGGGGGCTCACAGTCTTCCTCCCCATTTTACAGATGAGGTAACTGAGGCCCAGAGAAGTGAAGTGACTTGCCCAAATTCACACAGCTGACAATTGGGAGCTGGGATTTGAACCCATGACCTTCCTCCCTTCAAGGCCCTACTGAGAGCTCACCTCCTCCAGGAGGCCTTCCCAGACTGAGCCCATTCCTCTCCCCCTCGTCCCCCTCTCCATCCCCCCATCTCACCTCCTTCCCTTCCCCACAGCACCTGTATATATGTATATATGTTTGTACAGATTTATTACTCTATTTATTTATTTATTTATTTTACTTGTACATATCTATTCTATTTATTTTATTTTGTTAGTTTGTTTGGTTTTGTTCTCTGTCTCCCCCCTTTTAGACTGTGAGCCCACTGTTGGGTAGGGACTGTATATGTTGCCAACTTGTACTTCCCAAGCGCTTAGTCCAGTGCTCTGCACACAGTAAGCGCTCAATAAATACGATTGATGATGATGACGATGACTCCCAGGCCCATGCCCCAACCCCATGCAGCAGACTAATGGCAGCAAACCCTGTGACTCCCAGGCCCGTGCCCCAACCCCATGCAGAAGACGAATGGCAGCAAACCTTGTGACACCTTTTAGACTGTGAGCCCACTGTTGGGTAGGGACTGTCTCTATATGTTGCCAACTTGTACTTCCCATGCGCTTAGTACAGTGCTCTGCACACAGTAAGCGCTCAATAAATACGATTGATGATGATGATAATGACTCCCAGGCCCGTGCCCTGTCCCTATGCAGCAGACAAGTGGCAGCAAACCTCGTGACTCCCAGGCCCGTGCCCCAACCCCATGCAGCAGACAAATGGCAGCAAACCTTCTGACTCCTTTTAGACTGTGAGCCCACTGTTGCGTAGGGACCATCTCTATATGTTGCCCACTTGTCCTTCCCAAGCGCTTAGTACAGTGCTCTGCACACAGTAAGCGCTCAATAAATACGATTGATGATGATGACGATGACTCCCAGGCCCGTGCCCCAACCCCATGCAGAAGACGAATGGCAGTAAACCTTGTGACTCCTTTTAGACTGTGAGCCTACTGTTGGGTAGGGACTGTCTCTAGATGTTGCCAACTTGTACTTCCCAAGCGCTTAGTCCGGTGCTCTGCACACAGTAAGCGCTCAATAAATATGATTGATGATGATGATGATGACTCCCAGGCCCGCGCCCCAACCCCATGCAGCAGACAAATGGCAGCAAACCTTGTGACTCCCAGGCCCGTGCCCTGATCCCATGCCATACTGCTTCTCTATCGGTGGTTATCGATTGATCCCTGGTATGTACTGAGTGCTCGCGTGCTTTGTGTCCCACAGGGGGCTCACAGTCTTCCTCCCCATTTTGCAGATGAGGTAACTGAGGCCCAGAGAAGTGAAGTGACTTGCCCAAAATCACACAGCTGACAACTGGCAGAGCTGGGATTTGAACCCATGACCTTCCTCCCTTCAAGGACCTACTGAGAGCTCACCTCCTCCAGGAGGCCTTCCCAGACTGAGCCCCTTCCTTCCTCTCCCCCTCGTCCCCCTCTCCATCCCCCCATCTTACCTCCTTCCCTTCCCCACAGCACCTGTATAGATGGATATATGTTTGTACATATTTATTACTCTATTTATTTATTTATTTTACTTGTACATATCTATTCTATTTATTTTATTTTGTTAGTTTGTTTGGTTTTGTTCTCTGTCTCCCCCATTTTAGACTGTGAGCCCACTGTTGGGTAGGGACCGTCTCCAGATGTTGCCAACTTGGACTTCCCAAGCGCTTAGTACAGTGCGCTGCACACAGTAAGCACTCAATAAATACGATTGATGATGATGATGATGATGACTCCCAGGCCCGTACCCCAACCCCGTGCTGCAGAGGAATGGCAGCAAACCTTGTGACTCCCAGGCCCGAGCCCCAACCCTATGCAGAAGACGAATGGCAGCAAACCTTCTGACTCCTTTTGGACTGTGAGCCTACTGTTGGGTAGGGACTGTCTCTCTATACGTTGCCAACTTGTACTTCCCAAGCGCTTAGTCCAGTGCTCTGCACACAGTAAGCGCTCAATAAATACGATTGATGATGATGATGAAATGGCAGCAAACCTCGTGACTCCCAGGCCTGTGCCCCAACCCCATGCAGCAGACAAATGGCAGCAAACCTTGTGACTCCTTTTAGACTATGAGCCCACTGTTGTGAGCCCCCTGTATATATGTATATATGTTTGTACATATTTATTACTCTATTTATTTATTTATTTATTTTACTTGTACATATCTATTTATTTCGTTAGTATGTTTGGTTTTGTTCTCTGTCTCCCCCTTTTAGACTGTGAGCCCACTGTTGGGTAGGGACTGTCTCTATAGGTTGCCAACTTGTATTTCCCAAGCGCTTAGTACAGTGCTCTGCACATAGTAAGCGCTCAATAAATACAATTGATGATGATGTTGGGTAGGGACTGTATATGTTGCCAACTTGGACTTCCCAAGCGCTTAGTACAGTGCTCTGCACACAGTAAGCGCTCAATAAATACAATTGATTGATTGATTGATTGGCAGCAAACCTTGTGACTCCCAGGCCCGTGCCCCAACCCCATGCAGCAGACAAATGGCAGCAAACCTTGTGACTCCTTTTAGACTGTGAGCCTACTGTTGGGTAGGGACTGTCTCTATACGTTGCCAACTTGTCCTTCCCAAGCGCTTAGTACAGTGCTCTGCACACAGTAAGCGCTCAATAAATACGATTGATGATGATGACTCCCAGGCCCGTGCCCCGACCCCATGCAGCAGACAAATGGCGGCAAACCTTGTGACACCTTTTAGACTGTGAGCCCACTGTTGGGTAGGGACTGTCTCTATAAGTTGCCAACTTGTACTTCCCAAGCGCTTAGTACAGTGCTCTGCACACAGTAAGCGCTCAATAAATACGATTGACTGATTGTGTGTGTGTGTGTGTGTGTATCTTGCACAGAGCACCGATTGTGTGTTCCCCCCCACCCCCCTCAGCCTGCCACACTGCCCCAGGCCCTTTCTGAGGGGCAGCCAGGGACCCCCTCCCCTCCCCACCGCACCCCCGGACGGGCTCATTCATTCATTCCTTCATTCAGTCGTATTTATTGAGCGCTTACTGTGTGCAGAGCACTGTACTAAGCGCCTGGGAAGTCCAAGTCCAGCGCTTAAAACGGTGCCTGCCACTTAAGAAATGCCATCATCATCTATCCCAGCGCTTAGAACAGTGCCTGCCACTTAAGAACTGCCATCATTATTATCTACCCCAGCACTTAGAACAGTGCCTGCCACTTAAGAAATGTCATCATTATTATCATCTACCCCAGCGCTTAGAACAGTGCCTGGCCCTTAAGAAATGCCATCACTGTTATCTATTGCAGCGCTTAGAACAGTGCCTGGCCCTTAAGAAACACCACCATTATTATCTACCCCAGCACTTAGAACAGTGCCTGCCACTTAAGAAATGTCATCATTATTATCATCTACCCCATCGCTTAAAAGAGTGCCTGGCACTTAAGAAATGCCATCATTATTATCTACCCCAGCGCTTAGAAGAGTGCCTGCCACTTAAGAAATGCCATCACTATTATCTATTGCAGGGCTTGGAACAGTGCCTGCCACTTAAGAAATGCGATCACTGTTATCTTCCCCAGCGCTTAAAACAGTGCCAGGCCCTTAAGAAATGCCATCATTATTATCTACCCCAGCGCTCAGAACAGTGCCTGCCACTTAAGAAATGCCATCATTATCATCTATCCCAGCGCTTAGAACAGTGCCTGGCACTAAAGAAATGCCATCATTATCATCTACCCCAGCGCTTGGAACAGTGCCTGGCCCTTAAGAAATGCCATCATTATCATCTATCCAAGCGCTCAGAACAGTGCCTGCCACTAAAGAAATGCCATCATTATCATCTACCCCAGCGCTTAGAACAGTGCCTGCCACTAAAGAAATGCCATCATTATCATCTACCCCAGCGCTTAGAACAGTGCCTGGCCCTTAAGAAATGCCATCATTATCATCTATCCAAGTGCTCAGAACAGTGCCTGCCACTAAAGAAATGCCATCATTATCATCTACCCAGTGCTTAGAACAGTGCCTGGCACTTCAGAAATGCCATCATTATCATCTACCCCAGCGCTCAGAAGAGTGCCTGCCACTTAAGAAATGCCATCATTATCATCTAATCAAGCACTTACAACAGTGCCTGGCACTTAAGAAATGCCATCGCTATTATCATCTACCCCAGCGCTTAGAATAGTGCCTGGCCCTTAAGAAATGCCATCACTATTATCTATCGCAGTGCTTAGAACAGTGCCTGCCACTTAAGAAATGCCATCATTATTATCATCTACCCCAGCGCTTAGAACAGTGCCTGGCACTTAAAAAATGCCATCATTATTATCTGCCCCAGCGCTTAGAACAGTGCCTGGCAATTAAGAAATGCCATCATTATTATAGATAAAATTGTTGCCAGGAAGCCCTCCCACTAGCAAAGAGAAAAGAGAGGCAGAGGCCCGACTTGAGTTTCAGGCGGGGAATCGCTTTGAACAGTGCTTTGCACATAGCAAGCGCTTAATAAATGCCATTAAAAACAAACAAAAAGAGTGAACCGTCTGTTGCAGTGTCCTCTCCCTGGCGCTCATTACAGTGCTCTGCACATACTAAGCGCTCCATGACCGACCGATGGGGCCCATGGCTTAGGTTCTGGGCAGGCCGACATGGGCAGACCTTTCAAGTTCATTCATTCATTCATTCATTCATTCATTCATTCAATCGTATTTATTGAGCGCTTGCTGTGTGCAGAGCACTGTACTAAGCGCTTGGGAAGTCCAAGTTGGCAACATCTAGAGACGGTCCCTACCCGACAATGGGCTCACATCATCCCTTGCTGCCCGGAGAACCGAGGGCGGCGGGAGGGAGACTCTGTGTGTCTGTATCCCTGTGTGTGTGTGTGTGTGTGTGTGTGTGTGTGTGCCCAAGCGCTTCGTACAGTGCTCTGCACACAGTAAGCGCTCAATAAATACGACGGAATGAATGAATGAATGTCTGTGTCTGTATGTGTGTGTTTGTCTGTGTTTCTGTGTGTCTCGGTGTGTTTCCGTGTCTGTGTGTCCATTTGTCTGCGTGTGTTTCTGTGTGTGTGTGTGTGTGTATGTATCTGTGTCTTTGTGTGTCTGTGTTTGTGTGGGTGTCTCTGTGTGTCTCTGGGTGTTTCTGTGTCTGTGTCTCTCTGTGTGTGTCTGCGTGTCTCTGTGTCTGTCTGCGTGTTTCTTTCTCTGTGTGTATCTCTGTGTGTGTGTCTCTGTGTGTTTGTGTATTTCTGTGTGTGTGTATCTGTGTGTGTCTGTGTGTTTGTGTCTGTGTGTGTGTCTTTGTGTATATCTGTGAGTGTGTGTGTACCCGCTCCCCCCCGCCCCCGGGCAGCTTTGTCCCGCCCGCGTTCCCTGCGAGCAGCGCTTAGTGCAGCACCGTGCTCAGTTCCCAGTGAGCGCCCAATAAGTACGACCGACTGACCGAACGCCTTCCGGTTGGGGGGCGTCCCCCCCGCCCCCCCCCACAGACACACACAGACGGACGGACGGGGGGACAGAGTCCCTGACCTGGGCCCTCGGGGGGGGGCAGCAGCAGGAGCGTCAGGATCCGAACCCAGGCCCCGTCCATGGCGGCGTTGGCGTTGTTGGGCCGCTCCTCCTCGCCCACCGGGGCCACGCCCATCCGACCCCTCCCCCCCTAAAACCAACCAACCAATCAATCAATCCTATTTATTGAGCGCTTACTGTGTGTGCCGAGTACTGTACTAAGCGCTTGGGAAGTCCAAGTTGGCAACATAGTCCAATCAGCCCTATTGATGATCATCATCAAGGCTAATCATCATTGTACTTAATAATAATGTTGGTATTTGTTGGGCGCTTACTATGTGCCGAGCACTGGACTAAGCGCTTGGGAAGTCCAAGTTGGCAACATAGTCCAATCAGCTCTACTGATGATCATCATCAAGGATAATCATCATAGTACTTAATAATAATGTTGGTATTTGTTAAGCGCTTACTATGTGTCGAGCACTGTACTAAGTGCTTGGGAAGTCCAAGTTGGCAACATAGTCCAATCAGCCCTATTGATGATCATCATCAAGGATAATCATCATAGTACTTAATAAATGATGTTGGTATTTGTTGAGCGCTTACTATGTGCCGAGCACTGTACTAAGCGTTTGGGAAGTCCAAGTTGGCAACATAGTCCAATCAGCCCTATTGATGATCATCATCAAGGCTAATCATCATTGTACTTAATAATAATGTTGGTATTTGCTGGGCGCTTACTATGTGCCGAGCACTGGACTAAGCGCTTGGGAAGTCCAAGTTGGCAACATAGTCCAATCAGCCCTATTGATGATGATCATCAAGGATAATCATCATTGTACTTAATAGTGATGTTGGTATTTGTTGAGCGCTTACTATGTGCCGAGCACTGTACTAAGCGCTTGGGAAGTCCAAGTTGGCAACATAGTCCAATCAGCCCTATTGATGATGATCATCAAGGATAATCATCACTGTACTTAATGATGTTGGTATTTGTTAAGCGCTTACTATGTGCCAAGCGCTGTTCTAAGCGCTGGGGAGGTCACAAGGTGATCACGTGGTCCCACAATCTTCATCCCCATTGTCCTTCCCAAGTGCTTAGTCCAGTGCTCTGCACACAGTAAGCGCTCAATAAATACGACCGAATGAATGAATGAATTTTCCAGATGAGGGAACTGAGGCCTGGAGAAGTGAAGTGACTTGCCCAAAGTCACCCAGCTGACAGTTGGCAGAGCTGGGATTTGAACCCATGACCTCTGACTCCAGAGCCCGGGCTCTTTCCACTGAGCCAGTACTTGTTGGGCACTTACGGCCGGCCACCGTACTAAGTGCTTACTGTGTGCACAACACTGGACTAAGGCACTTGGGAGAGGACAACAGTAAAATCATAATTAATAATAATAATGCTGGTATTTGTTAAGCACTTGCTACTACTACTAATGATGGCATTTATTAAGCACTTACAACGTGCAGAGCACTGTTCTAAGCGCTGGGGAGGTGATCGGGTTGTCCCACGGGGGGCTCACAGTCTTCATCCCCATTTGACAGATGAGGGAACTGAGGCCCAGAGAAGTGAAGTGGCTGGCCCAAAGTCACACAGCTGACAATAATAATGATGACATTCGTTAAGCGATTACTATGTGTGAAGCACCGTTCTAAGCGCTGGGGGGGATACAAGGTGATGAGGTTGTCCCACAGGGGGCTCACGGTCTTCATTCCCATTTGACAGATGAAGGAACTGAGGCCCAGAGAAGTGAAGTGACTGGCCCAAAGTCACACAGCTGACAATAATAATGATGACATTCGTTAAGCCATTACTACGTGCGAAGCACCGTTCTAAGCGCTTGGGGGGATACAAGGTGATCAGGTTGTCCCACGGGGGGCTCACAGTCTTAGTCCCCATTTTACAGATGAGGTAACTGAGGCCAGGAGAAGTAAAGTGACTCGCCCAAGGTCACCCAGCAGATAATAATAATGATGACATTTGTTAAGTGATTACCATGTGTGAAGCACTGTTCTAAGCGCTGGGGGGGATACGAGGTGATCAGGTTGTCCCACGGGGGCCTCGCGATCTTCATTCCCATTTGACAGATGAAGGAACTGAGGCCCAGAGAAGTGAAGTGACTGGTCCAAAGTCACACAGCTGACAATAATAATGATGACATTCGTTAAGCGATTACTATGTGCGAAGCACCGTTCTAAGCGCTGGGGGGGATACAAGGTGATCAGGTTGTCCCACAGGGTGCTCACGGTCTTCATTCCCATTTGACAGATGAGGGAACTGAGGCCCAAAGAAGTTTAGATCCCAAGCGTTTAGTCCAGTGCTCTGCACACAGTAAGCGCTCAATAAATACGATTGAATGAATGAAGTGACTCGCCCAAAGTCACACAGCAGACAGGTGGCGGAGCCGGGATTAGAACCCACAACCTCTGACTCCGCAGCCCGGGCTCTTTCCACTGAGCCACGCTGCTTCTCTAGCAGCCACGGCCCCTGCCCACCAGGAGCTGACTGTCTAGACGAGGGGATACAAGGGGATCAGGTTGTCCCCCGTGGGGCTCACGGTCTTCATCTCCATTTGACAGATGAGGGAACTGAGGCCCAGAGAAGTGAAGTGACCGGCCCAAAGTCACACAGCTGATAATAATAATAATAATGATGATATTTGTTAAGCGATTACTATGTGTGAAGCACCGTTCTAAGCGCTGGGGGGGATACAAGGGGATCAGGTTTTCCCCCGTGGGGCTCACGGTCTTCATCTCCATTTGACAGATGAGGGAACTGAGGCCCAGAGAAGTGAAGTGACTGGCCCAAAGTCACACAGCTGACAATAATAATAATAATAATAATAATAATAATAATAATAATAATAATGACATTTGTTAAGCGATTACTATGTGCGAAGCACCGTTCCAAGCGCTGGGGGGGATACAAGGGGATCAGGTTGTCCCCCATGGGGCTCACGGTCTTCATCTCCATTTGACAGATGAGGGAACTGAGGCCCAGAGAAGTGAAGTGACTGGCCCAAAGTCACACAGCTGACAATAATAATAATAATAATAATAATAATAATGATGACATTTGTTAAGCGCTTACTATGTGCGAAGCACCGTTCTAAGCGCTGGGGGGGATACAAGGTGATCAGGTTGTCCTTTGATAGACGTGAATCTAAGTAAATAAAATGGGAGCTATGGTGCGAAGGGGTTTGGGGCCGGGGGTGAAGAAAGGGAGTGAGTCGGATGGGAGCGGGAGAAGGGGAGAGGCGGGCGCAGTCAGGGAAGGCCTCCTGGAGGAGGAGATGGGCCTTCCAGAAGAATTTGAAGGGCGGGAGAGTCACCGTGGGTCGGAAATGGGGAGGGAGGGCATTAATAATAATAATAATAATGGCATTTATTAAGTGCTTACTATGTGCAAAGCACCGTTCTAAGCGCTGGGGAGGTTACAAGGTGATCAGGTTGGCCCACGGGGGGCTCACAGTCTTCATCCCCATTTTCCAGATGAGGGAACTGGGGCACAGAGAAGTGAAGTGACTTGCCCCAAGTCACCCAGCTAACAATTGGAGGAGCCGGGATTTGAACCCGTGACCTCGGACTCCAAAGCCCGGGCTCCTTTCCACGGAGCCACGCTGCTTCTCTGGCATTCCAGGCCAGAAGAAGGACGGGGGCGAGGGGTTGGCGGCGAGATAGGCGAGCCGGAAGCCCAGGGAGCAAGTTGGCATTAGAGAAGCAGCGTAGCTCAGTGGAAAGAGCCCGGGCTTTGGAGTCCGAGGTCCTGGGTTCGAATTCCGACTCCGCCAATTGTCAGCTGGGTGACTTTGGGCAAGTCACTTCTCTGGGCCTCAGTTCCCTCATCTGTAAAATGGGGATGAAGACCGTGAGCCCCCCGTAGGACAACCTGATCACCTTGTAACCGCCCCGGCGCTTAGAACAGTGCTTTGCACATAGTAAGTGCTTAATGTAGGCCATCAGCATTATTTTTTATTATTAGAGAAGCAGAGCGTGCAGGCTGGGTTGGCACAGGAGAGAGGCCAGGTGAGGGAAGAGGGGGCCAAGGGATGATGGCCTTAAAAGTATTTTGGAGCCCCCTGGAACCACACATCTCCAAATGGGGCCTTCCTTCTCTTATAATAATAATAATAATAACAATAATAATAATAATAATGATGGCATTTATTAAGTGCTTACTATGTGCAAAGCACCGTTCTAAGTGCTGGGGAGGTTACAAGGTGATGATGATGATGGTTTTTGAGTGTGGCTCAGTGGAAAGAGCCCGGGCTTGGGAGTCAGAGGTCGTGGGTTCAAATCCTGGCCCCGCCAATTGTCAGCTGGGTGACTTTGGGCGAGTCACTTCACTTCTCTGGGCCTCAGTTCCCTCATCTGTCAAATGGGGATGAAGACCGTGAGCCCCCCGTGGGACAACCTCATCACCTTGGAACCTCCCCGGCGCTTAGCACGGTGCTTGGCACATTTTATTTATTTATCTTATTTTGTTAATATGTTTTGTTTCGTTCTCCGTCTCCCCCTTCTAGACTGTGAGCCCGCTGTTGGGTCGGGACCGTCTCTAGATGTTGCCAACTTGGACTTCCCAAGCGCTCAGTCCAGTGCTCTGCACACAGTAAGCGCTCAATAAATACGATCGAATGACGGAATGAATGACTAGTAAGCGCTTCATAAATCATCATCATCATCATCAATCATATTTATTGAGTGCTTACTATGTGCAGAGCACTGTACTAAGTGCTTGGGAAGTACAAATTGGCAACATATAGAGACAGTCCCTACCCAACAGTGGGCTCACATAAATGCCATCATTATTATCTGGGGGGGTGGTAGGGGCAGACCAGGGGGCAGGCCTGGGCACCGCGCAGTTGGGCGGGGGGCATCCCGAGCACAGAGAGGCAGACATGGCAGGTAGGAAAACACGGTGGGTTTATTGGGGGAGGGCCGGGGGGGAAGTGGGGGCCAATTCAGCACCATTTCTGGGTTAAGGCCACAGTGCTACCCCCCTTTGTGCTTTGGAAGAAAAACGTTCGGACCCCCCGCCCCTGGCAGGGGGAAGCCTGGCCCCGTCGCCCCCCAACCTCCCCAACTCCCAGGCTGTGCAAAAT
The DNA here is from genome assembly GCF_015852505.1 of Tachyglossus aculeatus. NCBI lineage: Eukaryota > Metazoa > Chordata > Mammalia > Monotremata > Tachyglossidae > Tachyglossus > Tachyglossus aculeatus. Next base: position 2,533,901 of record NC_052078.1, on the reverse strand, counting down.
GCGGCACCCGCTGCCCGGTGGGCACGGGCCTAGGAGAGAGGGGAGGTCGGCGGCGGGGCGGGCGGCGTGAGGGGACCCCCCCCAGCGTCCCCACCCCCAAACCCAGCGACCCCACCCCCCAAAATCCCTGCGAGGGGGCATCGCCCGCCCCCACCAATCCCTGAGCAGGCGGGCAAGGCGCCAGTGCCACACCGAGGGGGAGATGCCTCTGCCCGCTGGATCTCCTGGTCTGCCTGTACAGCTATTTATATATTTATACCTCCGGGGGAGTCCATACAGTAGGTCGGGGGCCAATATTGCACAGGGGGTTGGGGAGGGGTCCCGGATACCCTGGATACTCAAGACCCCCTTCCCCAGGCCCCTCCGCTCCGGCCTGGGGGTCCTACGGGCTGGCATCTTCCGCCCCGTCTGAGGACCAGCTTGACCCGCGGCCTATACTGGGGGTTGGGGGCGGTCAACTAGTGGCCACGGGCCACCTCGTCCCCCAGACACGGCAGGCCGCCCACAAGGTCCCCTTTCGGGGGGCACAGGGCAGAGCAGGGGTCCCCAGGAGCGGAGGAGGAGCTAGGCCCGAGGGGGCAGGGCGGGAAGGCCGAGTCCGGCGAGGCGGGCGCTCACTTGGGCTCCGGAGGGTTGTATTCGGTCTCTCCCGAGGACACCTGGGAGATGCGGCGGGTGGACCGCCACAACCGCCTGGCAAACTGGCCCGAGCGGACCTGAGGAAGGACGAGAGGGGTCAGGGGGCGTCCCCGGGGGGCACCGACCCACCCCCAGGCCGGGCCACGGCTGACCTCCGCAGGCTGCCCGGCGCCCACGACGATGAGCTTCCCGTCCTCCAGGCCCACCAGCACGTGGCTGTGTTCCTTGGTGATGGCCACGCTGCGGACGGGCACCTTCATGGGCAGAGGTGGCACCGCGGCGTCCAAGCTGCGGGAGGGAGGGAGGGAGGTCAGAAAGGGCGTATTTACGGGGCGCTCACTGCGTGCGGAGCCCCGGACTGAGCGCTTAGGACAGTGAAAGCCTGTGAGCCCGCTGTTGGGTAGGGACCGTCTCTAGATGTTGCCAACTTGGACTTCCCAAGCGCTCTGCACACAGTAAGCGCTCAATCAATACGATTGATTATTTTGTTCATTCATTCATTCACTGAATCGTACTGATTGAGCGCTTACTGTGTGCAGAGCGCTGGACTAAGCGCTTGGGAAGTACAAGTTGGCAACATCTAGAGACGGTCCCTACCCAACAGCGGGCTCACAGTCTGGAAGTTCAATCATTCAATCAATCGTATTTATGGAGTGCTTACTGTGTGCAGAGCGCTGGACTAAGCGCTTGGGAAGTCCCAGTTGGCAACATCTAGAGACGGTCCCTACCCAACAGTGGGCTCACAGTCTGGAAGTTCAATCATTCAATCAATTGTATTTATGGAGCGCTTACTGTGTGCGGAGCGCTGGACTAAGCGCTTGGGAAGTCCAAGTTGGCAACATCTAGAGATGGTCCCTACCCAACAGTGGGCTCACAGTCTAGAAGGGACGCGTTCTCAGCAGGCTAGAGGTGGAGACATATTTGTACAGATTTATTACTCTATTTTACTTGAACATATTTACCATTCTATTTATTTTGTTAATAATGTGCATCTAGCTTTATTTTTATTTCTTCTGATGACCTGACACCCGTCCACGTTTTGTATTGTTGTCTGTGTCCCCCTTCTAGACCGTGAGCCCGTTGTCGGGTAGGGACCGTCTCTAGATGTTGCCGACTTGAACTTCCCAAGTGCTTAGTCCAGTGCTCTGCACACAGAGAGCGCTCAATAAATACGATTGAATGAATGAATTAATTAATCTAGCTTTATTTTTATTTATTCTGATGACCCGACACCCGTCCACATGTTTTGTATTATTGTCTGTCTCCCCCTTCCAGACTGTGAGCCTGTTGTTGGGTAGGGACCGTCTCTAGATGTTGCCGACTTGAACTTCCCAAGCGCTTAGTCCAGTGCTCTGCGCACCGTAAGCGCTCAATAAATACGATTGAATGAATGAATTAATTAATCTAGCTTTATTTTTATTTATTCTGATGACCCGGCACCTGTCCACATATTTTGTATTATGTCTGTCTCCCCCTTCCAGACTGTGAGCCCGTTGTTGGGTAGGGACCGTCTCTAGATGTTGCCGACTTGGACTTCCCAAGCGCTTAGTCCAGTGCTCTGCACACAGGGAGCGCTCAATAAATACGATTGAATGAATGAATCTAGCTTTATTTTTATTTATTCTGATGACCTGACACCCGTCCACATGTTTTGTATTGCTGTCTGTCTCCCCCTTCTAGATTGTGAGCCCGTTGTTGGGTAGGGACCGGCTCTAGATGTTGCCGACTTGACGGACGGGATGGGGCCCCAGGGCGCAGGTTGGCATCAGAGGAGCCAAGTGGGTTGGCGTAGGAGAGCGGCCAGGTGATGGGTGGGCGATCCCTGGAGGGTCTTGGGGCGAGACAGGGCAGGGCTGGGGGCAGAGGGATGGGCAGGACCCCAGGGCCCGAGGGAGGCGGGTACCTGTGGAGGTGCAGGATGTGCAGGGCGCACTGGGCAGTGCCCAGGAGCACGAAGGCGTCAGCCAGCAGGAGGGCGGTGGGCCGCTCTTCCAGGGGCCGCGACTCCAGTAGCCGCCCGTTCACCGAGTAGAGGTGCAGGGAGCAGCTCTCCTGGGAGGGACGGACCGATGGAGCCGTGCCAGGCACCGCCCCGCGCCCCCACCCCGCCGATGTCCCCCGCCGGTCCCTACCTGGGCTCCGGGCCGCTCCCGGGCCGAGCTCTGGACGACGATCTGGCCCTCGAGCCCCACGGCCAGGAGTCCCACGGGCCCGGGCACCGCGCCCCCGGGGGGCTTCAGGGAAGCCACGAACTGACCCCTCCGCACCGTGTGCAGGATCACCACTCCGTCCTGGTGGGGCCGGGCAGGGGGAGAAAAAGGGGTCAGCCGCCCCGTCCGTCCGTCCTCCGTCTCCCACCCCCGGCGCCCCCTCCCCATCCCCGGCCGCTTACCTCGGAGCCCGACACGGCCATGTCCAGCTCGGTGCTGATGGCCACGCAGGACACGGCGGCCACGTGGCCGTAGAGGACCTGCACGGGCCTGGGGGCCAGGCCCACGGACAGCCCTCCCTGCGGACACATGGACCCGTCGCGGGGGCCTGAGAGGGGGCCGCGGGGGGCAGGGGGCGCCCAGCCGGGGCCACAGAGGGAGCTGAGCCCCCCACCCTGCTCTGCCGGGGTCCCGGGATTGGCCCTCCAGCAGCGGGACGCACTGAGACACCCCACACGCAAACACACAAGCACACTGCCACACACGCTGGGACGGGAGTGGGAGGGGGGAGAGGAGGAGAAGGGGGAGAGAGGCAGACCAGGGAGAGGGGCAGAAGGGGGAGAGGGAGAGAAGGAGGAGAGGGAGAGAGAGGGGGAGAGGGGGAGAAGGGGGAGAGGGGGAGAAGGGGGAGAGGGGGAGAAGGGGGAGAAGGGGGAGAGGGGGAGAAGGGGGAGAGGGAGAAAAGAGGGAGAGGACAGAGGGGGGAGAAGGAGGGAATGGGGAGAGGGAGAGAAGGGGAAGAGGGAGAGAAGGAGGAGAGGGAGAGAAGGGGGAGAGGGAGAGAAGGGGGAGAGGGGGAGAAGGGGGAGAGGGGGAGAAGGAGGAGAGGGAGAGAAGGGGGAGAGGGAGAGAAGGGGAAGAGGGAGAGAAGGGGGAGAGGGAGAGAAAGAGGAGAGGGCAGAGGGGGTAGAAGGAGAGAAGGGGGAGATGGAGAGAAGGGGAAGAGGGAGAGAAGGGGGAGGGGGAGAGGGAGAGAAGGGGAAGAGGGAGAGAAGGGGAAGAGGGAGAGAAGGGGAGAGGGAGAGAAGGAGGAGGGAGAGAAGGAGGAGAGGGAGAGAAGGGGAGAGGGAGAGAAGGGGGAGAGGGAGAGAAGGAGGAGAGGGAGAGAGGGAGGAGAGGGAGAAAAGGGAGCGAGGGAGAGAAGGGGGAGAGAAGGAGGGGAGGGAGAGGAGGGGAGGGAGCAAAGAGAGAGAGGGAGAGAAGGGGGAGAGGTAAAGAAATAGAAGTGGGAGAAGAAGAAAAGGGGCAGAGGGGCAGAAGGTGAAGAGGGAGAAAAGGGGGAGAGGGAGAAAAGGGGGAGGGGCAGAAGGGGGAGAGATGCAGAAGGGGGAGAGGGAGAGAAGGAGGAGAGGGAGAGAAGAAGGGGAGGGAGAAAAGGGGGAGAGGGAGAGAAGGGGAAGAGGGAGAAAAGGGGGAGAGGGAGAAAAGGGGGAGAGGGCAGAGGGGGGAGAAGGAGGGAATGGGGAGAGGGAGAGAAGGGGAAGAGGGAGAGAAGGGGGAGAGGGCAGAGGGGGGAGAAGGAGGGAATGGGGAGAGGGAGAGAAGAGGGAGAGAAGGGGAGGGGGGAGAAGGAGAAAAGGGGGAGAGAGGGAGAGAAGGAGGAGAGGAGAAAAGGAGGAGAGGGAGAGAAGGAGGAGAAGGAGAGGAGAAAAGGAGGAGAGGGAGAGAAGGGGAGAAGGAGAGAAGGGGGAGAGGGAAGGAGGAGAGGAGAAAAGGAGGAGAGGGGGAGAGGAGGAGGAGAGGGAGAGAAGGGAGAGAGGGAGAGAAGGGGAGAGGGAGAGAAGGAAGGGAGGGGGAGAAATAGAAGGGGGAAAGAAGGGGGAGAGGGAGAAAAGGGGGAGAGGGGCAGAAGGGGAAGAGAAACAGAAGAGGGAGAGGGGCAGAAGGGGAAGAGGGAGAAAGGGGGGCAGAAGTGGGGAGAGGGGAGATGGGGAAGAGGAGCGGAAGTGGGAAGAGGAAGAGGGGGCAGAAGAGGCAGAAGGGGGAGAGCGAGTCCAGCCCGGGGTCCCCATCCTGCCTGTGGCGCGTCGCGGTGCCCACCTGCTGCAGAACCTGCCACACCAGGCAGGTGGTGTCCCGGGAGCCCGAGATCAGGTAGATGCCACAGAGATCCAGCGCCAGGCAGGTCACCACGTCTGGGGAAGGACCGACGGACGGACGGACGGCCGGACGGATGAGCGGGGTTCCCCCGGGCCGGCCTTGCCCGTCCTGCCCGTCCTGCCCTCGCCCCGTTCCTTACCAAAGTGCCGGGTGAGCTGGCAGAGCAGCTTTCCGCGGGGCAGGGCGGTGACGCGCAGGCTGCAGTCCCAGTGGCCCCCGCTGAAGAGCAGCTTGCCGTCGGGGGCCACGGCCAGGGCCTTCCCGCTCAGGCCGCCCGCCGCCGCCGCCGCCGCCGCCGCCCAGGGCCCGCTCAGCACGCGCTGCGTCCTGCACGAGGGGCCGGAGGCGGGCGCCGCTCGATGCCAGTCCGGATGCCAGGCGCCCCCCCCCCGGCCCCCCTCCGGCCCCCGTGGGGGCCCGGCCCCTACCTGGCGCTGCCCACGGTGGGGTCCTTGCCGAAGGTGAAGTAGTTGGAGATGGTGCGGTCGTAGGGAAGCCAGCTGTGGGTGCCCAGCAGCCCGTTGGCGCTCACGGTCACCTGGGGAGGGGGCGGCGGGGGCGCTGAGCGGCGGGCCGGGGGTCCCCGGGGGTCCCCCCCAACCGCCCCCTCCACGCCCCCCAACTCCAACTGACCAGCAGGTCCGGGGAGCCTTGGGTGATGAAGGAGTGGGCCTGGCGGTGGGGCACCACGGCCTGTGCCAGGGGCACGCCGTCGCTGATGCCCTGCGGGGCGGGGGGCCGCGTGATGCTCAGGCTCCCCCCGGGACCCCCGGCCCTCCCCCACATCCTGGGGCCCGCCGTGGGGCGGCCAGGCTGATGGGGGGGACACACGCACATACACACACACACACACACACACACACACAGTGACATGGTGCCTGCCCTCAAGAGGCTGTCGGTCTCCCGGGTAGAGAGGGGCACACACACACACACACAAAAGACTTAATAAGGAAACACACATAAATGACACACACACACCCACACACAAAACACACACCCAAAAGGCAATGGAAACACACACACACACACGAGTGACATGGTGCCTGCCCTCAAGAGGCTGTCAGTCTGCCAGGTAGAGAGGACACACACACACAAAACGCACACATACACAAAGACTCATCATCATCATCATCAATCGTATTTATTGAGCGCTTACTGTGTGCAGAGCACTGTACTAAGTGCTAGGAAACATGCACACACACAAATGAAACACACACACACACCCCCATAAACAAAACACACACACACAAAAGATTTAATGGAAACACACACACACAAATGAAACACACACACACACACACACACCCAGAAACAAAACACACACCCAAAAGACAATGGAAACACACACACACACACACACACACACACACACACACACGAGTGACATGGTGCCTGCCCTCAAGAGGCTGTCAGTCTGCCAGGTAGAGAGGACACACACACACAAAACACACACATACATAAAGACTCATCATCATCATCAATCGTATTTATTGAGCGCTGTGTGCAGAGCACTGTACTAAGCGCTAGGAAACATGCACACACACAAATGAAACACACACACACACACCCATAAACAAAACACACACACAAAAGACTTAATGGAAACACACACACACAAATGAAACACACACACACACACACACACAAATGAAACACACACACCCAGAAACAAAACACACACCCAAAAGACAATGGAAACACACACACACACACACACACACACACGAGTGACATGGTGCCTGCCCTCAAGAGGCTGTCAGTCTGCCAGGTAGAGAGGACACACACACACAAAACGCACACATACATAAAGACTCATCATCATCATCATCAATCGTATTTATTGAGCGCTTACTGTGTGCAGAGCACTGTACTAAGCGCTAGGAAACATGCACACACACAAATGAAACACACACACACACCCCCATAAACAAAACACACACACAAAAGACTTAATGGAAACACACACACACAAATGAAACACACACACACACCCACCCAGAAACAAAACACACACCCAAAAGACAATGGAAACACACACACACACACACACGAGTGACACGGTGCCTGCCCTCAAGAGGCTGTCAGTCTGCCAGGTAGAGAGGACACACACACACACAAAACACACACATACATAAAGACTCATCAGCAGCATCATCAATCGTATTTATTGAGCGCTTACTGTGTGCAGAGCACTGTACTAAGCGCTAGGAAACACGCGCACACACACAAACGAAACACACACACACCCATAAACAAAACACACACACACAAATGAAACACACATACACACACACACACACACAAATGAAACACACACACACCCATAAACAAAACACACACACACAAATGAAACACACATACACACACACACACAAACAAATGAAACACACACACCCATAAACAAAACACACAGACACAAAAGACTTACAAAGGAAACGCACAGAAATGAACCACGTGCACCCACACAAATGAAACACCCCCACCCACCCACAAACGAAACACACACCCCCACAAGCACAACACACACACACACACAAGACTTAATGGAAACACACACACATACACAGTGCCATGGTGATTGGCCTCAAGGGGCTGTCTGCTGGGGAGAAAGGACGCACACCGAGTTAACACAAACCCACAGACGGGCAAGGAGCGGCGAGGCCCAACTAGGCCGGAGCAAGCCGGGGGGGAAAGCCGGGAGGACACCCCGGGAGCGGCGAATTGGGGGGTGGGAGATCGCAGGGCACAAGGGTGGCGAAGGCTGGGGGTGGGTCTGCCCATCACCTCCACGAAGAAGGCCTTGAGTTGGCCCAGGTCCCGGAAGATGTTGGGCGAGTGGGCATCCGACCGTGCCAAGCGCTGGGCGGCATCCTCCGCCGACAGCCGCGGCGGGTGGGGCTCCTGGGGGCACACGGCGGGGTCAGGGGGACCCCCGGGCACCGACCCCCCCGCCCCTCGGACCCCCCTCACCTTCAGCAGCTGGCAGGGCGTCTGCCCGAAGTTGCTGATGATGCCCTCCAACGCCTTCCGCTCCGTCTCGTCGGCCACCGCGTCCAGGTCCACGGCCCCTACGGGAGGCGGGCACGGGCGGGCACGGGTGGGGCGCGTGCGGTAGCCCCCCCTTCCCCCGTGGGCGCCCAGGGGGTGCCGGGCCCCGGCCCGCCCTCACCCTCGTAGGTGCAGTAGTAGAACACGTTGAGGGCGTCCACGGCGGCCGGCCCGCGCTGCTTGTAGCCGAAGATCAGGTCGATCCACTCGTGCAGGTGGGCGGACACGTGCTCCGACTCCTGCGCCGGGGCGGGGTGGGATCATAATCACCGTCATCGATCGTATTTACTGAGCGCTTACCGTGCTCAGAGCACTGGACTAAGCGCTTGGGAAGTACAAGCTAATAATCAGAATGAATAATAATGGTGGCATCTACTAAGCGCTCACTATGGGCCAATAATCATCATAATTAATAATAACGGCGGCATCTATTAAGCGCTCACTATGGGCACCGTTCTAAGCACTGGGGGGTGTTGGGTAGGGACCGTCTCTAAACGTTGCCAACTTGTACTTCCCAAGCGCTTAGTACAGTGCTCTGCACACAGTAAGCGCTCAATAAATACGATTGATTGAATGAATGAATGAATGAATGAGGTTGGCCCACATCAGGGCTCACGGTCTTCATCTCCATTTTACAGATAATAATAATAATAACAATGGCATTTATTAAGCGCTCACTATGTGCCGAGCACTGTTCTAAGCACTGGGGAGGTTACAAGGTGATCAGGTTGGCCCACATCGGGGCTCATGGTCTTCATCTCCATTTTACAGATAATAATAATAATAATGACGGCATTTATTAAGCGCTCACTATGTGCCGAGCGCTGTTCTAAGCACTGGGGAGGTTACAAGGTGATCAGGTTGGCCCACATCGGGGCTCACGGTCTTCATCTCCATTTTACAGATAATAATAACAATAATGATGGCATTTATTAAGCGCTATGTGCCAAGCGCCGTTCTAAGCGCTGGGGAGGTTACAAGGTGATCGGGTTGGCCCACATCGGGGCTCACGGTCTTCATCTCCATTTTACAGATAATAATAATAATCATGATGGCATTTATTAAGCGCTCACTATGTGCCGAGCGCCGTTCTAAGCGCTGGGGAGGTTACAAGGTGATGAGATTGTCCCACGGGGGGCTCACGGTCTTCATCTCCATTTTACAGATAATAATAATAATGATGATGGCATTTATAAAGCGCTTACTATGTGCCGAGCGCCGTTCTAAGCGCTGGGGAGGTTACCAGGTGATCAGGTTGGCCCACATTGGGGCTCACGGTCTTCATCTCCATTTTACAGATAATAATAATAATAATGATGATGGCATCTATTAAGCACTTACTATGTGCTGAGCACCGTTCTAAGCACTGGGGAGGTTACAAGGTGATGAGATTGTCCCACATGGGGGAAATCACGGTCTTCATCCCCATTTGACAGATGAGGTCACTGAGGCCCAGAGAAGTGAAGTGACTTCCCCAAAGTCACCCAGCTGACAATTTGTTAAGCGCTTACTATGTTCAAAGCACTGTTCTAAGCGCTGGATGGGGGGGGGCTATTATTATTTCATAACGATAGTACTTGGGGTTTTTTATGGCATTTATTAAGCGCTTACTATGTGCCAAGCACTGTTCTAAGCGCTGGGGAGGTTACAAGGTGATCAGGTTGTCCCACATGGGGGAAATCACGGTCTTCATCCCCATTCTACAGATGAGGTCACTGAGGCCCAGAGAAGGGAAGTGACTTGCCCAAAGTCACCCAGCTGACAATTTGTTAAGCGCTTACTATGTGCAAAGCACTGTTCTAAGCGCTGGATGGGGGGGGGCTATTATTATTTCATAACGATAGCACTTGGTTGGTTTTTTTTGATGGCATTTACTAAGCGCTTACTATGTGCCAAGCACTGTTCTAAGCGCTGGGGAGGTTACAAGGTGATCAGGTTGTCCCACATGGGGGAAATCACGGTCTTCATCCCCATTCTACAGATGAGGTCACTGAGGCCCAGAGAAGGGAAGTGACTTGCCCAAAGTCACCCAGCTGACAATTTGTTAAGCGCTTACTATGGGCAAAGCACTGTTCTAAGCGCTGGATGGGGGGCTATTATTATTTCATAACGATAGTACTTTTTTTTTTGATGGCATTTATTAAGCGCTTACTATGTGCCAAGCACTGTTCTAAGCGCTGGGGAGGTTACAAGGTGATCAGGTTGTCCCACATGGGGGAAATCACGGTCTTCGTCCCCATTTTACAGATGAGGTCACTGAGGCCCAGAGAAGTGAAGTGACTTGCCCAAAGTCACCCAGCTGACAATTTGTTAAGCGCTTACTATGGGCAAAGCACTGTTCTAAGTGCTGGATGGGGGGGGCTATCATTATTTCATAATGATAGTACTTGGTTGGGTTTTTTTGATGGCATTTATTAAGCGCTTACTATGTGTCAAGCACCATTCTAAGCGCTGGGGGGGTTACAAGGTGATCAGGCTGTCATTCATTCATTAATCGTATTATTGAGCGCTTACTGTGTGCAGAGCACTGTACTAAGCGCTTGTCCCATGGGGGGCTCACAGTCTTCATCCCCATTGTACAGATGAGGTAACTGAGGCCCAGAGAAGTGAAGCGATTTGTCCAAAGTCACCCGGCTGACAAGTGGCGGAGCCGGGATTTGAACCCAGGACCTCTGACTCCCAAGCCCGGGCTCTTTCCACTGAGCCACGCTGCTTCTCTAAGCTCTTGTTGGGCGCTTACTAAGTGCTCAGCACCGGGATAGATACGACTGAACGGAGTCGGACGTAGTCCCTGTCCCACGTGGGGCTCGCGCTCTTCTCCCCATTTTGCAGATGAGGGAACCGAGGCACGGGGAAGCCAAAGTGACTCGTCCAAGGTCACACGCCAGATGACGTGGCGGAGCCGGGATGGAACCCGGGACCTTTTGACGCCCAGGCCCGGGCGTGGCTCAGTGGAAAGAGCCCGGGCTTTGGAGTCAGTGGTCGTGGGTTCAAATCCCGACCCCGCCAATTGTCAGCTGGGTGACCTACGGCAAGTCACTTCGCATCTCTGGGCCTCAGTGACCTCATCTGGAAAATGGGGGTTGACTGTGAGCCCCCCCGTGAGACAACCTGATCACCTTGTATCCCCCCAGCGCTTAGAACAGTGCTTTGCACATAGTAAGCGCTTAATAAATGCCATTATTATTATTATTATTATTATCTACCTGCTAGGCCTCGCTGCTTCTCCTATTTCCAAGGCCTGCTCTGACCCCCTTTCCCTCCCCATTCCTCACCGGGGCCCTTCCCCTAGAGAAGCAGCGTGGCTCAGTGGAAAGAGCCCGGGCTTTGGAGTCAGAGGTCACGGGTTCGAATTCTGTCAGCTGGGTGACTTTGGGCGAGTCACTTCACTTCTCTGGGCCTCAGTTCCCTCATCTCTAAAATGGGGATGAAGACTGTGAGCCCCACGTGGGACAACCTGATCACCTTGTGACCTCCCCAGCGCTTTGAATGGTGTTTTGCACATAGTAAGCGCTTAATTTATTCATTCAGTCGTATTTATTGAGGGCTTACTGTGTGCAGAGCACTGTACTGAGCGTTTGGGAAGTACAATTTGTCAACTTCTACATATTTATTCTATTTATTTTATTTTGTGAATATGTTTGGTTTTGTTCCCCCTTCTAGACTGTGAGCCCACTGTAAGGTACGGACCGTCTCTAGATGTTGCCAACTTGTACTTCCCAAGCGCTTAGTACAGTGCTCTGCACACAGTAAGCGCTCAATAAATGCAATTGATTGATTGATTGATGTTGCCAACTTGGACTTCCCAAGCGCTTAGTCCAGTGCTCTGCACACAGTAAGCGCTCAATACATACGATTGAATGAATGAATGAACTTCTAGACCGTGAGCCCGCTGTTGGGTAGGGCCTGTCTCTAGATGTTGCCAACTTGGACTTCCCAAGCACTTAGCCCAGTGCTCCGCACACAGTGAGCGCTCAATACATACGATTGAATGAACTTCTAGGCCGTGAGCCCGCTGTTGGGTAGGGCCCGTCTCTAGATGTTGCCAACTTGGACTTCCCAAGCGCTTAGCCCAGTGCTCTGCACACAGTAAGCGCTCAATAAATACAATTGAATGAATGAATGAATGAACTTCTAGACTGTGAGCCCGCTGTTGGGTAGGGCCCGTCTCTAGATGTTGCCAACTTGGACTTCCCAAACGCTTAGCCCACTGCTCCGCACACAGTAACCGCTCAATACATACGATTGAATGAACTTCTAGACCGTGAGCCCGCTGTTGGGTAGGGACCGTCTCTAGATGTTGCCGACTTGGACTTCCCAAGCGCTTAGCCCAGTGCTCCGCACACAGTAAGCGCTCAATAAATACAATTGAATGAATGACTGAAGGAATAAACGTCCACATGTTTTATTTTGTGTCCATCTCCCCTTCCTAGACTGTGAGCCCGCTGTTGGGTAGGGCCCGTCTCTAGATGTTGCCGACCTGGACTTCCCAAGCGCTTAGCCCAGTGCTCTGCACGCAATAAATACGATTGAATGAACGTATAGAGACGGTCCCCACCCAACAGCGGGCTCACAGTCTATGCCATCATTATTATTATTATTATTATTATTCCCCCTTTTTTCCCCACAGTCTTATTCTTTTCGACTGTGAGCCCGCTGTTGGGTAGGGACTGTCTCTATGTGATGCCAATTTGTACTTCCCCAGCGCTTAGTACAGTGCTCTGCACATAGTAAGCGCTCAATAAATACGATTGATTGATTGATTGATTGTTGGGTAGGGACCGTCTCTCTATGTTGCCAAGCGCTTAGCCCAGTGCTCCGCACACAGTAAGCGCTCAATAAATACGACTGATTGATTGATGCCCCCCCCCGGGCCCGCTGACCAGGGCTCGCCGATGTTTGTGGATGAAGTCCTCCCGCGAGCGGGCCCAGCGGGGCAGCACCACGTCGCCCACCTTCTCGTTGGTCAGCTGGAGGCTGCCCAGGTCGAAACCTGCGGGGCGGAGGGCGAGGCGGGCTCACGGTGGGCCGGGCCCGGCGGCCCCCCACCCCCCGGACCCCCCCGGGGCGCGGGCCCCCCTCGCCCCCGCTGACCGTTCTGGTTCTCCAGGAAGTCGGGGAAGTAGAAGAACTCGGGGATCAGCTCCTTGACGTCGGCCGGGCTCTCCATCCGGGCCTGCCAGGCGGCGGGCACCGAGTGGAACTGGCGGTCCGAGCAGTCGAAGCTGGCGAGGGGGCACGGAGGCCTCAGCAGCCTCCCGGCCGAACCGGGCGGCCCCCGAGGCCTCCGCGTTTTTGCTATCTGTTAAGCACTTACGCTGTGCCAAGCGCTGTTCTAAGGGCTGGAGTAGATATAAGATATAAGCTTATATCGATATCAGCGCTCAGTACAGTGCTCTGCACACAGTAAGCGCTCAATAAATACGATTGATGATGATAAGGTTGTCCCCCGTGGGGCTCCCAGTCTTCACCCCCATTTTACAGGCGAGGTAACTGAGGCCCAGAGAAGCCAAGTGACTCGCCCAAGGTCACACGGCAGACACTTGGAGGAGCCGGGATTAGAACCCACGACCTCTGATGACCAGGCCTGGGCCATGCTGCTGACCACCCCCGCACCGGCTTTCATAATAATAATAATAATGATAACCCCCTCTCCATCCCCCCCATCTTACCTCCTTCCCTTCCCCACAGCACCTGTATATATGTATATATGTTTGTACAGATTTATTACTCTATTCATTTATTTATTTTACTTGTACATATCTATTCTATTTATTTTATTTTGTTAGTATGTTTGGTTTTGTTCTCTGTCTCCCCTTTTTAGACTGTGAGCCCACTGTTGGGTAGGGACTGTCTCTAGATGTTGCCAACTTGGACTTCCCAAGCGCTTAGTCCAGTGCTCTGCACACAGTAAGCGCTCAATAAATATGATTGATTGATTGATTAAGCGCTTACTATGTGCAAAGCACCGTTCTAAGCGCTGGGGGGATACAAGGTGATCAGGTTGTCCCCCGTGGGGCTCACCGTCTTCATCCCCATTTGACAGATGAGGGAACTGAGGCACAGAGAAGTTAAGTGGCTTGCCCAAGGTCACACAGCTGACAAGTGGCGGAGCCCGGATTCGAACCCATGACTTCTGACTCCAAAGCCCGGGCTCTTTCCAATGAGCCACGCTGCTTCTCAGTGTGAATGAATGAATTCTTCTCAGCATGAATTTTTGAATAACAATAATAATAATAATAATAATAATGGTATTCGTTAAGCGCTTACTATGTGCAAAGCACTGTTCTAAGCGCTGGGGGTGGATACAAGGTGATCAAGTTGCCCCATATGGGGCTTACAGTCTTAAACCCCATTTTCCAGATGAGGGAACTGAGGCCCAGAGAAGTGGAGTGACTGGCCCAAAGTCACCCAGCTGACAATTGGTGGAGCCGGGATTTGAACCTACGACCTCGGACTCCAAAGCCCGGGCTCTTTCCACTGAGTCACGCTGCTTCTCAGTGTGAATGAATGAATTCTTCTCTGCGTGAATTCTTGAATAATAATAATAATAATAATGGTATTTAAGCGCTTACTATGTGCAAAGCACTGTTCTAAGCGCTGGGGGTGGATACAAGGTGATCAAGTTGTCCCATATGGGGCTCACAGTCTTAAACCCCATTTTCCAGATGAGGGAACTGAGGCCCAGAGAAGTGAAGTGACTGGCCCAAAGTCACCCAGCTGACAACTGGCGGAGCCGGGATTTGAACCCACGACCTCGGACTCCAAAGCCCGGGCTCTTTCCGCTGAGCCACGCTGCTTCTCAGTGTGAATGAATGAATTCTTCTCTGCGTGAATTCTTGAATAATAATAATAATAATAACAATAATAATAATGGTATTTGTTAAGCGCTTACTATGTGCAAAGCACTGTTCTAAGCGCTGGGGGTGGATACAAGGTGATCAAGTTGTCCCATATGGGGCTCACAGTCTTCATCCCCATCTTCCAGATGAGGGAACTGAGGCCCAGAGAAGTGAAGTGACTGGCCCAAAGTCACCCAGCTGACAACTGGCGGAGCCGGGATTTGAACCCACGACCTCGGACTCCAAAGCCCGGGCTCTTTCCGCTGAGCCACGCTGCTTCTCAGCGTGAACGAATGAATTCTTCTCAGCGTGCAATCTAGCCTGCGAGCCCGCCGTCGGGTAGGGGCCGTCCCTACATGTCGCCAACTTGTCGCTTAGTCCAGTGCTCTGCACACAGTAAGCGCTCAATAAATACAACTGATTGGCTGATTGATTGATTGACTGAATGCAGGGCACCGTACTAAGCGCTTGGACCCTTGGACTCTTTTAGACTGTGAGCCCACTGTTGGGTAGGGACTGTCTCTATATGTTGCCAATCTGTACTTCCCAAGCGCTTAGTACAGTGCTCTGCACATAGTAAGCGCTCGATAAATACGATTGATGATGATGATGATGACCCACGACTCCGGGGTGGCGGTCGCCTGAGTGACCGCCGGGCCTCGCGGGAAGGGGGAAGGCCCAGAATGGGGGCCGGGGGCTATGTACCGGCCGCTCTGCAGCTGGATGTGCAGGGAGGTGAAGGGCTCCGTGCGGATCAGGTAATGCATCACTCCGGCGGCGTTGGAATAATGGGTGCCGTAGTGGAATTTGTCGATGCCACCCGTGGGGTCCTCGAAACTCTCGTACCTGGGGGAGGCAGGGTTGGGGGGTGTCAAGCGGGGACCCCCGGCCCCGCCGCCCTCCCCGTCCCCGCCGCCCCCCGGCCCGCCTCACTTCTCGCGGACGAGCTGCCGGTGTCGGGGGTTGGCCACCCCGATGGGCTTGGACAGGTCCCGGAAGACGGACGGGTCGCTCAGGTCCAGGGTGTCCGATACATAGTCCCGCAGGATCCAGGGAAACTGAGGGGACGAAGCGGGAGGGGGCTGAGTGGGGGGCGGCCCGGACCGATAATAACCACAGTCATGATGATAACGACGGCATTCGTTAAGCGCTTATCCCGTCCCCGCCACTTGTCCGCTGTGTGACTTTGGGGCAAGTCACTTCACTTCTCTGGGCCTCAGTGACCTCATCTGGAAAGTGGGGATGGAGGCTGGGAGCCCCAAGAGGGACAACCTGATCGCCTTGTAATAATAATAATAATAATAATAATAATAATAATGGCATTTATTAAGTGCTTACTACGTGCAAAGCACTGTTCTGAGCACTGGGGAGGTTACAAGGAGATCAGGTTGTCCCACGGGGGGCTCAGAGTCTTCATCCCCATTTGACAGATGAGGGAACTGTGAGGCACAGAGAAGTAAGTGACTTGCCCAAAGTCACACAGCTGACAATTGGCAGAGCTGGGATTCGAACACGCGACCCCTGACTCCAAAGCCGGTGCTGTTTCCACAGAGCCACAATGCTTCCTAACCTCCCTGGCGCTTAGAACGGTGCTTTGCACATAAGCGCGTAATAAATGCCATCATCATTATTTTTACTCCATTTATTTATTTATTTCATTTGTACATATTTATTCCATTTATTTTATTTTGTTAATATGTTTTGTTTTGTTGTCTGTCTCCCCCTGCTAGACTGTGAGCCCACTGTTGGGTAGGGACCATCTCTATAATGTTGCCAACTTGTACTTCCCAAGAGCTTAGTACAGTGCTCTACACATAATAAGCGCTCAATAAATACGACTGATGATGATGATGATGATGAATGAATGAATGAATACGATTGAATGAATGAATGAATGAATTTGTTAAGCGCTTACTAGATGGCATTTGTTAAGCGCTTACTACCAGTCTTCATCCCCATTTGACAGATGAGGTAAAATGAGAAGCGAGAAGCAGCGTGGCTCAGTGGAAGGAGCCCGGGCTTTGTAGTCAGAGGTCATGGGTTCAAATCCCGGCTCCGCCACTTGTCAGCTGGGTGAATTTGGGTGAGTCGCTTCACTTCTCTGGGCCTCAGTTCCCTCATCTGGAAAATGGGGATGAAGACTGTGAGTCCCCCGGGGGACAACCTCATCACCTTGTAACCTCCCCGGCGCTTAGAACAGTGCTTGGCACATAGTAAGCTCTTAATAAGTGCCATCATTATTGGAGAAGCAGCATGGCTCAGTGGAAAGAGCCCAGGCTCTGGAGTCAGAAGTCATGGGTTCAAATCCCGGTTCCGCCAGTTGTCAGCTGTGTGACGGGGCGAGTCACTTCACTTCTCTGGGCCTCAGTTCCCTCATCTGTAAAATGGGGATGAAGACTGTGAGCCCCATGTGGGACAACCTGATCACCTTGTAACCTCCCCAGCGCTTAGAACGGTGCTTGGCACATAGTAAGCGCTTAATAAATACGATTGATTGATTAATAGATGCCATAATTATTATTATTATCATTATTATTATTATTTTTAAGTGGACTGCCCAAGATCACACAGCTGACAAGTGGCAGAGCCAGGATTCAAACCCGTGACCTCTGACTTCCAAGCCTACGCTCCTTCCACTGAGCCACGCTGCTTCTCACGCTGCTTGTTAATGAACAATAATAATAATAATAATAGCATTTATGAAGCGCTTACTATGTGTGAAGCACCGTTCTAAGCGCTGGGGAGGTTACAAGGTGATCGGGTTATCCCACGGGGGGCTCACAGTCTTAATCCCCATTTTACAGATGAGGGAACTGAGAAGTGAAGTGACTGGCCCAAAGTCACCCAGCTGACAATTGGTGGAGCCGGGATTAGAACCCATGACCTCTGACTCCAAAGCCCGGGCTCTTTCCGCTGAGCCACGCTGCTTCTCATAATAATGACGGTACTTGTTAGGAGGGACTAAGAATAATAATAATGACCCTCCTCCCCCAGGTCCGGAACAAGGTGCACTCCTGTATCCTGGGCCTGTGGCCTCCCAGCCACGGCTACTTTGTTAGGCGCTTACTATGTGCCAAGCCTTGTCCTAAGCGCTGGAAGGACACGGTGGGGTGGGCCACAGACGGGCCCGGGGAAGGGGAGCGGAGCGCTTCCCTCTGGGAAGCAGTCTGGATGATGGGGGATAATAACGACGGTATCCGTCAGGCGCTGACTTTGGCCAAGTCGCTTAACTTCTCTGGGCCTCAGTGACCTCATCTGTAAAATGGGGATTAAGACTGTGAGCCCCCCATGGGACAACCTGATCACCTTGTAACCTTCCCGGCGCTTAGAGCAGTGCTTTGCACATAGTAAGCACTTAATAAATGCCATTATTATTATTATTATTATTATTATTACTACATGCCGAGCGCTGTTCTGAGCATTTGTTCGTTAAGCCCTTACTCAGTGCCAAGCACCGTTCTAAGCGCCGGGGAGGTCACAAGGTGATCAGGTTGTCCCACGGGGGGCTCACACAGGCTTCATCCCCATTTTCCAGGTGAGGGAACTAAGGCCCGGAGAAGTGAAGTGACTTGCCCAAGGTCACACAGCCGACAATTGGCGGAGCTGGGATTTGAACCTGTGACCTCTGACTCCAAAGCCGGGGATCTTTCCACCGAGCCACGCTGCTGGGATGGTGGGGGGCCCTACTGAGAGCTCACCTCCTCCAGGAGGCCTTCCCAGACTGAGCTCCTTCCTTCCTCTCCCCCTCGTCCCCCTCTCCATCCCCCGCATCTTACCTCCTTCCCTTCCCCACAGCACCTGGATATATGGATATATGCTTGTACATATTTATTACTCTATTTATTTTACTTGTCCATATCTATTCTATTTATTTTATTTTGTTGTCAGTATGTTTGGTTTTGTTCTCTGTCTCCCCCTTTTAGACTGTGAGCCCACTGTTGGGTAGGGCCTGTCTCTAGATGTTGCCAACTTGTACTTCCCAAGCGCTTAGTACAGTGCTCTGCACATAGTACGTGCTCAATAAATATGATTGATTGATTGATTTAGACTGTGAGCCCACTGTTGGGTAGGGACTGTCTCTAGATGTTGCCAACTTCTACTGTGCTTAGTACAGTGCTCTGCACACAGTAAGCGCTCAATAAATACGATTGATGATGATGATGATGATGATGATGGGGGGCCCGCTCACCACTGGGTACTGGGAGAGGTCGTTATAGGTGCGGCCGGCGATGGTGTTGAGCTGCATGAGATACTCGAAGTTGGAGATCTCCCGGTTCACCCATTTCTGAAAGAGAGAGAGAGGGGTCAGCCCCCCGGCCCACAGCAGGGATCAATCAATCAATCAATCAATCGTATTTATTGAGCGCTTCCTGTGTGCAGAGCACTGGACTAAGCGCTTGGGAAGGACAAGTTGGCAACATCTAGAGACGGTCCCTACCCGACAGCGGGCTCGGGACGATGGGCGCCCGTCCCCGTTCCCCCACCTCCCCCCTCGGTGACCGGGGGCGTCCTCCACAGCCCCGCGCGGGGGTCGAAGGTCACCTGGGTCAGTCCGGAGGCCTTGAGCATCTCCTGGGGCGAGTGGCTGCCGAGGTAGCCGTGGCTGGGAGGCCGCAGGCCCAGGATACAGGAGTACACCTTGTTCCGGACCTGGGGGAGGACGGAGCGTGAGGGGCTGTGGGGGGGACCCAGACTGAACCCCCTTTTCCCTCTCCTCCTCCCCATCCTCCCTCCTTCCCCTCCCCACAGCCCCTGTATTTATGTTTGTCCAGATTTATCATTCATTCCTTCATTCAATCGTATTGATTGAGCTATTTATTTATTTCTTTTACTTGTACCTATCTATTCTATTTATTTTACTTTGTTAGTGTGTTTGGTTTTGTTCTCTGTCTCCCCCTTTTAGACTGCGAGCCCACTGTTGGGTAGGGACCGTCTCTATCCATCCATGTACCTATCCTATTTATTTTATTTTGTTAGTATGTTTGGTTTTGTTGTCTGTCTCCCCCTTTTAGACTGTGAGCCCGCTGTTGGGTAGGGACCGTCTCTAGATGTTGCCGACTTGGACTTCCCTAAGCGCTTAGTCCAGTGCTCTGCACACAGTAAGCGCTCAATAAATACGATTGACTGATTGATTGATTCCTGTGTGCAGAGCACTGGACTAAGCGCTTGGGAAGGACAAGTCGGCAACATCTAGAGACGGTCCTTACCTGATGGCGGGCTCACATTCTAGAAGGGGGAGACAGACAACAAAACAAAACATATTAACAAAATAAAATAAATAGAATGGTACATATGTACAAGTAAAATAAATAGAGTAATAAATCCAGAGATGGTCCCTACCCAACAGCGGGCTTATAGTCTAGAAGGGGGAGACGGACAACAAAACAAAACATATTAACAAAATAAAATAAATAGAATGGTACATATGTACAAGTAAAATAAATAGAGTAATAAATCTAGAGACGGTCCCTACCCAACAGCGGGCTCACAGTCTAAAAGGGGGAGACAGACAACAAAACAAAACAAAACATATTAACCCAACAGCGGGCTCACAGTCTAGAAGGAGGAGACAGACAACAAAACAAAACATATTAACAAAACAAAATAAATAGAATAGTAAATATGTACAAGTAAAATAAATAGAGTAATAAATCTAGAGATGGTCCCTACCCAACAGCGGGCTCACAGTCTAAAAGGGGGAGACGGACAACAAAACAAAACATATTAACAAAACAAAATAAATAGAATAGTAAATATGTACAAGTAAAATAAATAGAATACTAAATCTAGAGATGGTCCCTACCCAATAGCGGGCTCACAGTCTAGAATGGGGAGACAGACAACATAACAAAACATATTAACAAAATAAAATAAATAGAATAGTAAATATGTACAAGTAAAATAGAGTAATTAATAAATCTAGAGATGGTCCCTACCCAACAGCGGGCTCACAGTCTAGAAGGGGGAGACAGAGAATGAAACAAAACATATTCACAAAATCAAATAAATAGAATAGTAAATATGTGCAAGTAAAATAAATAGAGTAATAAATCTAGAGACGGTCCCTACCCAACAGCGGGCTCACAGTCTAGAAGGGGGAGACGGACAACAAAACAAAACATATTAACAAAATAAAATAAATAGAATAGTACATATGTACAACTAAAATAAATAGAGTAATAAATCTAGAGACGGTCCCTACCCAACAGCGGGCTCACAGTCTAGAAGGGGGAGACAGAGAACAAAACAAAACATATTAACCAAATAAAATAAATAGAACAGTAAATATGTACAAGTAAAATAAATAGAGTAATAAATCTGTACAAACATATATACAGGTGCGGTGGGGAAGGGAAGAAGGTAGGGCGGGGGGGATGGGGAGGGGGAGAGGAAGGAGGGGGCTCAGTCTGGGAAGGCCTCCCTCTATTTATTTTACTTGTCCATATTTACTATTCTATTTATTGTATTAATGACGCGCATCTAGCTTTATTTCTATTTATTCTGACGACTGGACACCCGTCCACCTGTTTTGTCTTGTATCTGTCTCCCCCTTCTAGACGGTGAGCCCGTCGTCGGGTAGGGACCGTCTCTATCTGTTGCCGACTTGTCCTTCCCAAGCGCTTAGTACAGTGCTCTGCACACAGTAGGCGCTCAATAAAGACGACTGAATGAATGACCGTGCCCGGGGAAAGCTCCCCCCCGGCACGCCAGGGTCGGTGCCCTCCCGGGGCGGGCCCGACCTTGCGGGGGAAGTTGAGGAAATAGTTGGCCTGGTCGATGAAGAAGAACTCGAGGGCCGAGCGGCGCAGGTTGTAGCGGCGAAGGTGCACCTCCCTCAGCTGCCCCAGAGGCCGGCGGAAGTCGTAGCCGATGCCTGTCGGGTGGGGAAATAATAATAATAATAATAATTAATAATGATGGTATTTATTAAGCGCTTACTATGTGCCAAGCACTGTTCTAAGCAATGGGGGGAATACAAGGTGATCAGGTTGTCCCACTGGGGGCTCACAGTCTTCATCCCCATTTGACAGATGAGGGAACTGAGGCCCAGAGAAGTGAAGTGACTCAGCCAAAGTCACCCAGCTGACAGTGGCGGAGGCGGGATTAGAACCCATGACCTCTGACTCCCAAGCCCGGGCTCTTTCCACTGACCCACGCTTAAGCGCTTACTATGTGCCAAGCACCGTTCTAAGCGCTGGGGGGAATACAAGATGATCGGGTTGTCCCACGGGGGGCTTACAGTCTTCATCCCCATTTGACAGATGAGGGAACTGAGGCCCGGAGAAGTGAAGTGACTCGCCCAAAGTCACACAGCTGACAGTGGTGGAGGCGGGATTAGAACCCACGACCTCTGACTCCCAAGCCCGGGCTCTTTCCCACTGAGCCACACTTAAGCTCTTACTAGGTGCCAAGCACTGTTCTAAGCACTGGGGGGAATACAAGGTGATCAGGTTGTCCCTCGTGGGGCTCACGGTCTTCATCCCCGTTTTCCAGATGAGGGAACTGAGGCCCAGAGAAGTGAAGTGACTCGCCCAAAATCACACAGCTGACAGTGGCAGAGGTGGGATTAGAACCCATGACCTCTGACTCCCAAGCCCGGGCTCTTTCCACTGAGCCACGCTTAAGCTCTTACTAGGTGCCAAGCACTGTTCTAAGTGCTGGGGGGAATACAAGGCGATCAGGTTGTCCCACGGGGGGCTCACAGTCTTCAGCCCCATTTGACAGATGAAGGAACTGAGGCCTGGAGAAGTGAAGTGACTCGCCCAAAATCACACAGCTGACAGTGGCGGAGGTGGGATTAGAACCCATGACCTCTGACTCCCAAGCCCGGGCTCTTTCCACTGAGCCACACTTAAGCGCTTACCATGTGCCAAGCACCGTTCTAAGCGCTGGGGGGAATACAAGCTGATCAGGTTGTCCCACGGGGGGCTCACAGTCTTCATCCCCATTTGACAGATGAGGTCACTGAGGCCCAGAGATGGTATTTGTTAAGCGCTTACTAGGTGCCAAGCGCCGCTCTAAGCTCCGGGGCGGTTCCAAGGTGATCAGGTTGGCCCACCTGGGGCTCACAGTCCCCATTTGACAGATGAGGGAACTGAGGCCCGGAGAAGTGATATGTCGCCGACTTGTACTTCCCAAGCGCTTAGTACAGTGCTCTGCACATAGTAAGCGCTCAATCAATACGATTGATGATGATGATGATGATGAAGTGACTGGCCCAGAGTCACCCAGCTGAGAAGGGGCGGAGGTGGGACCTCTGACGCCAAAGCCCGGGCTCGGTCCACTGAGGCACGAAATGGGTCGGTGGGGGGGGCGTCATGTCCCCCGTTGCCCCTCACCTTCCTCGGTCTCCTCCTTCTCGCTGCTGCCGTCGTAGAAGTAGAGGTTCTGCGTGGTGACCTCCAAGCGGCCCGGGACGGTGGCCACGATGGTGATGAGTTGGCACTCCTCCGACAGGACCAGCTTCTCCCGCTGCCCGCCGGGCTCCTTGGGCTCCGCGCTGCCGGTGCCAGCGGAGCGGGTCAGTGTCGGGGCGTCCCCCCCTCCGGACGCAGGCCGGGGCATCCCCCTCTTCCCTCGCCCCGCCGTGGGCATCTCTTTTAGACTGTGAGCCCACTGTTGGGTAGGGACCGTCTCTCTATGTTGCCAACTTGGACTTCCCAAGCGCTTAGTCCAGTGCTCTGCACACAGTAAGCGCTCAATAAATACGATTGATGATGGTTGGCACCGCCCGCGCCCTCCTCGTCCGCCCCGGGGCCCGGCCTCACGCGGTGTCCAGCATGGCCAGCTCCTCCTTGCCCAGCTGGTCCTCCTCCAGCGCGTTGACCCGGGCTTCCTTGGCCACGGCGAGGGGCAGCGAGTCCGCGGGGGCGGCCGGGGGGTTGGCACCTGTGGCAGAGAGCCCGCTGTTGGGTAGGGCCCGTCTCTAGACGTTGCCAACTTGGACTTCCCAAGCGCTTAGTACAGTGCTCTGCGCACAGTAAGTGCTCAATAAAGACGATTGAATGAATGAATGAATGAATGACAAGGCCCTGGCTCAGGTGGCGGTACCTATCGAGCGCTTAATAAACTACCTATCGATAGTAAGCGCTTAATAAATGCCATTATTATTATTATTATTATTATCCCGGCTTCGCCACCCATAACAATAATAATAATGACATTTGTTAAGCGCTTACTATGTGCCAAGCACTGTTCTAAGCGCTGGGGGGGGGATACAAGGTGATCAGGTTGTCCCCCGAGCGGCTCACAGTCTTCACCCCCATTTTACAGATGAGGGAACTGAGGCCCAGAGAATAATAATGACAGCATTTGTTAAGCGCTTACTATGTGCAAAACGCTGTTCTAAGCGCTGGGAGGGGGATACAAGGTGATGAGGTTGTCCCACAGGGGGCTCACGGTCTTCACCCCCATTTTACAGATGAGGGAACTGAGGCCCAGAGAATAATAATGATGGCATTTGTTAAGCGCTTACTATGTGCAAAGAGCTGTTCTAAGCGCTGGGGGGGGATACAAGGTGATCAGGTTGTCCCACTGGGGGCTCACAGTCTTCACCCCCATTTTACAGATGAGGGAACTGAGGCCCAGAGAATAATAATGACGGCATTTGTTAAGCGCTTACTATGTGCAAAGTGCCGTTCTAAGCGCTGGGGGGGGGGGGATACAAGGCGATCAGGTTGTCCCACGGGGGGCTCACAGTCTTCACCCCCATTTTACAGATGAGGGAACTGAGGCCCAGAGAATAATAATGATGGCATTTGTTAAGCGCTTACTATGTACAAAGCGCCGTTCTAAGCGCTGGGGAGGATACAAGGCGATCAGGTTGCCCCATGTGGGGCTCACAACCTTCATCCCCATTTTAATCCCCATTTTAAGAAGCAGCGTGGCTCAGTGGAAAGAGCCCGGGCTGTGGAGCCCGAGGTCACGGGTTCAAATCCCGGCTCCGCCAACTGTCGGCTGGGTGACTTTGGGCCGGTCACCTCACTTCTCCGGGCCTCAGTTCCCTCATCTGTCAAATGGGGATGAAGCCCCTGAGCCCCCCGTGGGCCAACCCGATCACCTTCCGGCGCTTCGCACATGGGAAGCGCTTGATGGATGCCGTCGTTATGATTCGATGAGGTCGCTGAGGCCCAGTGAAGTGACTTGCCCCAAGTCACCCAGCTGATAATAGGTGGAGCGGGATCCGAACCCACGACCCGGGACCCCCCCAAACCCGGGGCCGCTTTCCGGGTGGCCCCTGCGGCCTCGTCCTCACCCAGGTTGTCCCTCAGGGCACTGGCCTCCTTGTGCCCGTCGAAGCGGTGGTTGGGGATGAGCTTCAGCCGCATGCGGGAGTATGTCTCCGCGCTGGACAGTCGCCAGCGGGTCGGGGGTGGGTCCCTGGGTGCGAGAGGAGGGTCTTTGGGTGCGGGGGGCAGAGGAGGAGACCCCCGCTGTTGCAACCATCTCTGTGTTCCCCCCCCGCCATAAAATAGAGCAATTTCTGGGTGAAAAATGCCCTCTTTCCCCCAACCCCTTTTAATAATAATAATACTGATGGCATTTATTAAGCGCTTACTATGTGCAAAGCACCGTTCTAAGCGCCGGGGAGGTTACAAGGGGATCAGGTTGCCCCACGGGGGCCCCCCAGTCTTCACCCCCATTTTCCAGATGAGGGAACTGAGGCCCAGAGAAGTGAAGTCCCCCGGCTGACAACTGGCAGAGCCGGGATTTGAACCCGTGACCTCTGACTCCAAAGCCTGGGCTCTTTTCCACTGAGCCACGCTGCTTCTCTTTTGGACTGCGAGCCCACTGTTGGGTAGGGACCGTCTCTATAGGTTGCCAACTTCCCAAGCGCTTAGTCCAGTGCTCTGCACACAGTAAGCGCTCAATAAATACGATTGATTGATTGATTCCTCAGCCTCAGCTCGGCCGTGCTCCGTCTCGTTTAGTTCTCCGAAAGCTTGTTCCATCTAGATCAGTGACCTCATCTGGAAAGTGGGGATGAAGACTGTGAGCCCCCACCGTGGGACAACCTGATCACCTTGTAACCTCCCCAGCGCTTAGAACGGTGCTTGGCACATAGTAAGCGCTTCATAAATGCCATCATCACCGTCATCGTCGTCACCTGTCGGCCCAAGCGGAGCAGGGGGCCGTGAGGAGGCGTCGCAGGGCGGCCCAGTGCAGCAGGACCGTGGCCCGCTGGGACGATTGCTGCTTCTGAACCGAGCTGTAGCGCAGGGCCTCCGTCCGCGCCCGATGCCGCACAGGCTCCAACACCTGCTCCTGTGGGGGGGCGACAGGACATTCAGTTCATTCCGTCCTACTTACTGAGCGCTTCCTGTGGGCAGGCACTGGACTAAGTGCTTGGGAAGTCCAAGTCCTTCCTCCTCCTTCCTCATCCCCCCCGCCTTACCTCCTTCCCCTCTCCACGGCACCTGCATATATGTATGTACGGATTTATTCCTCTATTTTATTTGTACATATTTACTATTCTATTTATTTTATTTGGTTAATAAGTTTTGTTTTGTTGTCTGTCTCCCCCTTCTAGATGGTGAGCCCACTGTTGGGTAGGGACCGGCTCTAGATGTTAACAACTTGGACTTCCCAAGCGCTTGGTGCAGTGCTCCGCACACAGTAAGCGCTCAATAAATACGACTGACTGAATGCATGAATATGCATATGTGTTTCTACATATTAATTACTCTATTTAATTTTACTTGTACATATTTACTAGTCTATTTATTTTATTTGGTTAATATGCTTTGTTTTGTTGTCCGTCTCCCCCTTCTAGCCTGTGAGCCCGCTGTTCGGTAGGGACCGTCTCTAGATGTTGCCAACTTGGACTTCCCAAGCGCTCAGTCCAGTGCTCTGCACACAGTAAGCACTCAATCAATACGACTGAATGAATGGATATGTATATATGTTTGTACATATTTATTACTCTATTTATTTTACTTGTACATATTTACTAGTCCATTTATTTTATTTTGTTAATATGTTTTCTTTTGTTCTCTGTCTCCCCCTTCTAGACCGTGAGCCCGCTGTCGGGTAGGGACCGGCTCTATTTGTTGCCAACTTGTACTTCCCAAGCGCTTAGTCCAGTGCTCTGCACAAAGGAAGCGCTCAATAAATACGACTGAATGAATAAATGAATATGTATATGTGTTTGTACATATTAATTACTCTATTTATTTTACTTGTACATATTTACTAGTCTATTGATTTTATTTTGTTAATATGTTTTCTTTTGTTCTCTGTCTCCCCCTTCTAGACTGTGAGCCCGCTGTTGGGTAGGGACCGGCTCTAGATGTTGCCAACTTGGACTTCCCCAGCGCTTAGTCCAGTGCTCTGCACACAGGAAATGCTCAATAAATACGACTGACTGACTGAATGAATATGTATATGTGTTTGTACATATTAATTACTCTATTTAATTTTACTTGTACATATTTACTAGTCTGTTTATTTTATTTGGTTAATATGCCTTGTTTTGTTGCCTGTCTCCCCCTTCTAGACCGTGAGCCCGCTGTTGGGAAGGGACCGTCTCTAGATGTTGCCGACTTGGACTTCCCAAGTGCTTAGTCCAGTGCTCTGCACACAGTAAGCGCTCAATAAATATGACTGAATGAGTGAAGGAATGAATATGTATACGTGTTTGTACATATTAATTACTCTATTTTACTTGTACATATTTACTATTCTATTTATTTTATTTGGTTAATATGTTTTGTTTTGTTGTCCATCTCCCCCTTCTAGACTGTGAACCCGCTGTTGGGTGGGGACCGTCTCTACATGTCGCCAACTTGTCCTTCCCAAGCGCTTCGTCCAGTGCTCTGCACACAGCAAGCGCTCAATAAATACGACTGTATGAATGAATGAATTTATTTTATTTGTACCTATTTAATCTATTTATTTTATTTTGTTAATATGTTTTGTTTTGTCATCTGTCTCCCCCTTCTAGACCGGGAGCCCGCTGTCGGGTAGCGACTGTCTCTAGATGTCGCCGACTTGGACTTCCCAAGAGCTTAGTCCAGTGCTCTGCACATGGTAAGCGCTCAATAAATATGACTGACTGAATGAATATGTATATATGTTTGTACGGATTTATTACTCTATTTATTTTACTTGTACATATTTACTAGTCTATTTATTTTATTTGGTTAATATGTTTTGTTTTGTTGTCCGTCTCCCCCTGTGAGCCCATTGTTGGGTAGGGCCTGTCTCCAGATGTTGCCAACTTGGACTTCCCAGGCGCTTAGTCCAGTGCTCTGCACACAGTAAGCGCTCAATACATATGACTGAATGAATGAGTGAATATGTATATATGTTTGTACAGATTTATAACTCTATTTCTTTTACTTGTACATATTTACTAGTCTATTTTATTTTGTTAATCTGTTTTGTTTTGTCGCCTGTCTCCCCCTTCTAGACCGTGAGCCCACTGTTGGGTAGGGGCCGTCTCTAGATGTTGCCCACTTTTACTTCCCTAGCGCTTCGTCCAGTGCTCTGCACACAGCAAGCGCTCAATAAGTACGACGGCACGAGTGAACGGACCTGGAAGAGGGCGCGGCTCTCGGCCCGCTCCTTCTCGCGGCGCTGAGCGTTGCTGAGCAGGGCGTCGTAGCAGGAGTTCCAGAAGTTGGACATGAGGTCGTGACTCTTGGCGTAGGTGTCCATCTCAAACTGCGACATGGTCGGCTGCACCTGGGCGGGAGGAGGCGGGCGTCGGGCCTGGGGACTCCCCCGAGCGCTCTGCAGGCGGCGTTTAGTACATAGCCCCGAGGGCCCAACGGAGGGGGGTGGGCAATCCGCACTCCAGCAGCTCGGGGCCGGCGAATAACGATAATAATAATAGTAACGACGGCACTTATTAAGCGCTTACTGTGCTAAGCGCCGGGGAGGTCCCCAGCCTCCACTGCTTTCCCCGACCCACTGAATTCATTCCTTCATTCAATCGTATTTACTGAGCGCTTACTGGGTGCACAGCACTGGACTAAGCGCTTGGGAAGTCCAAGTTGGCAGCCTATAGAGACGGTCATGGGTTCAAATCCCGGCTCCGCCACTTGCCAGCTGTGTGACTTTGGGCAAGTCACTCGGCTTCTCTGGGCCTCAGGTACCTCGTCTGTCAAATGGGGATGAAGACTGGGAGCCCCCCGTGGGACAACCTGATCACCTTGCAACCTCCCCAGCGCTTAGCGCGGTGCTTGGCACGTAGTAAGCGCTTAACAAATGCCGTCATTATTATGATGATGATGATGATGATGATGATGATGATCTCGGGGCGGCGGCTGCCCGTCCTGGGCCTACCTGCTTGTCGATGAAGGCGCGCCACTCCGGGGAGGCGCAGAAGGCTTGGAAGTCCTCGTAGAAGGTGGGGCTGCCGTTGGTGGGGGGCAAGGAGGGCAGCCCCCACTGCAGCCCCAGGGTGGCATAGGCGCGGTCCAGCAGCGCCCGCATCAGGGGCACCAGCCACGAGCAGCGCTCCGACTTGGCGTCCAGCGCCCGGCCCAGCGGGGCCTCCAGCTTGGCCAGGAGGTAGCAGGCCTCTTGGCGGCGCGGAGGCGTCGCCGTCTGCAGCAGCCCGTGCAGCTTCACGTGGGCCAGGGCGTGCAGCTGGAGGGAGTCAGGGCAGAGCCGGCTCAGCGGCCCCGGGGTCAATCCATCCATCAATCAATCGTATTGATTGAGCGCTTACCGTGTGCGGAGCACTGGACTAAGCCCTTGGGAAGTCCAAGCGGGCAACACATAGAGACGGGCCCTACCCGACAGTGGGCTCACAGGCTAGAAGGGGGAATCAATCAATCAATCGTATTTATTGAGCGCTTACTGTGTGCGGAGCACTGGACTAAGCGCTTGGGAAGTCCAAGCTGGCAACAGAGACGGGCCCTACCCCACAGTGGGCTCACAGGCTAGAAGGGGGAATCAATCAATCAATCAATCAATCAATCAATCGTATTGATTGAGCGCTTACTGTGTGCAGAGCACTGGACTAAGCGCTTTAGAAGTCCAAGTGGGCAACATCTAGAGACGGGCCCTACCCGACGGTGGGATCACAGTCTAGAAGGGGGAATCAATCAATCAATCAATCGTATTGATTGAGCGCTTACTGTGTGCAGAGTACTGGACTAAGCGCTTGGGAAGCACAAGCTGGCAACATCTAGAGACGGGCCCTACCCGACAGTGGGTTCACAGTCTAGAAGGGGGAATCAATCAATCAATCAATCGTATTTATTGAGCACTTACTGTGTGCAGAGCACTGGACTAAGCACTTGGGAAGTACAAGTGGGCAACATCTACAGACGGGCCCTACCCAACAGCGATTACGATTGATTGATTGATTGATAGAAGGGGGAGACAGACAACAAAACAAAACAAATTTCCTCAAGTACCGCATAATGGAGCCACAAATGAAGTTTTACGATCACCCTCCTAGTACTTCCCAAGCGCTTAGTCCAGTGCTCTGCACCCAATCAATCAATCGTATTTATTGAGCGCTTACTGTGTGCAGAGCACTGGACTAAGCGCTTGGGAAGTCCAACTTGGCAACATCTAGAGCCGGTCCCTACCCACCAGTGGGCTCACAGTCTAAAAGGGGGAGACAGAGAACAAAACCAAACATACTAACAAAATAAAATAAATAGAATAGATATGTACAGGTAAAATGAATAGAGTAATAAATATGTACAATATGCACAATAAATATGCACCCAGTCAGCGCTCCATAAATACGATGGAATGAGTGAATGAATGAACTGTGCTTGCCACCTCGTAGGTGCCTAATAAATGCCACGATTAATAAACGCCTCGTCCCCCTCTCCATCCCCCCGTCTTACCTCCTTCCCTTCCCCACAGCACCTGTATAGATGTATATATATTTGTACATATTTATTACTCTATTTATTGATTTATTTTACTTGTACCTATCTATTCTATTTATTTTATTTGGTTAGTATGTTTGGTTTTGTTCTCCGTCCCCCACCTTCTAGACTGTGAGCCCACTGTTGGGTAGGGACTGTCTCTATACGTTGCCAACTTGGACTTCCCAAGTGCTTAGTACAGTGCTCTGCACACAGTAAGCGCTCAATAAATGCGATTGATTGATTGATTAATAAATGCCTCATCCCCCTCTCCATCCCCCCCCCCCGCCTCACCTCCTTCCCTTCCCCACGGCACCTGTGTAGACGTATATATGTTTGTACAGATTTATTACTCTATTTTACTTGTACATATCTATTCGATTGATTTTATTTGGTTAATATGTTTGGCTTTGTCTTCGTCTCCCCCTTCTCGACCGTGAGCCCGCCGTTGGGTAGGGACCGTCTCTAGATGTTCCCAAGCGCTTAGTCCAGTGCTCTGCACCCAGTAAGCGCTCAATAAATGCGATTGATTGATTGATTGATTAATAAATGCCTCGTCCCCCTCTCCACCCCCCCGCCTTACCTCCTTCCCTTCCCCACAGCACCTGTATAGACGTACATATGTTTGTGAAGATTTATTACTCTATTTATTTTACTTGTACATATCTATTCTATTGATTTTATTTTATGAATATGTTTGGTTTTGTCGTCGTCTCCCCCTTCTCGACCGTGAGCCCGCCGTCGGGTAGGGACCGTCTCTAGATGTTCCCAAGCGCTTAGTCCAGTGCTCTGCACCCAGTAAGCGCTCAATAAATGCGACTGATTGATTGACTGATTGATTAATAAACGCCTCGTTCCCCTCTCCATCCCCCCGGCCTTACCTCCTTCCCTTCCCCACAGCGCCTGTATAGACGTATATATGTCTGTACAGATTTATTACTCTATTTATTTTACTTGTACATATCTATTCTATTTTATTTGGTGAATATGTTTGGTTTTGTCGTCCGTCTCCCCCTTCTCGACCGTGAGCCCGCCGTCGGGTAGGGACCGTCTCTAGGTGTTCCCAAGCGCTTAGTCCAGTGCTCTGCACCCAGTAAGCGCTCAATAAATGCGATTGATTGATTGATTGATTAATAAACGCCTCGTTCCCCTCTCCATCCCCCCGGCCTTACCTCCTTCCCTTCCGCACAGCGCCTGTATAGACGTATATATGTCTGTACAGATTTATTACTCTATTTATTTTACTTGTACATATCTATTCTATTTTATTTGGTTAATATGTTTGGTTTTGTCGTCCGTCTCCCCCTTCTCGACCGTGAGCCCGCCGTCGGGTAGGGACCGTCTCTAGGTGTTCCCAAGCGCTTAGTCCAGTGCTCTGCACCCAGTAAGCGCTCAATAAATGCGATTGATTGATTGATTGATTGATTAATAAACGCCTCGTTCCCCTCTCCATCCCCCCGGCCTTACCTCCTTCCCTTCCGCACAGCGCCTGTATAGACGTATATATGTCTGTACAGATTTATTACTCTATTTATTTTACTTGTACATATCTATTCTATTTTATTTGGTTAATATGTTTGGTTTTGTCGTCCCTCTCCCCCTTCTCGACCGTGAGCCCGCCGTCGGGTAGGGACCGTCTCTAGGTGTTCCCAAGCGCTTAGTCCAGTGCTCTGCACCCGGTAAGCGCTCAATAAATGCGATTGATTGATTGATTGATTAATAAACGCCTCGTTCCCCTCTCCATCCCCCCGGCCTTACCTCCTTCCCTTCCGCACAGCGCCTGTATAGACGTATATATGTCTGTACAGATTTATTACTCTATTTATTTTACTTGTACATATCTATTCTATTTTATTTGGTTAATATGTTTGGTTTTGTCGTCCGTCTCCCCCTTCTCGACCGTGAGCCCGCCGTCGGGTAGTGACCGTCTCTACGTGTTCCCAAGCGCTTAGTCCAGTGCTCTGCACCCAGTAAGCGCTCAATAAATGCGATTGATTGATTGATTGATTAATAAACGCCTCGTTCCCCTCTCCATCCCCCCGGCCTTACCTCCTTCCCTTCCACACAGCGCCTGTATAGACGTATATATGTCTGTACAGATTTATTAATCTATTTATTTTACTTGTACATATCTATTCTATTTTATTTGGTTAATATGTTTGGTTTTGTCGTCCGTCTCCCCCTTCTCGACCGTGAGCCCGCCGTCGGGTAGGGACCGTCTCTAGATGTTCCCAAGCGCTTAGTCCAGTGCTCTGCACCCAGTAAGCGCTCAATAAATGCGACTGATTGATTGATTGATTGATTAATAAACGCCTCGTTCCCCTCTCCATCCCCCCGGCCTTACCTCCTTCCCTTCCGCACAGCGCCTGTATAGACGTATATATGTCTGTACAGATTTATTACTCTATTTATTTTACTTGTACATATCTATTCTATTTTATTTGGTGAATATGTTTGGTTTTGTCGTCCGTCTCCCCCTTCTCGACCGTGAGCCCGCCGTCGGGTAGGGACCGTCTCTAGGTGTTCCCAAGCGCTTAGTCCAGTGCTCTGCACCCAGTAAGCGCTCAATAAATGCGATTGATTGATTGATTGATTAATAAACGCCTCGTTCCCCTCTCCATCCCCCCGGCCTTACCTCCTTCCCTTCCGCACAGCGCCTGTATAGACGTATATATGTCTGTACAGATTTATTACTCTATTTATTTTACTTGTACATATCTATTCTATTTTATTTGGTGAATATGTTTGGTTTTGTCGTCCGTCTCCCCCTTCTCGACCGTGAGCCCGCCGTCGGGTAGGGACCGTCTCTAGGTGTTCCCAAGCGCTTAGTACAGCGCTGTGCACCCGGTAAGCGCTCAATAAGTACGATTGATTGATTGATTGATCGATCGATGATGGTTATTCTCGAACAGCCACGGTCCCCGCCCGTCCCGGGGGTCCCCACCTGGGTGTCGTCCAGTAGCATGTAGCCGACGAGCAGCCGCAGCCCGATCTGCGCCATCTCCTGCAGGTCGGCGGGGCCGTCGGCCAGGTGCTGCCAGGCGCCCAGGCGGTCCAGTAAGGTGGTCGACCCCTCGAACAGCTGCGTACAGAGCCGCGGGGGCGGGCCAGGGTCAGGGCCGGATGGGAATCGGTGGTCCTGGGTTCGAATCCCGCCTCCGCCCCTCGTCTGCTGGGTGACCCCGCGCTGGCCGCTTCAATCGCTCACTCAGTTCTGTTTATTGAGCGCCGACTGTGTGCGGAGCACTGCACTAAGTGCTTAACTTCGCTGGGCCTCATCTGGAAGCGGCGTGGCTCAGTGGAAAGAAGGGTTGTGGGTTCTAATCCCGCCTCCGCCCCTCGTCTGCGGGGTGACCCCGCGCTGGCCGCTTCAATCGCTCACTCAGTTCTGTTTATTGAGCGCTGACTGTGTGCGGAGCACTGCACTAAGCGCTGAACTTCCCTGGGCCTCGTCTGGAAGCGGCGTGGCTCAGTGGAAAGAAGGGTTGTGGGTTCTAATCCCGCCTCCGCCCCTCATCTGTGGGGTGACCCTGCGCTGGCCGCTTCAATCGCTCACTCAGTTCTATTTATTGAGCGCTGACTGTGTGCAGAGCACTGCTCTAAGCGCTTAACTTCCCTGGGCCTCGTCTGGAAGCGGCGTGGCTCAGTGGAAAGAAGGGTTGTGGGTTCTAATCCCGCCTCCGCCCCTCGTCTGCGGGGTGACCCCGCGCTGGCCGCTTCAATCGCTCACTCAGTTCTATTTATTGAGCGCTGACTGTGTGCGGAGCACTGCACTAAGCGCTTAACTTCCCTGGGCCTCGTCTGGAAGCGGCGTGGCTCAGTGGAAAGAAGGGTTGTGGGTTCTAATCCCGCCTCCGCCCCTCGTCTGTGGGGTGACCCTGCGCTGGCCGCTTCAATCGCTCACTCAGTTCTATTTACTGAGCGCTGACTGTGTGTGGAGCACTGCACTAAGCGCTTAACTTCTCTGGGCCTCGTCTGGAAGCGGCGTGGCTCAGTGGAGAGAGGGGTCGTGGGTTCTAATCCCGCCTCCGCCCCTTGTCTGTGGGGTGACCCCGGGCTGGCCACTTCAATCGCTCATTCAGTTGTATTTATTGAGCGCTGTTGTACTTCCCAAGCGCTTAGTCCAGTGCTCTGCACACAGTAAGCGCTCAATAAATACAACTGAATGAATGAATGAATGACTGTGTGCGGAGCACTGGACTAAGCGCTTAACTTCTCTGGGCCTCAGTGGCCTCCTCTGGAAGCGGCGTGGCTCAGTGGAAAGAGCCCGGGCTTGGGAGTCGGGGGTCGTGGGTTCTAATCCCGCCTCCGCTACATGGCTGCCGTGTGACCTCGGGCGAGTCACTTAATTTCTCTGAGCCTCAGTTCCCTTATCTATAAAATGGGGACGAAGACCGTGAGCCCCACGTGGGACAACCCGATGACCTTGTATCCCCCCCCCCCACAGCGCTTAGAACAGTGCTTCGCACATAGTAAGTAGCGTGGCTCAGTGGAAAGAGCCCGGGCTTTGGAGTCAGAGGTCACGGGTTCAAATCCCGGCTCTGCCAATTGTCAGCTGGGTGACTTTGGGCGAGTCACTTCCCTTCTCTGGGCCTCAGTTCCCTCATCTGGAAAATGGGGATGAAGAGTGGGAGCCCCTCGAGGGACAACCTGATCACCCTGTAACCTCCCCAGCGCTTAGAACAGTGCTTGGCACATAGTCAGTGCTTAACAAATGCCATCATTA
Source organism: Tachyglossus aculeatus (assembly GCF_015852505.1). Classification (NCBI taxonomy): domain Eukaryota; kingdom Metazoa; phylum Chordata; class Mammalia; order Monotremata; family Tachyglossidae; genus Tachyglossus; species Tachyglossus aculeatus. Next base: position 2,498,497 of record NC_052078.1, on the reverse strand, counting down.
TTATTATTATTATTATTATTTAGTAAGCACTTAACGAATGCCATCTTTATTATCATCTAGAAAATGGGGATAAGGACTCCCACTGTTGGGTAGGGACCGTCTCCGTATGTTGCCAACTTGTCCTTCCCAAGCGCTTAGTCCAGTGCTCTGCACACAGTAAGCGCTCAATAAATACGATTGATTGAGGACTTGGAGCACCACGGGGGACAACCCTGGATCTCCCCGGGCGTTTCGAACAGCGCTTGGCACATAGTAAGCGCTTAATGAGTTCCTTAATTATTAAGTGGGGGGCAGTCAAGGCTGGGGGCGCTGACCATCATTATTATCATTCATTCGATCGTATTTATTGAGCGCTTACTGTGTGCAGAGCACTGGACTAAGCGCTTGAATTATTATTATTCACTGTACTAAGCGCTTAATTATTATTAAGGGGGGTGACCGAAGAGTCGGGGCCGGATGAGGAAATTGGGCCTGGACGGAGGGAGGGTGAGGCCCGGGGGGCGTTGGGGGAACCAGTCACTGAATCGGTTGTATTTACGGCGTGCTAACTGTGGGAAAGGCACTGTACTAAGCGCCCGATCGGGGCCGAAGAGTGTGTTGGGGAGGGGAAAAGGGGTCCTTTTCCCACCTTTTCGCTCCACAGGCCCTGGTTGGCGTGACCCTTGGAGGACAGGAAGTCCTGCAGTGGGCGTAGCCGTGCTAACTGCGTGCAAGGCACTGTACTAAGCGTCCGATCGGGGCCGAAGAGTGTGATGGGGAGGGGAAAAGGGGTCCCTTTCCCACCTTTTCGCTCCACAGGCCCTGGTTGGCGTGACCCAGCACTGTACTAAGCGCCCAAACGGGGCCAAAGAGTGTGATGGGGAGGGGATAGAGGTCCCTTTCCCACCTTTTAGTTCCACAAGCCCTGGTTGGCATGACCCAGCACTGTACTAAGCGCCCGATCGGGGCCGAAGAGTGTGTTGGGGAGGGGAAAGGGGTCCCTTTCCCACCTTTTCGCTCCACAGGCCCTGGTTGGCGTGACTCAGCACTGTACTAAGTGTCCGATCGGGGCCAAAGAGTGTGTTGGGGAGGGGAAAGGGGGTCTCTTTCCCACCTTTTCGCTCCACAGGCCCTGGTTGGCGTGAGCCAGCACTGTACTAAGCGTCCGATCGGGGCCGAAGAGTGTGTTGGGGAGGGGAAAGGGGGTCCCTTTCCCACCTTTTCGCTCCACAGGCCCTGGTTGGCGTGACCCAGCACTGTACTAAGCGCCCGATCGGGGCCGAAGAGTGTGATGGGGAGGGGAAAGGGGTCCCTTTCCCACCTTTTCGCTCCACAGGCCCTGGTTGGCGTGACCCAGCACTGTACTAAGCGCCCGATCGGGGCCAAAGAGTGTGTTGGGGAGGGGAAAGGGGTCCCTTTCCCACCTTTTCGCTCCACAGGCCCTGGTTGGCATGACCCAGCACTGTACTAAGCACCCAATCGGGGCCGAAGAGTGTGTTGGGGAGGGGAAAAGGGGTCCCTTTCCCACCTTTTCGCTCCACAGGCCCTGGTTGGCATGACCCAGCACTGTACTAAGCACCCAATCGGGGCCGAAGAGTGTGTTGGGGAGGGGAAAAGGGGTCCCTTTCCCACCTTATCGCTCCACAGGCCCTGGCTGGCGGGACCCTCAGAGGACAGAAAGTCCTGCAGCGGGCGTAGCAGTGCTAACTACGCGCAAGGCACTGTACTAAGCGCCCGATCGGGGCCGAAGAGTGTGTTGGGGAGGGGCAAAGGGGTCCCTTTCCCACCTTTTCGCTCCACAGGCCCTGGTTGGCAGGACCCAGCACTGTACTAAGCATCCGATCGGGGCCGAAGAGTGTGTTGGGGAGGGGAAAGGGGTCCCATTCCCACCTTTTCGCTCCACAGGCCCTGGCTGGCGTGACCCAGCACTGTACTAAGCACCCAATCGGGGCCGAAGAGTGTGTTGGGGAGGGGAACGGGGTCCCTTTCCCACCTTTTAGCTCCACAAGCCCTGGTTGGCGTGACCCAGCACTGTACTAAGTGTCCGATTGGGGCCGAAGAGTGTGTTGGGGAGGGGAACGGGGTCCCTTTCCCAACTTTTCGCTCCACAAGCCCTGGTTGGCGGGACCCAGCACTGTACTAAGCTCCCGACTGGGGCCGAAGAGTGTGTTGGGGAGGGGAAAAGGGGTCCCTTTCCCACCTTTTCGCTCCACAGGCCCTGGTTGGCGGGACCCTCGGAGGACAGGAAGTCCTGCAGCGGGCGTAGCCGCGCTAACTGTGCGCAAGGCACTGTACTAAGAGTCCGATCGGGGCCGAAGAGTGTGATGGGGAGGGGAAAGGGGTCCCTTTCCCACCTTTTCGCTCCACAGGCCCTGGCTGGCGTGACCCAGCACTGTACTAAGCGCCCAAACGGGGCCAAAGAGTGTGATGGGGAGGGGAAAGAGGTCCCTTTCCCACCTTTTAGTTCCACAAGCCCTGGTTGGCATGACCCAGCACTGTACTAAGCGTCCGATCGGGGCCGAAGAGTGTGTTAGGAAGGGGCAAAGGGGTCCCTTTCCCACCTTTTCGCTCCACAGGCCCTGGTTGGCGTGACCCAGCACTGTACTAAGCGCCCGATCGGGGCCGAAGAGTGTGTTGGGGAGGGGAAAGGGGTCCCTTTCCCACCTTTTCGCTCCACAAGCCCTGGTTGGCGTGACCCAGCACTGTACTAAGCGTCCGATCGGGGCCGAAGAGTGTGTTGGGGAGGGGAACGGGGTCCCTTTCCCAACTTTTCACTCCACAAGCCCTGGTTGGCGTGACCCAGCACTGTACTAAGCTCCCGATTGGGGCCGAAGAGTGTGTTGGGGAGGGGAAAGGGGGTCCCTTTCCCACCTTTTCGCTCCACAGGCCCTGGCTGGCGTGACCCAGCACTGTACTAAGCGTCCGATCGGGGCCAAAGAGTGTGATGGGGAGGGGAAAAGGGGTCCCTTTCCCACCTTTTCGCTCCACAGGCCCTGGTTGGCGTGACCCAGCACTGTACTAAGCGTCCGATCGGGGCCGAAGAGTGTGTTGGGGAGGGGAACGGGGTCCCTTTCCCAACTTTTCGCTCCACAAGCCCTGGTTGGCGTGACCCAGCACTGTACTAAGCGCCCGATCGGGGCCGAAGAGTGTGTTGGGGAGGGGAAAGGGGTCCCTTTCCCACCTTTTCGCTCCACAGGCCCTGGCTGGCGTGACCCTCGGAGGACAGGAAGTCCTGCAGCGGGCGGAGCCGCGCTAACTGGGCGCAAGGCACTGTACTAAGCGCCCGATCGGGGCCGAAGAGTGTGTTGGGGAGGGGCAAAGGGGTCCCTTTCCCACCTTTTCGCTCCACAGGCCCTGGTTGGCGTGACCCTCGGAGGACAGGAAGTCCTGCAGCAGGCGGAGCAGCTTGAGCACGTTGTGGGTGAGGGCGGGCAGGGCCGCGGGCCCCGCTTCCTGCAGGTCTGACAGGGCCGATTCCACCATCATTTCCAGGAGGCTGGAGGGACGACAAGGCCGCCGCCGCCGCCGCCGCGGAAGCGGGAGGAGAAGGGGGTGGGCGGGGGCGGGGGTCACCCCCACGCGCCCCCCCGGACCCCCCCCCCGGTATTCCCCGCGGCCCCTCTCGGGGTAGACTGCCATGGGGTTTGTTATTAATAATAATAATAACAACAACAACAACAACATCTCGGGGTAAACGCTGATGGTGTTTGTTAACAACAACAACAAAAACAACAACATCTTGGGGTAGACGCCAATGGTGTTTGTTAACAACAACAACATCTCGGGGTAGACGCTGATGGTGTGTGTTAACAACAACAACGACAACAACAACAACAACATCTCGGGGTAGACGCCGATGGTGTTTGTTAACAACAACAACAACATCAACAACAATATCTCGGGGTAGATGCTCATGGTGTTTGTTAACAACAACAACAACATCTTGGGGTAGACGCTGATGGTGTTTGTTAACAACAACGACAACAACAACATCATCATCTCGGGGTAGACGCCGATGGTGTTTGTTAACAACAACAACAAAAACAACAACATCTTGGGGTAGACACCAATGGTGTTTGTTAACAACAACAACAACAACAACAACAACAATATCTCGGGGTAGATGCTGATGGTGTTTGTTAACAACAACAACAACAACATCTCGGGGTAGACGCTGATGGTGTTTGTTAACAACAACAACATCTCGGGGTAGACGCTGATGGTGTTTGTTAACAACAACGACAACAACAACAACAACAACATCTCGGGGTAGACGCCGATGGTGTTTGTTAACAACAACAACAACAACAAAAACAACAACATCTTGGGGTAGACACCAATGGTGTTTGTTAACAACAACAAAAACATCAACAACAACATCTCGGGGTAGATGCTGATGGTGTTTGTTAACAACAACATCTCGGGGTAGACGCCGATGGTGTTTGTTAACAACAATGACAACAACAACAACAACATCATCTCGGGGTAGACGCCGATGGGGTTTGTTAACAACAACAACAACAACAACGATAATAATATCTCAGGGCAGATGCCGTTGGTGTTTGTTAACAACAACAACAACAACATCTCGGGGTAGACGCCGATGGGGTTTGTGAACAACAACAACAATAATAATGATATAATATTCATATAATATATATAATATAATATTCTAAAATAATATAGTTTTATAGAAGCCGCATGGCTCGGGGAAAGAGCCCGGGCTTTGGAGTCAGAGGTCATGGGTTCAAATCCCAACTCTGCCACATGACTGCTGTGTGCTAAGTGCTTAATAAATGCCACCATTATTATTATTATTAGCAAATACCATTATATATATATACACATATGCATATACACATATATAAATAGCATTTAATGGCATTTGATGAATACTGTGAGCCCCCAGTGGGACAGCCTGATCACCTTGTAACCTCCCCAGCGCTTATGCTTGGCACATAGTAAGCACTTAACAAATGCCACCATTATTATTATTAACAAATATCATTTTATATATATATATATATACATATACACATACATATACAAATGGCATTTAATGGCATTTGATGAATACTGTGAGCCCCCCAGTGGGACAGCCTGATCACCTTGTAGCCTCCCCAACACTTAGAACGGTGCTTGGCACATAGTAAGCGCTTAATAAATGCCATTATTACTATCACTATTATTATTAACAAATAACATTATATATATATATATATAAATATATATATATATATATATATATATATATATATATATATATATATACCCATATTTAAATGGTATTTATTAAGCGCTCTGTGCAAAGCACTGTTCTATTATTACTATTATGTGGGAAGGGGATGTGACTGTTTATGGTTGCACTGTCCTCTTCCGAGTGCTCAGTACAGTGCCCTGCACACAGTAAGCGCTCAATACATACAACCAAATGAACTTCATTCATTCATTCATTCATTCAATCGTATTTATTGAGCACTTCCTGTGTGCAGAGCACTATATTAACCGCTTGGGAAGTCCAAGTTGGCAACATCTAGAGACGGCCCCTACCCAACAGCGGGCTCACAGTCTAGAAGGGGGAGAAAGAGAACAAAAACAAAACATATTACAAATAAAATAATCCCCCTCCTTCCTCTCTGCACTTCGTGGCTGTATATATGTATATATGTTTGTACATATGTATTACTCTATTTATTTATGTTACTTGTACATATCTATTCTATTTATTTTATTTTGTTAATATGTTTTGTTTTATTCTCTGCCTCCCCCTTCTAGACTGTGAGCCCGCGGTTGAGTAGGGACCGGCTCTAGATGTTGCCAACTTGGACTTCCCAAGCGTTTAGTCCAGTGCTCTGCACACAGGAAGCGCTCAATAAATACGACTGATTGATTGATTGATTGACTGTCTCCCCCTTCTAGCCTGTGAGCCCGCAGTTGGGTAGGGACCGTCTCTAGATGTTGCCAACTTGGACTTCCCAAGCGTTTAGTCCAGTGCTCTGCACACAGTAAGCGCTCAATAAATACGATTGATTGATTGATTGATTGATTGACTGTCTCCCCCTTCTAGCCTGTAAGCCCACTGTTGGGTAGGGACCGTCTCTAGATGTTGCCAACTTGGACTTCCCAAGCGCTTAGTCCAGTGCTCCGCACACAGTAAGCGCTCAATAAATACGATTGATTGATTGATTGATTGACTGTCTCCCCCTTCTAGCCTGTGAGCCCGCTGTTGGGTAGGGCCCGTCTCTAGATGTTGCCAACTTGGACTTCCCGAGCGCTCAGTCCAGTGCTCCGCACACAGTAAGCGCTCAATAAATACGATTGATTGATTGATTAGGAGGGGGAGACAAGTACTCATTCTTGTACTCTCGCAAGCGCTTCGTACAGCGCTCTTCAGCCAGTAACTTTTCCATCCTACTGATCGACTGAGGAAGGGAACGGAGACATGGGCGCTCCAGGGAATGAAAAGGGGGGGGGTGATCATCGTTAGGTCCGGAAGCGGCGGGAGCGTGGACGACGCCCGCCGGTGCCCGCGGCCTACCTGCGCTTGATCTCGTCGGGCGGCCGCACCAGCTGGCCCGCGGCGCCCAGCTTGGTGAGGACGGAGAAGACCTGGCCCCGCTCCCGCCAGGCGGCCTCGTCGCCGCCCTCCACGCCGCGCCAGGTCAGCGAGAACAGGATGTTGGTCAGCAGGTTGCTCAGCTCCTCCTCGGGGGCTTGCTGGCGGGCCGCGGGGGGTGGGGGGCGCGACACGGAGAGGGCGTGGGCACCCCCGGCGGCCCTCTCCCATCCCGCCCCGGCTCGGAGGATGCTCCCGGGAATGACGGAGGTTGGGACCGTCGGGATCGGGGATCCCCCCCGCCCCCCGCCCGCCCTGGGCTGACCAGGGGGTTGCTGGAGCCGGAGGGGTCATCCCCAGGCCCCTTGACCTCTGACCTCCCACTCGGGGTTGACCAGGGGGTCGCTGGAGCCAGAGGGGTCGTGGCCGGGCCCCTGACCTCTGACCTCCCGTCCCAAGACCCCCACCCGGGGCTGATCGGGGGTTACTGGAGCTGGAGGGGTCATCCCCAGGTCCCCTGGTCCCCTGCCCCTCAGATCCCCCTGCCCCCCCCGCACCCGGGGCTGACCAGGGGGTTACTGGAGCTGAAGGGGTCATCCCCGGGCCCCCTGACCTCTAACCTCCCGCCCCAAGACCCCTCCTGGGGCTTACTGGGGGGGGGGGGGGGTCACTGGAGCTAGAGAGGTCATCCCCAGGTCCATTGACCCCTGACCCTCAGACCCCGCCCGGGGCTGATAAAGGGGTCGTTGGAGCAGAGGGGTCATCTCCAGGCCCCCTGACCTTCCACCCCAACACCCCCGCCCGGGGCTGACCAGGGGGTTACTAGAGTTGGAGGGGTCATCCCCAGGTCCACTGCCCCCTGACCCTCAGACCCCGCCCAGGCTGATAAAGGGGTCGTTGGAGCGGAGGGGTCACCTCCAGGCCCCCTGACCCCTGACCTCCCACCCCAACACCCCCGCCCGGGGCTGACCAGGGGGTTACTGGAGCTGGAGGGGTCATCCCCAGGCCCCCGACCCCTGACCTCCCACCCCTTCACCACCACCTGGGGCTGACCAGGGGGTTACTGGAGCTGGAGGGGTCATCCCCAGGCCCCCGACCTCTGACCTCCGCCCCAAGACCCCCACCTGGGGCTGACCAGGGGTTTGCTGGTGGGGGGGGGGGGGGGTCGTTTCCAGGTCCACTGACCCCTGACCCTCAGATCCCCGCCCGGGGCTGACAAAGGGGTCACTGGAGCCGGAGGGGTCATCCCCAGGCCCCCGACCTCTGACCTCCAGCCCAAGACCCCCGCCCGGGGCCGACCAGGGGCCTGCTGGTGTCGGAGGGATCGTCCCCAGGCCCCCTGACCGTCAGATCCCCGGCCGGGGCTGACCAGGGGGTTAATGGAGCTGAAGGGGTCATCCTGACCTCTGACCTCCCGCCCGGGGCCAACCAAGGGGTCGCTCCCAGGTCCACTGACCCCTGACCCTCGGATCCCCGCCATCCCCGTCGCCCCCCGACCTCCGACCCGCGCGCCAAGACCGACCTGGGGGTTGCTAGCGCTGGAGGCGTCGTCCTCGGGCCCCCCGGCGTCCTGGGAACTGCCGTCGTCCAGCACGTTGGAGAGGCTGGAGCTGTGCCGGCCCCGCGGCGGGGGGAAGGGGCGGCCCCCGTCCAGCGGGTCCGGCGAGGGGGTGCCCGGCTGGCTGACGGGCGTCAGGTTCCCGCTGCTGCCCGCCGTGGCGTCCGAGCCCACGCTGCCCAGCTCGGGCCCCGGGTCGAAGGGCGAGCCGAAGGGCGAGAGGGGCTGGTAGGGGCCGTCGCAGCCCGGCGGGGCCTGGGCGGACGACGACGACGAGGACGAGGACGAGGACGAGGACGAGCCGCCCGCCGAGGGGTCGCGGCCTCGCCCGCGGGCCGGGCCCGGGGGCGAGGCCTCGGGGGGCAGCGGCAGGAAGACGTCGGCCGGCTCGGCCGGGGCCCGGGGGCCGTCGCGGACGTACAGGCGGGGGAGCGCGTCCTGCCAACCCACCTGCCGGGCCAGTTGGCGCACCACCTCCGGCTGCCCGTAGATCAGGTGGAACAGCTGGCGGGGGGAGACGCCCGCGCGGGTGAGTTGGGCCGGACCCCCACGCCGCCTCCCGGAAGCCCTCCCGGACCATCCCTCTGGCCTTTGTTAAGCGTTTACGCTCAGGCCGGGGCTCGGGCTGGAGAAGCAGCGTGGCTCAGTGGAGAGAGCCCGGGCTTTGGAGTCAGAGGTCACGATGACGATGATGATGATGGCATTTAATAAGCGCTTACTATGTACCAAGGACCGCTTGGGGAGGTCACAAGGTGATCAGGTTGGCCCACGGCGGGGCTCCCGGTCTCCACCCCCATTTCACCTAACTGAGGCCCAGAGAAGTGAAGTGACGCGCCCGAAGTCACCCAGCTGACGGTTGGCGGGGCCGGGATTTGAACCCGCGACCTCTGACTCCCAAGCCCGGGCTCTTTCCCCTGAGCCGTGGGTTCCAGTCCCGTGACTTTGGGCAGGTCACTTCTCTGGGCCTCAGTGACCTCATCTGGAAAATGGGGATGAAGACTGGGAGCCCCATGTGGGACAACCTGATCACCTTGTAACCTCCCCGGAGCTTAGAACGGTGCTTGGCACATAGTAAGCGCTTAACAAATACTAGCATTATTATTATATTAAGCGCTAGCAAATACATCATTATATATAAAGAACAGTGCTTTGCACATAAGCGCTTAATAAATGCCATTATTATTATTATATATATTCATTCATTCAGTCAATTGTATTTATTGAGCGCTTACTGTGTGCACAGCACTGTACTAAGCGCTTGGGAAGTACAATTTGGCAACATATTAGGGACGGTCCCTACCCAACAATGGGCTCACAGTCTAGAAGATGGGCTCACAGTCTAGAAGATATATATATATAGATAGATATATATATCCTATATATATCTATATACATATCTATAGATCTATATCTAGATATAGATCTATAGATCTATATATATATGTGCCGTCTATAGATATATATAGATGTATATATAGATATATATAGAGATCTATCTATATATACATGCCGTCTATAGATATATATATAGATCTATCTATCATCCATCCATCTATCTATCTGTGCCATCTATAGACATATATATATAGATATATATAGATCTACCTATCTATCTATCATCTATCTATCTATCTATCATCTATCTGTGCCATCTATAGACATATATATATAGATATATATAGATATATATAGATCTACCTACCTACCTATCATCTATCTAATCTATCTATCCGTGCCGTCTATAGATATAGATATATATATCTACCTACCTACCTATGTATGTATGTATCTATCTATCTAATCTATCTATGTCGTCTAGATATACATAGATCTATCTATCTATCTAATCTATCTATGCCGTCTATAGATATACATAGATCTATCTATCTATGCCGTCTATAGATATACATAGATCTCTCTCTCTCTCTCTCTCTCTCTCTCTCTCTCTATCTATCCCAGGCACTGTACTAAGCATCCGGAGTGGATCCAAGCAAATCAGGTCCGACCCGGTCCCTGTCCCATGCGGGACTCACGGTCTCCACCCCCATTTTCCAGATGAGGGAACTGAGGCCCGGAGAAGTGAAGCGACTCGCCCAAGGTCGCCCGGCAGAGCCGGGATTAGAACCCAGGTCCCCCCGGCTGCCAGGCCCGGGCTCTACCCGCTAGGCCGCACGGACACGGAATCGGCCGCCGCTTGCTGCGGGCGGGGATCGTGTCCGTTCTTTGGGCCTATCGTCCCCTCCGAGGGCTTAGCCCAGCGCTCCGCACACTGTCGGCGCTCAGTAAATAGGCCCGCCCCGGTTTGGGGGGGCTGTTAGACTGGGCGGCCCGACGTTCCCGACTTCCCGCGGCCGGGCCTCACCTTGCGACAGATGTCCAGGCGGACGGCCAGGGGGGCTCGCTGGGCCAGGGTCACCACGGCGAGCAGGTCTCCGAGGTCTGGGCAGTCTGAAGGGGGCACGGGGTGGGCACACGGAGCAGGAACTGAGACCCAGATAGACGCCCACTGGGCTTCCCCGCCCCCCTCCCCCCACCCTCACGGCCTCTACCTCGCTGGGGGCCGGGAAAGCGCCTGTTTCTCCATCCGTTGTCCTCCCGAAGCACTCAGTACAGTGCTCTGCACACAGTAAGCGCTCAATAAATACAATTTATTACCTATTTCTATTAACGTCCATCTCCCCCTCTAGACTGTTAAGTCACTGCAGGCTGGGAATGTGTCTGTTTATTGTCGCGTTGTCCTCTCCCAAGCGCTTAGTACAGTGCTCTGCACACAGTAAGCGCTCAATAAATACAACCTCTTATCTATTTCTATTAACATCCATCTCCCCCTCTAGACTGTTAAGTCGCTGTGGGTTGGGAATGTTTCTGTTTATCATTGTGTTGTCCTCTCCCAAGCGCTCAGTACAGTGCTCTGCACACAGTAAGCGCTCAATAAATACAACCTCTTATCTATTTCTATTAACATCCATCTCCCCCTCTAGACTGTTAAGTCACTGTGGGTTGGGAATGTTTCTGTTTATCATTGTGTTGCCCTCTCCCAAGCGCTCAGTACAGTGCTCTGCACACAGTAAGCGCTCATTAAATACAACTTATTACCTATTTCTATTAACGTCCCTCTCCCCCTCTAAACTGTAAAGTCGCTGTGGGCTGGGAATGTCTGTTTATTGTCATGTTGTCCTCTCCCAAGCGCTCAGTACAGTGCTCTGCACACAGTAAGCGCTCAATAAATACAATTTATTACCTATTTCTATTAACGTCCGTCTCCCCCTCTAGACTGTTAAGTCACTGCAGGCTGGGAATGTGTCTGTTTACTGTCGCGTTGTCCTCTCCCAAGCGCTTAGTACAGTGCTCTGCACACAGTAAGCGCTCAATAAATACAACCTCTTATCTATTTCTATTAACATCCATCTCCCCCTCTAGACTGTTAAGTCGCTGTGGGTTGGGAATGTTTCTGTTTATCATTGTGTTGCCCTCTCCCAAGCGCTCAGTACAGTGCTCTGCACACAGTAAGCGCTCATTAAATACAACTTATTACCTATTTCTATTAACGTCCCTCTCCCCCTCTAAACTGTAAAGTCGCTGTAGGCTGGGAATGTGTCTGTTTATTGTCATGTTGTCCTCTCCCAAGCGCTTAGTACAGTGCTCTGCACACAGTAAGCGCTCAATAAATACAATTTATTACCTATTTCTATTAACGTCCGTCTCCCCCTCTGGACCGTTAAGTCGCTGTGGGCTGGGAATGTTTCTGTTTATCATTGTGTTGCCCTCTCCCAAGCGCTCAGTACAGTGCTCTGCACACAGTAAGCGCTCAATAAATACAACTTATTACCTATTTCTATTAACGTCCGTCTCCCCCTCTAAACTGTAAAGTCGCTGTGGGCTGGGAATGTGTCTGTTTATTGTCATGTTGTCCTCTCCCAAGCGCTTAGTACAGTGCTCTGCACACAGTAAGTGCTCAATAAATACAATTTATTACCTATTTCTATTAACATCCGTCTCCCCCTCTAGATTGTTAAGTCGCTGTGGGCTGGGAATGTGTCTGTTTATTGTCGCGTTGTCCTCTCCCAAGCGCTTAGTACAGTGCTCTGCACACAGTAAGCGCTCAATAAATACAACCTCTTATCTATTTCTATTAACATCCATCTCCCCCTCTAGACTGTTAAGTCGCTGTGGGTTGGGAATGTTTCTGTTTATCATTGTGTTGCCCTCTCCCAAGCGCTCAGTACAGTGCTCTGCACACAGTAAGCGCTCATTAAATACAACTTATTACCTATTTCTATTAACGTCCCTCTCCCCCTCTAAACTGTAAAGTCGCTGTAGGCTGGGAATGTGTCTGTTTATTGTCATGTTGTCCTCTCCCAAGCGCTTAGTACAGTGCTCTGCACACAGTAAGCGCTCAATAAATACAATTTATTACCTATTTCTATTAACGTCCGTCTCCCCCTCTGGACCGTTAAGTCGCTGTGGGCTGGGAATGTTTCTGTTTATCATTGTGTTGCCCTCTCCCAAGCGCTCAGTACAGTGCTCTGCACACAGTAAGCACTCAATAAATACAACTTATTACCTATTTCTATTAACATCCGTCTCCCCCTCTAGACTGTAAAGTCGCTGTGGGCTGGGAATGTGTCTGTTTATTGTCATGTTGTCCTCTCCCAAGCGCTCAGTACAGTGCTCTGCACACAGTAAGTGCTCAATAAATACAATCTATTACCTATTTCTATTAACGTCCGTCTCCCCTCTAGATTGTTAAGTCACTGTGGGCTGGGAATGTGTCTGTTTATTGCTGTGTTGTCCTCTCCCAAGCGCTCAGTACAGTGCTCTGCTCACAGTAAGCGCTCAATAAATAAGATTTATTACCTATTTCTATTAACGTCCGTCTCCCCCTCTAGACTGTAAACTCGTTGTGGGCCGGGAATGTGTCTGTTTATTGTCGTGTTGTCCTCTCCCAAGCGCTCAGTACAGTGCTCTGCCCACAGTAAGCGCTCAATAAATACGATTTATTACCTATTTCTATTAACGTCCGTCTCCCCCTCTAGACTGTTAAGTCGCTGTGGGCTGGGAATGTGTCTGTTTATTGTCGTGTTGTCCTCTCCCAAGCGCTCAGTACAGTGCTCTGCCCACAGTAAGCGCTCAATAAATGCGACAGTGAATGAATGGAGGGGGAGATGGACGTTAATAGAAATAGATAATAAATCGCATTTGTTGAGCGCTTTATTATCTATTTCTATTAACGTCCATCTCCCCCTCTATTCATTCATTCACTCAATCGTACTTATTGAGCGCTTACTGTGTGCAGAGCACTGTACTAAGCGCTTAAACCGCAAACTCACTGCGGGCCGGGAAGGGGTCTGCTTCTCGTTCGTCCGTTCTTTCCATCGTATCTACCGAGCGCTGGCCGGGAAGGGGTCTGTTTCTCCTTCGTCCGTTCTTCCCACGGTATCTACTGAGCGCTTCCCGTGCGCAGAGCGCTGTACTAAGCGCTTGGGAGAGGCCAAAAGGGCACCAGACAGAGACGGTCCCGACCCAACAACCTCAGCCTTCACACTGTCCAACGCAGGCCGGGAAAAGGGCCCGACTGTCTTTCGGCCGGTGTCTCCCGGGCGCTCAGTACAGCGTCCGGCGCGGAATCGGCGCTCAGTAAGTGGGTCTGACCGCGGAAGCCGGGCTCCTTCAGCCGCTCTAGACTGTCAACTCGTTGTGGGCTGGGAATGTGCCTATTGTTGTGTTGCCCTCTCCCAAGCGCTCAGTACAGTGCTCTGCACACAGTAAGCGCTCAATAGATACAACTTATTACCTATTTCTATTAACATCCGTCTCCCCCTCTAGACCGTTAAGTCGCTGCGGGCTGGGAATGTGTCTGTTTATTGTCGCGTTGCCCTCTCCCAAGCGCTCAGTACAGTGCTCTGCACAGAGTAGGCGCTCAATGAATACAACTTAGTACCTACTTCTATTAACGTCCGTCTCCCCCTCTGGACTGTAAACTCGTTGTGGGCCGGGAATGTGTCTGTTTATTGTCGCGTTGTCCTCTCCCAAGCGCTCAGTACAGTGCTCTGCCCACAGTAAGCGCTCAATAAATACAACTTATTACCTATTTCTATTAACATCCCTCTCCCCCTCTAGACTGTAAAGTCACTGTGGGCTGGTAATGTGTCTGTTTATCATTGTGTTGTCCTTTCCCAAGCGCTTAGTACAGTGCTCTGCACACAGTAAGCGCTCAATAAATACAATTTATTACCTATTTCTATTAACATCCATCGCTCCCTCCATTCACTCAATCGTACTTCTTGAGCGCTTACTGCGTGCAGAGCACTGTACTAAGCGCTTAAACCGCAAACTCACTGCGGGCGGGGAAGGGGTCTGTTTCTCCTTCGTCCGTTCTTCCCACGGTATCTACTGAGCGCTTCCCGTGCGCAGAGCGCTGTACTAAGCGCTTGGGAGAGGCCAAAAGGGCACCAGACAGAGGCGGTCCCGACCCAACAACCTCAGCCTTCACACTGTCCAACGCAGGCCGGGAAAGGGGCCCGACTGTCTTTCGGCCGGTGTCTCCCGGGCGCTCAGTACAGCGTCCGGCGCGGAATCGGCGCTCAGTAAGTAGGTCTGACCGTACCGGCGCCGAGGACCTGGTGGCAGAGGCAGCGGCAGAGCCGGGGGGAGACGGGCCCGTCGGGCTCCTTCAGCCGCTCTAGACTGTCAACTCGTTGTGGGCTGGGAATGTGCCTATTGTTGTGTTGCCCTCTCCCAAGCGCTCAGTACAGTGCTCTGCACACAGTAAGCGCTCAATAGATACAACTTATTACCTATTTCTATTAACGTCCGTCTCCCCCTCTAGACTGTTAAGTCGCTGTGGGCTGGGAATGTGTCTGTTTATTGTCGTGTTGTCCTCTCCCAAGCGCTCAGTACAGTGCTCTGCACACAGTAAGCGCTCAATAAATACAACTTATTACCTATTTCTATTAACATCCGTCTCCCCCTCTAGACTGTTAAGTCTCTGTGGGCTGGGAACGTGTCTGTTTATCATTGTGTTGTCCTCTCCCAAGCGCTCAGTACAGTGCTCTGCACAGAGTAAGTGCTCAATAAACACAACTTATTACCTACTTCTATTAACGTCCGTCTCCCCCTCTAGACTGTTAAGTCGCTGTGGGCTGGGAATGTGTCTGTTTATCGTCGTGTTGTCCTTTCCCAAGCGCTCAGTACAGTGCTCTGCCCACAGTAAGTGCTCAATAGATACGATTTATTACCTATTTCTATTAACGTCCATCGCTCCCTCCATTCATTCGCTCAATCGTACTTATTGAGCGCATACTGCGTGCACAGCACTGTACTAAGCGCTTAAACTGCAAACTCACTGCGGGCCGGGAAGGGGTCTGCTTCTTGTTCGTCCGTTCTTTCCCTCATATGTACTGAGCGCTGGCCGGGAAGGGGTCTGTTTCTCCTTCGTCCGTTCTTCCCATCGTATCTACTGAGCGCTTCCCGTGCGCAGAGCGCTGTACTAAGCGCTTGGGAGAGGCCAAAAGGGCACCAGACAGAGACAGTCCCGACCCAACAACCTCAGCCTTCACACTGTCCAACGCAGGCCGGGAAAGGGGCCCGACTGTCTTTCGGCCGGTGTCTCCCGGGCGCTCAGTACAGCGTCCGGCGCGGAATCGGCGCTCAGTAAGTAGGTCTGACCGTACCGGCACCGAGGACCTGGTCGCAGAGGCAGCGGCAGAGCCGGGGGGAGATGGGCCCGTCGGGCTCCTTCAGCCGCTCTAGACTGTCAACTCGCTGTGGGCTGGGAATGTGCCTATTGTTGTGTTGCCCTCTCCCAAGCGCTCAGTACAGTGCTCTGCACACAGTAAGCGCTCAATAGATACAACTTATTACCTATTTCTATTAACGTCCGTCTCCCCCTCTAGACTGTTAAGTCGCTGTGGGCTGGGAATGTGTCTGTTTATTGTCGTGTTGTCCTCTCCCAAGCGCTCAGTACAGTGCTCTGCACACAGTAAGCGCTCAATAAATACAACTTATTACCTATTTCTATTAACATCCGTCTCCCCCTCTAGACTGTTAAGTCTCTGTGGGCTGGGAACGTGTCTGTTTATCATTGTGTTGTCCTCTCCCAAGCGCTCAGTACAGTGCTCTGCACAGAGTAAGTGCTCAATAAACACAACTTATTACCTACTTCTATTAACGTCCGTCTCCCCCTCTAGACTGTTAAGTCGCTGTGGGCTGGGAATGTGTCTGTTTATCGTCGTGTTGTCCTTTCCCAAGCGCTCAGTACAGTGCTCTGCCCACAGTAAGTGCTCAATAGATACGATTTATTACCTATTTCTATTAACGTCCATCGCTCCCTCCATTCATTCGCTCAATCGTACTTATTGAGCGCATACTGCGTGCACAGCACTGTACTAAGCGCTTAAACTGCAAACTCACTGCGGGCCGGGAAGGGGTCTGCTTCTTGTTCGTCCGTTCTTTCCCTCATATGTACTGAGCGCTGGCCGGGAAGGGGTCTGTTTCTCCTTCGTCCGTTCTTCCCATCGTATCTACTGAGCGCTTCCCGTGCGCAGAGCGCTGTACTAAGCGCTTGGGAGAGGCCAAAAGGGCACCAGACAGAGACGGTCCCGACCCAACAACCTCAGCCTTCACACTGTCCAACGCAGGCCGGGAAGGGGCCCGATTGTCTTTCGGCCGGTGTCTCCCGGGCGCTCAGTACAGCGTCCGGCGCGGAATCGGCGCTCAGTAAGTAGGTCGGACCGTACCGGCGCCGAGGACCTGGTCGCAGAGGCAGCGGCAGAGCCGGGGGGAGACGGGCCCGTCGGGGAGGCAGGCGATGAGGCCGCGGAAGCCGGGCTCCTTCAGCCGCAGTCGCTGCTTGTTGCGCTCCACCACGCGCTCGCTCCGCAGCAGCCTGTACAGGATCTGCGCCGGCCACCGGGCCGGGGGGCAGCGGGGGCGCTCAGTACACTCACCGAGGCTCTCCCGCCCCGTCCCGGGGGTCCCCCGAATCGCCAAAACCGGACAAGAGACGTGGCTTTGCTTCCCTTTTCTTAATAATAACGGTACTTGTTAGGCGCTCACTATGTGCCAAGCGCTGCTGCTGCTGCTGCTGATGGTATTTATTAAGCGCTTACTACGTGCCAAGCACCGTTCTAAGCGCTGGGGAGGTTACAAGGTGATCAGGTCGCCCCACGGGGGGGGGCTCACCGTCTTCATCCCCATTTTACAGGTGAGGGCACTGAGGCCCAGAGAAGTGACTCGCCCAAAGTCGCCCAGCTGACAAGTGGCGGGGTCGGGATTTGAACCCAGGACCTCGGACTCCAAAGCCCGGGCTCTTCCCATTGAGCCACGCTGCCTCTGAGCGCTGGGGAGGTGACAAGGCGTTAAGCGCTTACTAGGTGCCAAGCGCTGCTCTAAGCGCCGGGGAGGTTACAGGGTGATCAGGTGGTCCCCCGGGGGGCTTGTAGTCTTCATACCCATTTTGCAGATGAGGGAACTGAGGCCCGGAGTAGTGAAGTTTTATTTATTTTATTTTGTTGGTATGTTTGGTTTTGTTCTCTGCCTCCCCCTTCTAGACTGTGAGCCCGCTGTTGGGTAGGGACTGTCTCTAGCTGTTGCCAATTTGGACTTCCCAAGCGCTTAGTACAGTGCTCTGCACACAGTAAGCGCTCAATAAATACGATTGATGATGATGATGATCAGGTGGTCCCACCATTTTCATCCCCATTTTCCAGATGAGGGAACTGAGGCCCGGAGAAGTGGAGCGACTGGCCCCAAGTTGCACAGCCGGCCATTGGCGGAGCCGGGATTTGAACCCGTGACCTCGGACTCCAAAGCCCGGGCTCTTTCCGCTGGGCCACGCTGCCGCTCTAGGAGTCCCTGTCCCACGTGGGGCTCACGGTCTTCATCCCCATTTCACAGATGGGTGACTGAGGCTCAGAGAAGGGAGGTGACTTGCCCAAGGTCACACAGCTAGTAAGTGCCAGAGGTGGGATTAGAACCCACGACCTCTGGCTCCCAAGCCCGGGCTCTTTCCACCGAGCCACGCTGCTTCACACTTACTACGTGCCAGGCACTGTACTAAGCGCTGGGGGGGACACGAGCAGATTAACCCCATCATTCAATCGTATTTATTGAGCGCTTACTATGTGCAGAGCACTGTACTAAGCGCTTGGGAAGTACAAATTGGCAACACATAACCCCAGACGGGAAGCGTTTACTTTCGTATTGTCCGCCAGGTACTGTACTAAGCATCGTGGCTCAGTGGAAAGAGCCCGGGCTTTGGAGTCCGAGGTCATGGGTTCAAATCCCGGCTCCGCCAATTGTGGGTGACTTTGGGCAAGTCACTTCACTTCTCTGGGCCTCAGTGACCTCATCTGGAAGATGGGGATGAAGACTGTGAGCCCCCCGTGGGACAACCTGATCACCTTGTAACCTCCCCGGTGCTTAGAACGGTGCTTGGCACATAGTAAGCGCCTAGCAAATGCCATCACTATTATTAGAGAAGCAGCGTGGCTCAGTGGAAAGAGCCCAGGCTTTGGAGTCCAAGGTCATGGGTTCAAATCCTGGCTACGCCAATTGTCAGCTGGGTGACTTTGGGCAAGTCCCTTCACTTCTCTGGGCCTCAGTGACCTCATCTGGAAAATGGGGATGAAGACTGGGAGCCCCCCGGGGGACAACCTGATCACCTTGTAACCTCCCCGGTGCTTAGAACGATGCTTGGCACATAGTAAGCGCTTAATAAATGTCATCATTACTAAGCAGGCTGAAAGGCAGCATGGCTCAATGGAAAGAGCCCGGGCTTGGGAGTCTGAGGTCATGGGTTCAAATCCCGGCTCCCCCACTTGTCAGCTGGGTGACTTTGGGCAAGTCACTTCACTTCTCTGGGCCTCAGTTCCCTCATCTGTAAAATGGGGATGAAGATTGTGAGCCCCCCAGCGGGACAACCTGATCACCTTGTAACCTCCCAGTGCTTAGAGCTTTTCTGTGCCTCAGTTCCCTCATCTGTCAAATGGGGATGAAGACCGTGAGCCCCCCCAGGGGACAACCTGATCACCTTATAACCTCCCCGTGCTTAGAGCTTCTCTGTGCCTCAGTTCCCTCATCTGTAAAATGGGGATGAAGACTGTGAGCCCCCCCGGGGGACAACCTGATCACCTTGTAACCCCCCAGTGCTTAGAGCTTCTCTGTGCCTCAGTTCCCTCATCTGTCAAATGGGGATGAAGACCGTGAGCCCCCCCGGGGGACAACCTGATCACCTTGTAACCTCCCAGTGCTTAGAGCTTTTCTGTGCCTCAGTTCCCTCATCTGTCAAATGGGGATGAAGACCGTGAGCCCCCCCGGGGGACAACCTGATCACCTTGTATCCTCCCAGTACTTAGAGCTTCTCTGTGCCTCAGTTCCCTCATCTGTCAAATGGGGATGAGGACCGTGAGCCCCCCTGGGGGACAACCTGATCACCTGTAACCTCCCAGTGCTTAGAGCTTCTCTGTGCCTCAGTTCCCTCATCTGTCAAATGGGGATGAGGACCGTGAGCCCCCCTGGGGGACAACCTGATCACCTGTAACCTCCCAGTGCTTAGAGCTTCTCTGTGCCTCAGTTCCCTCATCTGTCAAATGGGGATGAAGACCGTGAGCCCCCCCGGGGGACAACCTGATCACCTTGTAACCTCCCAGCGCTTAGAGCTTCTCTGGGCCTCAGTTCCCTCATCTGTCAAATGGGGATGAAGACCGTGAGCCCCCCGGAGGGACAACCTGATCACCTTGTAACCTCCCTGTGCTTAGAGCTTCTCTGTGCCTCAGTTCCCTCATCTGTCAAATGGGGATGAAGACCGTGAGCCCCCCCCGGGGGACAACCTCATCACCTTGTAACCCCCCAGGTGCTTAGAGCTTCTCTGTGCCTCAGTTCCCTCATCTGTAAAATGGGGATGAAGACCGTGAGCCCCCCCGGGGGACAACCTGATCACCTTGTAACCTCCCAGTGCTTACAGCTTTTCTGTGCCTCAGTTCCCTCATCTGTCAAATGGGGATGAAGACCGTGAGCCCCCCCGGGGGACAACCTGATCACCTTGTAACCTCCCAGTGCTTAGAGCTTTTCTGTGCCTCAGTTCCCTCATCTGTCAAATGGGGATGAAGACCGTGAGCCCCCCTGGGGGACAACCTGATCACCTTGTAACCTCCCAGTGCTTAGAGCTTCTCTGTGCCTCAGTTCCCTCATCTGTCAAATGGGGATGAAGACCGTGAGCCCCCCTGGGGGACAACCTGATCACCTGTAACCTCCCAGTGCTTAGAGCTTCTCTGTGCCTCAGTTCCCTCATCTGTCAAATGGGGATGAAGACCGTGAGCCCCCCCGGGGGACAACCTGATCACCTTGTAACCTCCCAGTGCTTAGAGCTTTTGTGCCTCAGTTCCCTCATCTGTACAATGGGGATGAAGACCGTGAGCCCCCCCGGGGGACAACCTCATCACCTTGTAACCTCCCAGTGCTTAGAGCTTCTCTGTGCCTCAGTTCCCTCATCTGTCAAATGGGGATGAAGACCGTGAGCCCCCCCAGGGGACAACCTGATCACCTTGTAACGCCCCAGTGCTTAGAGCTTCTCTGTGCCTCAGTTCCCTCATCTGTAAAATGGGGATTAAAACTGTGAGCTCCCCGTGGGACAACCTGATCACCTTGTTAACCTCCCCAGCCTTAGAACACATAGCACGTGCTTAACAAATACCATCATCATTATTATTATTATTATTATTAGAATGGCGCTTGGCACCTAGTAAGCGCTTAATAAATGCCACCATCATCATTATTATTATTATTATTATTATTATTACTAAGCGCTGGGGCGGATACCCCAAATCCACCGCAGGCGGAAAGCGCCTGTTGGTTGTCGCCCTCTCCCGCGCGCTTAATAGTGATAATAATGATGGTACTTGTTAAGCGTTTACTATGTACTCTCCCCCTTCTAGACTGTGAGCCCACTGTTGGGTAGGGACCGTCCCTATATGTTGCCAATTTGTACTTCCCAAGCGCTTAGTACGGTGCTCTGCACACGGTAAGCGCTCAATAAATACAATTGATGATGATGATGATGATGTGCCGAGCGCCGTTCTAAGCGCTGGGGAGGTTACAAGGTGATCAGGTGGTAAAGATGGCATTTGTTAAGTGCTTACTATGTGCCAAGCGCTGTTCTAAGCGCTGGGAAGGTTACAAGGTGATCAGGTGGTCCCATGGGGGGGCTCGCGGTCCTCATCCCCATTTTACAGATGAGGCCCAGAGAAGTTAAGTCTTTTAGACTGTGAGCCCACTGTTGGGTAGGGACCATCTCTATATGTCGCCAACTTGTACTTCCCAAGCGCTTAGTCCAGTGCTCTGCACACAGTAAGCGCTCAATAAATACGATTGATTGATTGATTAAGTGATAATAATAATAATAATAGTGGCATTTATCAAGTGCTTACTATGTGCAAAGCACTGTTCTAAGCGCCGGGGAGGTTATAAGGTGATCAGATTGTCCCATGTGGGGCTCACAGTCTTTATCCCCATTTTCCACATGAGGGAACTGAGGCCCAGAGAATAATAATAATAATAATTGGCATTTGTTAAGCGCTTACTATGTGCAAAGCACTGTTCTAAGCGCTGGGGAGGATACAGGGTGATCAGATTGTCCCCTGTGGGGCTCACAGTCTTCATCCCCATTTTCCAGATGAGGGAACTGAGGCCCAGAAAATAATAATAATAATAATTGGCATTTGTTAAGCGCTTACTATGTCCAAAGCACTGTTCTAAGCGCCGGGGAGGATACAGGGTGATCAGGTTGTCCCATGGGGGGCTCCCAGTCTACATCCCCATTTTCCAGATGAGGGAACTGAGGCCCAGAGAATAATAATAATAATAACTGGCATTTGTTAAGCGCTTGCTATGTGCAAAGCACTGTTCTTAGCGCCGGGGAGGTTACAAGGTGATCAGGTTGTCCCACGGGGGGCTCACAGTCTTTATCTCCATTTTCCAGATGAGGGAACTGAGGCCCAGAGAATAATAATAATAATAATTGGCATTTGTTAACCGCTTACTATGTGCAAAGCACTGTTCTAAGTGCCGGGGAGGATACAGGGTGATCAGGTTGTCCCATGGGGGGCTCCCAGTCTTCATCCCCCTTTCCCAGATGAGGTCACTGAGGCCCAGAGAATAATAATAATAATAATTGGCATTTGTTAAGCGCTTACTATGCGCAAAGCACAGTTCTAAGCGCTGGGGCGGATACAGGGTGATCAGGTTGTCCCATGGGGGGCTCCCAGTCTTCATCCCCATTTTCCAGATGAGGGAACTGAGGCCCAGAGAATAATAATAATAATACTAATAATACTACTACTAATAATAATAATAATAATTGGCATTAGTTAAGCGCTTACTATGTGCAAAGCACCGTTCTAAGCGCCGGATACAAGGTGATCAGATTGCCCCACGTGGGGCTCACAGTCTTCATCCCCATTTTCCAGATGAGGGAACTGAGGCCCAGAGAATAATAATAATAATAATAATTGGCATTTGTTAAGCGCTTACTATGCGCAAAGCACCGTTCTAAGCGCCGGGGAGGATACAGGGTGATCAGGTTGCCCCACGGGGGGCTCCCGGTCTTCAGATGAGGGAACTGGGGCCCAGAGCAGTGAAGTGACCGAGCCGGGCTTGGAACCCACGCCCTCTGACCCCCAAGCCCGGGCTCTCCCCGCCGCTCCTCTAGGTGAGGCGCTTAGCACAGCGCGCGCGCGGCGCCCGGGCCCGAGCGGAGGCGGCTGGCACCTTGAAGAGCCGGTCCCGGAGGCCGTCGGAGGCGGCGGGCCGCACCAGGAGGGCGAAGAGCACCTCCACGTTGCCCGGCTCCAGCAGGAAGTTGCCCACTTGGTCCTGGGCCGGGGGCGCCTTCAGCAGGTCCAGGATGACGTCCAGCACGCCGCAGGCCTGGCCGGGGGGTTGAGGGGTCAGCGGCGGCCCCCCCCCAGCCCACCGCCCGCCCGCCGGCCGCCCCCCGGCCCCGCTCACCTGGCTCTGGTCGGCCGTGGCGGCCAGGTAGCCCAGCAGGCCGTGCAGCTCGGAGGAGGAGGCGCCGCCGCGGCCCAGGAAGTCCTTGACCAGGCCCAGCAGCGCCGTCTGCACCGTGCGGAGGTCGTCCGGCGCCGGGGGGCCGGCCTGCGGCGGGCTGGGGGCCACACGGGTGGACAACCACCACGGCATTATGTTGCCAATTTGGCTTAGGACAGTGCTCTGCACATAGTAGGCGCTCAACAAATACGACTGATGAGGATGAGGAGGAGGATGGCACTGCTTAATAACCACCGTGGGCGCTTACTACGTGCCGACTGCTGTTCGGCCATTCCGTCCGTCGTATTTATCATCATCATCATCATCAATCGTATTTATTGAGCGCTTACTATGGGCAGAGCGCTGGGCTAAGCGCTTGGGAAGTACAAATTGGCAACATCTAGAGACAGTCCCTACCCATTTACTGAGCGCTTCGCACTGGACTTGGCTCCCCCCCATCTTACCTCCTCCCCTTCCCCACAGCACCTGTATATATGGATGCACAGATTTATTACTCTATTTATTTGACTTGTACCTATCTATTCTACTCATTTTATTTTGTTAGTACGTTTGGTTTTGTTCTCCGTCTCCCCCTTTTAGACTGTGAGCCCGCCGGTGGGTAGGGACCGTCTCTATATGTTGCCAACTTGGACTTCCCAAGCGCTTAGTACAGTGCTCTGCACATAGTAAGCACTCAATAAATACGATTGATGATGATGATGAGGATGATGGCACTGCTTAATAATCACCGTGGGCGCTTACTACGTGCCGACCGCTGTTCGGCCATTCCGTCCGTCGTATTTATCATCATCATCATCAATCGTATTTATTGAGCGCTTACTATGGGCAGAGCGCTGGGCTAAGCGCTTGGGAAGGACAAATTGGCAACACATAGAGACGGTCCCTACCCGACAGTGGGCTCGCAGTCTAAAAGGGGGAGGCAGAGAACAAAGCCAAACGTACCGAAAAAATAAAAGAAATCGGATAGAAATGTACAAGTAAAATAAATAAATAAATAGAGTAATAAATACGAGGATGATGGCACTGCTTAATAATCACTGTGGCGGGATCCCTTGGGCGCTTGCTACGTGCCGAAAGCTGTTCGGCCATTCCGTCCGTCGTATTTATCATCATCATCATCATCAATCGTATTTATTGAGCGCTTACTATGTGCAGAGCACTGTGCTAAGCGCTTGGGAAGTACTGATTGGCAACATATAGAGACGGTCCCTACCCATTTACTGAGTGCTTCGCACTGGACTAGGCTCCCCCCCATCTTACCTCCTCCCCTTCCCCACAGCACCTGTATATACGGATGCACAGATTTATCACTCTATTTATTTGACTTGTACCTATCTATTCTATTTATTTTATTTTGTTAGTATGCTTGGTTTCGTTCTCCGTCTCCCCCCTTTTAGACTATGAGCCCACTGTTGGGTAGGGACTGTCTCTAGATGTTGCCAATTTGGACTTCCCAAGCGCTTAGTACAGTGCTCTGCACATAGTAAGCGCTCAATAAATACGACTGATGATGATGAGGAGGATGATGGCACTGCTTAATAATCACCGTGGGCGCTTACTACGTGCCGACCGCTGTTCGGCCATTCCGTCCGTCGTATTTATCATCATCATCATCAATCGTATTTATTGAGCGCTTACTCTGTGCAGAGCACTGTACTAAGCGCTTGGGAAGTACAAATTGGCAACATATAGAGACAGTTCCTACCCATTTACTGAGCGCTTCGCACTGGACTTGGCTCTCCCCGATCTTACCTACTCCCCTTCCCCACAGCACCTGTATATATGGATGCACAGATTTATTACTCTATTTATTTGACTTGTACCTATCTATTCTATTCATTTTATTTTGTTAGTATGCTTGGTTTTGTTCTCCGTCTCCCCCTTTTAGACTGTGAGCCCGCCGTTGGGTAGGGGCCGTCTCTAGATGTTGCCAACTTGTCCTTCCCAAGCGCTTAGTCCAGTGCTCTGCACACGGTAAGCGCTCAATAAATACGATTTATTTATTTATTTATTTATTTATTTATTTATTTATTTATTTTACTTGTACCTATCTATTCTATTGATTTCATTTTGTTAGTATGCTTGGTTTTGTTCTCCGTCTCCCCCTTCTAGACTGTGAGCCCACTGTCGGGTAGGGACCGTCTCTAGATGTTGCCAACTTGGACTTCCCAAGCGCTTAGTACAGTGCTCTGCACACAGTAAGCGCTCAATAAATACGATTGATTGATTGATTGATTTTACTTGTACATATCTATTCTATTGATTTTATTTTATTAGTATGTTTGGTTTTGTTCTCTGTCTCCCCCTTTTAGACTGTGAGCCCGCTGTTGGGTAGGGACTGTCTCTAGATGTTTCCAACTTGGACTTCCCAAGCGCTTAGTATAGTGATCTGCACACAGGAAGCGCTCAATAAATGCGACTGATTGATTGATTGATTGATATTACTTGTACATATCTATTCTACTGATTTTATTTTGTTAGTATGTTTGGTTTTGTTCTCCGTCTCCCCCAGTTAGACTGTGAGCCCGCTGTTGGGTAGGGACCGTCTCTAGATGTTGCCAACTTGGACTTCCCAAGCGCTTAGTACAGGGCTCTGCACATAGTAAGCGCTCAATAAATACAATTGATTGATTGATTTTACTTGTACATATCTATTCTATTGATTTTATTTTGTTAGTATGTTTGGTTTTGTTCTCCGTCTCCCCCTTTTAAGACTGTGAGCCCGCTGTTGGGTAGGGACCGTCTCTCGATGTTGCCAACTTGGACTTCCCAAGCGCTTAGTCCAGTGCTCTGCACACGGTAAGCGCTCAATAAATACGATTGATCGATTGATTATTATTAGTATTAGTATTAGAAGGTGGGCTCACAGTCTAGAAGAAAATGGATCGAAACTCCAACGGCCCGTACGGGGATCGAACCCGCGACCTTGGCGTTATTAGCGCCACGCTCTAACCAACCGAGCTAACCGGCCTCCACCTATTGAGCGCTTCCTGTGTGCAGAGCACTGTACTAAGCGCTCCCCTGACCCCCCCGCCGCCTCTCCCGGCTTGCGCTCGTCCCCCCCTTGCTTCCCAAATCCCCCAGTCCCCCCCAAATCCCTCCCGCTGCCACCCCCTCACCTGTAATGAGTGCGCATGGCGTCCAGGATGTATTGCACCCCGTATTTCCTTCGCACTCGCTGTCTGTGATCTTTCAACGTGCTGGACAGATACTGGATGTGGCCTGAGGAACGGGGTTGGGGGGGAGGCGGAGGCGTCTGATACAGTCCAGGACCCCCGGAGCCCCCAATTGGGGGTGTGAACGAAGATGGGGTGGCAAAGACGGGGGTCCCAGGAGTCCCTCCCTGCTGGGTGTCGTGTGTGGGTGTGTTTTGGGGAGCCCACAGTTGGGTAGGGACTGTCTCTATATGCTGCCAACTTGGACTTCCCAAGCGCTTAGTACAGTGCTCTGCACACCGTAAGCACTCAATAAATACGATTGATTGATTGATTGATTGATTTTGGGGGCACGGCCGATAAGAATAATCACTGCGGTGCTCGTTAAGCGCTTACTACGACTAATAGTAATAACGAGGAGGCCAACTTGTCCTTCCCAAGCGCTTAGTCCAGTGCTCTGCACGCAGGAAGCGCTCAATAAATGCGATTGAATGAATGAATGAATTTGTTAAGCGCTTACTACGTGCCGAGCACTGTTCTAAGCGCTGGGGCGGACACAGGGTCATCGGGTTGTCCCCCGTGGGGCTCCCAGTCTTCATCCCCATTTTGCAGATGCGGGAGCTGAGGCCCAGAGAAGTGAAACGACTCGCCCAAAGTCACACGGCAGATAAGTGGCGGAGGCGGGATTAGAACCCACGACCTCTGGCTCCCAAGCCCGGGCTCTTTCCGCTGAGCCACGCTGCTTCTTTAATAATAATGATGGCATTTGTTAAGCGTTTACTATGTGCCGAGCACTGTTCTAAGCGCTGGGGGGGTTACAAAGTGATCAGGTTGTCCCACGGGGGGCTCCCAGTCTTCATCCCCATTTGACAGATGAGGGAACTGAGGCCCAGAGAAGTGAAGTGACTTGCCCAAAGTCACACAGCGGATAAATGGTGGAGGCGGGATTAGAACCCACGACCTCTGGCTCTCAAGCCCGGGCTTTTTCCGCTGAGCCACGCTGCTTCTCTAATAATAATGATGATATTTGTTAAGCGCTTACTATGTGCCGAGCACTGTTCTAAGCGCTGTGGGGGACACAAGGTGATCGGGTTGTCCCCCGTGGGGCTCACAGTCTTCATCCCCATTTTGCAGATGAGGCAACTGAGGCCCAGAGAAGTGAAACGACTTGCCCAGTCACCCAGCTGACAAGTGGCGGAGGCGGGATTAGAACCCACAACCTCTGACTCCCAAGCCTGGGCTCTTTCTGCTGAGCCATGCTGCTTTTCTAATAATAATGATGATATTTGTTAAGCGCTTACTATGTGCGAAGCACCGTTCTAAGCGCTGGGGAGGTTACAAGGCGATCAGGTTGTCCCCCGTGGGGCTCCCAGTCTTCATCCCCATTTTACAGATGAGGGAACTGAGGCACAGAGAAGTGAAGTGACTTGCCCAAGGTCACACAGCTGACAAGTGGTGGAGCTGGGATTAGAACCCATGACCTTTGATTCCCAATCCCAGGCTCTTGCCACTGAGCCACGCTGCTTACTATGTGCCAAGCACTGTTCTAAGCGCTGGGGAGGATACAAGGTGATCAGGTTGTCCCCCGGGGGGCTCACGGTCTTCAGCCCCATTTGACAGATGAGGAAACTAAGGCCCAGGGAAGCTACATGACTTGCCCAAAGTCACACAGCTGACGAGTGGTGAAGTCGGAATTAGAACCCACGACCTCTGACTCCCAAGTCCGGGCTCTTGCCACTGAGCCACGCTGCTTCTCAATACCATCATTATTATTCTCTGTACCTCAGTTCCCTCATCTGTCAAATGGGGATGAAGACTGTGAGCCCCCCGGGGGACAATCTCATCACCTTGTATCTCCCCCAGCGCTTAGAACAGTGCTTGGCACAATAGCAAGCGCTTAACAAATGCCATCATCATTATTATTATCATTATTCTCTGTGCCTCAGTGACCTCATCTGTCAAATGGGGATGAAGACTGTGAGCCCCCCTGTGGGACAACCTGATCGCCTTGTAACCTTCCCAGCGCTTGGAACAGTGCTTGGCACATAGTAAGCGCTTAACAACATTGTTATTATCATTATTCTCTGGGCCTCAGTTCCCTCATCTGTCAAATGGGGATGAATACTGCGAGGCCCCATGGGACAACCTGATCACCTTGTATCTCCCCCAGTGCTTAGAACAGTGCTTGGCACATAGTAAGCACTTAACAAATGCCATTATTATTATTATTATTATTATTCTCTGGGCCTCAGTTCCCTCATCTGTCAAATGGGGATGAAGACTGTGAGCCCCACGGCGGACAACCTGATTACCTTGTAACCTCCCCAGTGCTTAGAACAGTGCTTGGCACATAGTAAGCGCTTCCGAAATACCAACATTATTATCTGAAAAATGGGGATGAAGACTGCGAGCCCCCCGTGGGCCCACCTGATCACCTTGTAACCTCCCCAGCGCTTAGAACAGTGCTTGGCACATAGTAAGCGCTTCCTAAATACCAACATTATCTGAAAAATAGGGATGAAGACTGGCGAGCCCCCCGTGGGCCCACCTGATCGCCTTGTAACCGCCCCAGCGCTTAGAACAGTGCTTGGCACATAGTAAGCGCTTCCTAAATACCAACATTATTATCTGTCAAATGGGGATGAAGACTGTGAGCCCCCCGAGGGCCCACCTGATCCCCTTGTAACCTCCCCAGCGCTTAGAACAGTGCTTGGCACATAGTAAGCACTTCCTAAATACCAACATTACTAGCTGGAAAATGGGGATGAAGACTGTGAGCCCCCCGTAGGCTCAAGCGCTTAGTGCTTGGCATGCAGTAAGCAAGCGCTTAGTCCAGTGCTCTGCACACAGTAGGCGCTCCATAAATACGATTGAACGGAATAGTAGACGCTTAAAAGATAGGCTGATTATTATGAGGAGGACGGGGGTGGGGGGGACGAGAGGTTTCGAGGTGGGGAGACCGAGGCAGGGCGGCGGGGGGGGCTTCACCCAGGCGGACGGCGAAGTCGCTGCGGCTCCAGAGGGCGAAGTTGAAGAGCAGGTGTTGGTAGAGTAGATGCCGCAGCGGGCCGGGCCCGTCTGCTGCCACCTGCTCCATGAGCATCTGGGCGGCCACCAGCACGTTCATGTCCATGGCGTGGCTGGGCACCTGCCGATCAATCAATCAATCAATCAATCGTATTTATTGAGCGCTTCCTGTGTGCAGAGCACTGTACTGAGCGCTTGGGAAGCCCAAGTTGGCAACATCTAGAGACGGGCCCTCCCCGCCAGTGGGCTCACAGTCCCCAGTGGTTGCCCCCCACACCCCCCGGGCAGCGCTGGACTGAGCGCTCCGGGGAGGACGGCGGGACGGGCGGGCAGGAGGAGGTGACCGGTTGGTCTTGTCGCCCTCCCTTCATCGCCCACAGGCCCCCACGCTCCCCTCTTCTTACTGAATAATATTTATTAAGCGCTTACTATGTGCAAAGCATTGTTCTAAGCGCACCCTCCCTTCATCTGCCATGGACCCCCACGCTCCCCTCTTCTTCCTGAATAATATTTATTAAGCGCTTACTATGTGCAAAGCACTGTTCTAAGCACATCCTCCCTTCATCTGCCACGGACCCCCACACTCCCCTCTTCTTCCTGAATAATATTTATTAAGCGCTTACTATGGGCAAAGCACTGTTCTAAGCACACCATCCCTTCATCTCCCACGGACCCCCACGCTCCCCTCTTCTTACTGAATAATATTTATTAAGCGCTTACTATGTGCAAAGCACTGTTCTAACCACACCCTCCCTTCATCTGCCACGGACCCCCACGCTCCCCTCTTCTTACTGAATAATATTTATTAAGCGCTTACTATGTACAAAGCACTGTTCTAAGCGCACCCTCCCTTCATCTGCCACGGACCCCCACACTCCCCTCTTCTTACTGAATAATATTTATTAAGCGCTTACTATGTACAAAGCACTGTTCTAAGCGCACCCTCCCTTCATCTGCCACGGACCCCCACGTTCCCCTCTTCTTACTGAATAATACTTATTAAGCGCTTACTATGTGCAAAGCACTGTTCTAAGCGCACCCTCTCTTCATCTGCCATGGACCCCCACACTCCCCTCTTCTTACTGAATAATAATAATAATAATAATGATAATAATAATAATAATGATGACATTTATTAAGCGCTTACTATGTGCAAAGCACTGTTCTAAGCTCACCCTCCCTTCATCTGCCACCGACCCCTATGCTCCCCTCTTCTTACTGAATAATAATAATAATAATAATGATAATAATAATGATGATGGCATTTATTAAGCTCTTACTATGTGCAAAGCACTGTTCTAAGCGCACCCTCCCTTCATCTGCCACGGACCCCCACGCTCCCCTCTTCTTACTCAATAATAATAATAATAATAATAATAATAATAATGATAATAATAATAATAATAATAATAATGGCATTTATTAAGCACTTACTACGTGCAAAGCACTGTTCTAAGCACACCATCCCTTCATCTCCCACGGACCCCCACGCTCCCTTCTTCTTACTGAATAGTATTTATTAAGCGCTTACTATGTGCAAAGCACTGTTCTAAGCGCACCCTCCCTTCATCTGCCATGGACCCCCATGCTCCCCTCTTCTTAATTAATGATGGCAGTCATTAAGCGCTTACTATGTGCAAAGCACTGTTCTAAGCGCTGGGGAGGTTACAAGGTGATCAGGTTGTTCCACGTGGGGCTCACAGTCTCAATCCCCATTTTCCAGATGAGGTAACTGAGGCCCAGCTTGCCCAAAGTCACCCAGCTGACAACTGGCGGAGCCGGGGTTCGAACCCATGACCTCGGATTCCAAAGCCCGGGCTCTTCTTCACTGAGCCACGCTGCTTCTCTACTGAATAATAATAATGATGATGGCATTTATTAAGCACTTACTATGTGCAAAGCACTGTTCTAAGCACTGTGGGGGGGATACAAGGTGATCAGGTTGGCC
Organism: Tachyglossus aculeatus; assembly: GCF_015852505.1. Classification (NCBI taxonomy): domain Eukaryota; kingdom Metazoa; phylum Chordata; class Mammalia; order Monotremata; family Tachyglossidae; genus Tachyglossus; species Tachyglossus aculeatus. The sequence continues at coordinate 2,467,208 of NC_052078.1, read as the reverse complement.
CACAGGGGGCTCACAGTCTTCACCCCCATTTTACAGATGAGGGAACTGAGGCCCAGAGAAGTGAAGTGACTTCCCCAAAGTCACCCGGCTGACAATGGGCAGAGCCGGAATTTGAACCCAGGACCTCTGACTCCAAAGCCCGGGCTCTTTCCACTGAGCCACGCTGCCGCTCAATAGATACGACTGAAAGAATGGATCACTGGTAGAGTGGGGGTGGGCTTGAGGCGGCGGGGGGCAGTGATGGGGGGCTTGGGGCCTGGCTTGTTGGGTGGGGTGCTGGCTGTTACAGAAGCAGCGTGGCTCAGTGGAAAGAGCCCGGGCTTGGGAGTCGGAGGTCATGGGTTCGAATCCCGGCTCCGCCACTCGTCAGCTGGGTGACCTTGGGCGAAGTCACAACTTCTCTGGGCCTCAGTGACCTCATCTGCAAAATGGGGATGAAGACTGGGAGCCCCACGGGGGACAACCTTGATCACCCTGTATCCCCGGCAGTGCTTAGAACAGTGCTTGGCACACAGTAAGTGCTTAACAATAAATACGATTGAATGAATGAATGAAGACGATTGAATGAATGAATAAATGCCCACATGTTTGGTTTTGTTGTCCGTCTCCCCCTTCTAGACTGTGAGCCCGCTGCTGGGTAGGGACCGGCTCTAGATGTTGCCGACTTGGACTTCCCAAGCGCTTAGTACAGTGCTCTGCACACGGTAAGCGCTCAATAAATGCGATTGAATGAATGAGTGAATGAATAAATGTCCACATGTTTTGTTTTGTTGTCCGTCTCCCCCTTCTAGACTGTGAGCCCGCTGCTGGGTAGGGACCGTCTCTACATGTTGCCGACTTGGACTTCCCAAGCGCTTAGTCCAGTGCTCTGCACACAGTAAGCGCTCAATAAATACCATTGAATGGATGAATGAATGAATGAAGGAATAAATGTCCACATGTTTTGTTTTGTTGTCCGTCTCCCCCTTCCAGACTGTGAGCCCGCTGTTGGGTAGGGACCGTCTCTAGATGTTGCTGACTTGTACTTCCCAAGCGCTTAGACCAGTGCTCTGCACACAGTAAGCGCTCAATAAATACAACTGAATGACTGAATAAATGTCCACATGTTTTGTTTTGTTGTCCGTCTCCCCCTTCTAGACTGTGAGCCCGCTGTTGGGTAGGGACCGTCTCTAGATACGCTGACTTGTACTTCCCAGGTGCTTAGTACAGTGCTCTGCACACAGTAAGCGCTCAATAAATACGATTGAATGGATGAATGAATGAATGAATAAATGTTCTAGACTGTGAGCCCACTGTTGGGTAGGGCCCGTCTCTAGATGTTGCCGACTTGTCCTTCCCAAGCGCTTAGTCCAGTGCTCTGCACACAGTAAGCGCTCAATAAATACAATTGAATGAATGAATGTTTTGTTTTGTTGTCCGTCTCCCCCTTCTAGCCTCTGAGCCCACTGTTGGGTAGGGACCGTCTCTAGATGTTGCCAATTTGTCCTTCCCAAGTGCTTAGTCCAGTGCTCTGCACACAGTAAGCGCTCAATAAATACCACTGAATGGATGAATGAATGAATGAAGGAATAAATGTCCACATTTTGTTTTGTTGTCCGTCTCCCCCTTCTAGGCTGTGAGCCCGCTGTTGGGTAGGGACCGGCTCTAGATGTTGCCAATTTGTCCTTCCCAGGCGCTTAGTACAGTGCTCTGCACACAGTAAGCGCTCAATAAATACACCTGAATGACTGAATAAATGTCCACGTTTTGTTTTGTTGTCCGTCTCCCCCTTCTAGCCTGTGAGCCCGCTGTTGGGTAGGGACCGTCTCTCTATGTTGCCAACTTGGACTTCCCAAGCGCTTAGTCCAGTGCTCTGCACACAGTGAGCGCTCAATAAATACGACTGAATGGATGAATGAATGAATGAATAAATGTTCTAGACTGTGAGCCCACTGTTGGGTAAGGACCGTCTCTAGATGTTGCCGACTTGTCCTTCCCAAGCGCTTAGTCCAGTGCTCTGCACACAGGAAGCGCTCAATAAATACGATTGAATGAATGAATGAATGAACAAACACCACCGTCATTATTACCATCTCCCTCTTCCCCAGGGTGGCATCTTCCCCCGTGACTTGATTTCCCCGGGGGTGAGGGAGCGCCGTGGAGCGCCAGGGTGGGGGTCCTGCCCGGCCGGCGCGCACCCTCCCGCCCCGCGGGCTCACCTCCTGCAGCAGCGCCCCGATGATGGCCGGCCCGTGGCACTGTACTAAGCTCTCCTGGTTCACCGGGTGCCCGCGGAGGAAGTTCTTCACCATCAGGAGGAAGGCGGCCACTCCATTCCGCTCCAGGCGGCCCTCTGGGAACAACGGCCGCGGGGTCAGCCCGGAGGCACCCGCCGGGCGCCTACTATGTGCCAAACGCCGTGGGGTGGACCAGGCGATCCAGGCCCGCCGCGGTCCCGTGCCCATTTTACCGAGGGGCCAACCGAGGCCCACTGACGCCGACTGGCTTGCCCGAGGTCACACAGCGGGCGAGAGGCAGAGCCGGGATTCGAACCCGGGTCCTCTGAGTCCCAGCCCGGGCGCTTTCCGCTAGACCGCGCTGCCTCGCTGAGGCCGTGGGTTCAAATCCCGGCTCCGCCAGTTGTCAGCTGGGTGACTTTGGGCAAGTCACTTCACTTCTCTGGGCCTTGGTTACCTGAAGCTGTAAAATGGGGATGAAGACTGTGAGCCCCCCGTGGGACAACCTCATCACCATGTAACCTCCTTAGCACTTAGAACAGTGCTTTGCACATAGTAAGCGCTTAATAAATGCCATTATTATTATTCTCTGGGCCTCGGTTCCCTCATCTGTCAAATGGGGATGCAGACTGTGAACCCACTGTGGGACAACCTCACCACCTTGTAAACTCCCCAGCGCTTAGAACGGTGCTTTGCCCATAGTAAGCACTTAATAAATGCCATTATTATTATTATTATTATTATTATTATTCTCTGGGCCTCAGTTCCCTCACCTGTCAAATGGGGATGAAGACTGGGAGCCCCCCATGGGACAACCTCATCACCCTGTAACCTCCCCAGCGCACAGAACGGTGCTTTGCATATGGTAAGCGCTTAACAAATGCCATTATGATGATGATGATGATTTTGATGGCACTTATTAAGCACTTACTATGTTCTAAGCACTGGGAGGCTACAAGGTGATCAGGGGGCTCACAGTCTTCACTCCCATTTTACAGATGAGGGAACCGAGGCCCAGAGAATAATAATAACAATAATGGCATTTATTAAGTGCTTACTATGTGCAAAGCACTGTTCTCAGCGTTGGGGAGGTTAAAGGTGATCAGGTTGTCCCACGGGAGGCTCATGGTCTTCACTCCCATTTTACAGATGAGGGAACCGAGGCCCAGAGAATAATAATAATAATGATGGCATTTATTAAGCGCTTACTATGTGCAAAGCACCGTTCTAAGCGTTGGGGAGGTGACAAGGAGATTAGGTTGTCCCCCGGGGGGCTCCCAGTCTTCATCCCCATTTTCCAGATGAGGGAACTGAGGCCCAGAGAAGTGAAGTGACTGGCCCAAAGTCACCCAGCTGAGAGTTGGCGGGATTGGAGCCCGTGAGCTCTGACTCCCAAGGCCGGGCTCTTTCCACTGAGCCGCACTGCTTCTCCCGCTGATGATGATGCTGATGATGAGGGTGACCCCACCCCTCCGGGGCCCGGGGGGCTCCCAGTCTTCACCCCCATTTTCCCGATGAGGAAACTGAGGCCCAGAGAAGTGAAGCGACTGGCCCCAAGTCACCCAGCTGACAAGTGGCGGAGCCGGGATTTGAACCCACGGCCTTGGACCCCAAAGCCCGGACTCTTTCCACTGAGCCGCGCTGCTTCTCCCACTGATGCTGCTGCTGATGATGAGGGTGCCCCCCACCCCTGCGGAGCCCGGGGGGCTCCCAGTCTTCATCCCCATCTTCCAGATGAGGGAACTGAGGCCTGGAGAAGTGAAGCGACTGGCCCCAAGTCACCCAGCTGACAAGTGGCGGAGCCGGGATCTGAACCCACGGCCTCGGACTCCCAAGCCCGGGCTCTTTCCACTGAGCCGCGCTGCTTCTCCCGCTGCTGCTGCTGCTGCTGATGAGGGTGCCCCCCACCCCTGCGGGGCCCGGGGGGCTCCCAGTCTTCATCCCCATTTTCCAGATGAGGGAACTGAGGCCCAGAGAAGTGAAGCGACAGCTGACAAGTGGCGGAGCCGGGATTTGAACCCACGGCCTCAGACTCCAAAGCCCGGGCTCTTTCCACTGAGCCGCGCTGCTTCTCCCGCTGATGCTGAGGGTCATCAGCTTTAGTCCAGCGCTTAGTCCAGTGCTCTGCACCCAGTAAGCGCTCAATAAATAAATGATAATAAATGATAACAAATAAATGATAATAAATAACTAAATGATGCTGAGGGTCGGGGGTGCGATCTTACCGGAGGCCTCTGCCAGGGGGCTGAGGAGGCCCTGGGCATCCCGGGCGGCGGGCGGCTCGGGGTCCAGCAGGTGCTGGGGCTCGCCCAGCGCCTCCGTCTCCCGCGCCTGGGCGGCCACCTGGTCCAGGAGGGGCAGCAGGGCCCCCATGCCGCCCACACAGTTCACCACGTCCTGCGGGGGGGGACCGACGGGGAGGACGGGGGGTCAGCGCTGCCCGCCGCCCTCCCTCCGACCCCCCGCCCACAGTCCTCCTCCGCCGCCCCCGGGAGCCACTGAGTGCCCGACTGGGGGGCACGGCACTCTACTAGACCGTGAGCCCGCTGTCGGGTAGGGACCGTCTCTAGATGTTGCCAACTTGCCCTTCCCAAGCGCTTGGTACAGTGCTCGGCACACAGTAAGCGCTCAATAAATACGATTGATTGATTGATTGATAGACGTCGCCAACTTGGACTCCCCAAGCGCTTAGTACAGTGCTCTGCACCTAGTAAGCGCTCAATAAATTCGATTGATTGATTGACTGATGTCGCCAACGTGGACTCCCCAAGCGCTTAGTACACTGCTCTGCACACCGTAAGCGCTCAATAAATATGACTGGATGAAGGAATAGACTGTGAGCCCGTTGTCGGGTAAGGACCGTCTCTAGATGTTGCCGACTTGTCCTTCCCAAGCGCTTAGTCCAGTGCTCTGCACACCGTAAGAGCTCAATAAATACGACTGAATGAAGGAATAGACTGTGAGCCCATTGTCAGGTAGGGACCATCTCTAGATGTTGCCGACTTGTCCTTCCCAAGCGCTTAGTCCAGTGCTCTGCACACCGTAAGCGCTCAATAAATATGACTGGATGAAGGAATAGACTGTGAGCCTGTTGTCCGGTAGGGACCGTCTCTAGATGTCGCCAACTTGGACTTCCCAAGCGCTTAGTCCAGTGCTCTGCACACAGTGAGCGCTCAATAAATACGACTGAATGAAGGAATAGACTGTGAGCCCGCTGTCGGGTAGGGACCGTCTCTCTATGTTGCTGACTTGTCCTTCCCGAGTGCTTAGTCCAGTGCTCTGCACACAGGAAGCACTCAATAAATATGACTGGATGAAGGAATAGACTGTGAGCCCGCTGTTGGGTAGGGACGGTCTCTATATGTTGCCAACTTGTCCTTCCCAAGCGCTTAGTACAGTGCTCTGCACATAGGAAGCGCTCAATAAATACGACTGAATGAAGGAATAGACTGTGAGCCTGTTGTCGGGTAGGGACCATCTCTAGATGTTGCCGACTTGTCCTTCCCCAGCGCTTAGTCCAGTGCTCTGCACACAGTGAGCGCTCAATAAATACGATTGAATGAAGGAATAGACTGTGAGCCTGTTGTCAGGTAGGGACCGTCTCTAGATGTTGCCGACTTGTCCTTCCCAAGCGCTTAGTCCAGTGCTCTGCACACCTTAAGTGCTCAATAAATCATCATCATCATCAATCGTGTTTATTGAGCGCTTACAATAAATACGATTGAATGAAGAAATAGACTGTGAGCCCGTTGTCGGGTAGGGACCGTCTCTAGATGTTGCCGACTTGTCCTTCCCAAGCGTTTAGTACAGTGCTCTGCACACTGTAAGCGCTCAATAAATAGGACTGAATGAAGGAACAGACTGAGAGCTGGTTGTCGGGTAGGGACCGTTTCTAGATGTTGCCAACCTGGACTTCCCAAGCGCTTAGTCCAGTGCTCTGCACACCGTAAGCGCTCAATAAAGACGAATGAATGAACAAATGCCGTAATTATGATCGTTATTATTATTAAACAATTGTCACCGTCCCCCGCCCACATACCTTGACATCCCAGTTGACTACTTTATGGCCGGTCAGCCTCCCGTCCAGACTATGCCCCGGCGACAAGTCCAGGCAGATGTTCTTCTGGCAAGCCTGAGGGGGGTAATAATAATAATAATAATAATAATAATAATAATAATAATAATAATAATAATAATCCCCCCATCCCCCCCGCCTTACCTCCTTCCCCTTCCCACAGCACATGTATATATGTATATATGTTTGTACAGATTTATTCCTCTATTTATTTACTTTATTTGTACATATTTATTCTATTTATTTGGTTAAAATCCCCCTCCCCACAGCACTTGTATATATGTATACACGTTTGCACGGATTTATTACTCTATTTATTTATTTACTTTATTTGTACATATTTATTCTATTTACTTTATTTGGTTAATATTCCTCCCCCTCCCCCGGCCTTACCTCCTTCCCCTGCCCACAGCACTTGTATATATGTATATATGTTTGTATGGATTTATTACTCTATTTTTTAATTTTATTTGGACATATTTATTCTATTGATTTTATTTTGTTAGTATGTTTTGTTTCGTTCTGTTTTGTTCTCTGTCTCCCCCTTCTAGACCGTGAGCCCGCTGTTGGGTAGGGACCGTCTCTATATGTTGCCAACTTGTACTTCCCAAGCGCTTAGTACAGTGCTATGCACACAGTAAGCGCTCAATAAATATGATTGAATGAATGAATAATAATAATGATGGTACTTGTTAAGCGCTTACTATGTGCCAAGCACCGTTCTAAGCGCTGGGGAGGTTACAAGGTGATCAGGTTGTCCCGCGGGGGGCTCATGGTCTTCATCCCCATTTTCCAAATGAGGGAACTGAGGCCCAGAGAATAATAATGATGGCATTTATTAAGCGCTTACTATGTGCCAAGCACTGTTCTAAGCGCTGGGGAGGTTACAAGGTGATCAGGTTGTCCCTTGGGGGGGCTCACAGTCTTCATCCCCATTTTCCAAATGAGGGAACTGAGGCCCAGAGAATAATAATGATGGCATTTATTAAGCGCTTACTATGTGCCAAGCACTGTTCTAAGCGCTGGGGAGGTTACAAGGTGATCAGGTTGTCCCACGGGGGGCTCACAGTCTTCATCCCCATTTTCCAAATGAGGGAACTGAGGCCCAGAGAATAATAACGATGGCATTTATTAAGCGCTTACTATGTGCCAAGCACCGTTCTAAGCGCTGGGGAGGTGACAAGGTGATGAGGTTGTCCCACGGGGGGCTCTCAGTCTTCATCCCCATTTGACAGAGGAGGGAACTGAGGCCCAGAGAAGTGAAGTGACTGGCCCCAAGTCACCCAGCTGACAAGTGGCGGGGCCGGGATTTGAACCCAGGACCTCGGACTCCAAAGCCCGGGCTCTTTCCACTGAGCCACGCTGGGATGCCACCGGGGATGGGCAGGCCCACCCCCCGGCCGGGTCTCTCCCTCCAGCGGGCAGCCTCCCGCCGCCCCGGACGGACCCTGCACCGCACCTGAGGCGTGTAGTACAGTAGCAGCTTGTTGCTCAGCTCGTGTAGTTCGCTCTCGGGCTTGAAGGGAGACATCTCGTTGGGCCCTGAGGGACAGAGAGAGAGACGCTGAAGCGGTGCGGGGTCGCTGTGCCCACCTTGGCCCTGCCCAACTTAATCATAATAATAACGATGGCATTTATTAGGCGCTTACTATGTGCCAAGCACTGTTCTAAGTGCTGGGGAGGTTACAAGGTGATCAGGTTGCCCCGTGGGGGGCTCACGGTCTTCACCCCCATTTTGTAAATGAGGTCACCGAGGCCCGGAGAATAATAATAATCATAACAATAATAATAATGGCGTTTATTAAGTGCTTACTATGTGCCAGGCACTGTTCTAAGCGCTGGGGAGGTTACAAGGTGATCAGGTTGCCCCGCGGGGGGCTCACTGTCTTCATCCCCATTTTACAAATGAGGTCACTGAGGCCCAGAGAATAATAATAATAATAATGATGGCGTTTATTAAGCGCTTACTATGTGCCAAGCACTGTTCTAAGCGCTGGGGAGGTTACAAGGTGATCAGGTTGCCCCGTGGGGGGCTCACGGTCTTCATCCCCATTTTACAATGAGGTCACCGAGGCCCAGAGAATAATAAATAATAATAATAATGATGGCGTTTATTAAGCACTTGCTATGTGCCAAGCACTGTTCTAAGCACTGGGGAGGTTACAAGGTGATCAGGTTGCCCCGCGGGGGGCTCACGGTCTTCATCCCCATTTTATAAATGAGGTCACCGAGGCCCAGAGAATAATAATAACAATAATGATGGCGTTTATTAAGCGCTTACTATGTGCCAAGCACTGTTCTAAGTGCTGGGGAGGTTACAAGGTGATCAGGTTGCCCCGCGGGGGGCTCACGGTCTTCATCCCCATTTTATAAATGAGGTCACTGAGGCCCAGAGAATAATAAATAATAATAATAATGATGGCGTTTATTAAGTGCTTACTATGTGCCAAGCACTGTTCTAAGCACTGGGGAGGATACAAGGTGATGAGGTTGTCCCCCGGGGGGCTCCCGGTCTTCATCCCCGTTTGACAGATGAGGGAACTGAGACCCAGAGAAGTGAAGTGACTCGCCCAAAGTCACACAGCGGACAAGTGGCGGAGCCGGGATTTGAATCCATGACCTCTGACTCCAAAGCCTGGGCTCTTTCCACTGAGAAGCAGCATGGCTTACTGCGCTTAACAAATGCCGTCATTATTATCATTATTATTATGAATGAATAAACGAGGAATGAACGAAGCGCCGGCACATAGTAAGCGCTTAACAAATGCCGTCGTTATTATTATTGTTATTATTATTATTAATGAATGAACGAAGCGCTGGCCCACCTGCGGCGTGGAGGGCCTTGACGTGAGCCGGCTGCAGGGCCTCGTGGAAGACGCCCACCGACCCCAGCTGCCCCTCCAGGGACGTGGGGCTGCCCCACTCCACGTCCTGGCTGCCGGCCACCGTCGTGGCCACCCCGGCGGCCAGTAGGTAGCCCGCGCCCGCCGCCGGGGGCCCCGGGCCGGCCGGGAAGGACTGGGAGCGGGCCAGCAGCGGGTGGGCCGGGTCCGGGCGGCGGGCCGGCGCGGGCCAGGCGGCGGTGGTCATCGCGGTGCGGTGGCCGGCCGAGCCGATGCAGCAGGAGGAGAAGGCCTGGAAAAGAACCGACGGGCACGCGGTCATTCTTTCCATCGGATTTATTGAGCGCTTACCGTGTGCAGAGCACTGTGCTGAGCGCTTGGGAAGTCCAAGTCGGCATCATCTAGAGACGGTCCCTACCCAACAGCGGGCTCACGGTCTTGAAGGGGGAGACGGACATCGAAACAACACATATTAACAAAATAAAATGAACGGACTAGTAAATATGTACGTCAGCTGGGTGACTATGGGCAAGTCACTTCATTCATTCATTCATTCGATCGGATTTATTGGGCGCTTACTGTGTGCACAGCACTGTGCTAAGCGCTTGGGAAGTTAAGCTGGCGACATACGGAGACGGTCCCTACCCAACAGCGGGCTCACAGTCTAGAAGGGGGAGACGGACATCGAAACAACACATATTAGCAAAATAAAATGAACGGAATAGTAAATGTGTACGTCAGCTGGGTGACTATGGGCAAGTCACTTCATTCATTCATTCACTCGATCGGATTTATTGGGCGCTTACCGTGTGCACAGCACTGTGCTAAGCGCTTGGGAAGTTAAGCTGGCGACATACGGAGACGGTCCCTACCCAACAGCGGGCTCACAGTCTAGAAGGGGGAGACGGACGACGGAACAACACATATTAACAAAATAAAATGAATAGAATAGTAAATATGTACGTCAGCTGGGTGACTTTGGGCAAGTCACTTCATTCATTCATTCATTCGATCGGATTTATTGGGCGCTTACTGTGTGCACAGCACTGTGCTAAGCACTTGGGACGTTAAGCTGGCGACATACAGAGACAGGCCCTACCCAACAGCGGGCTCACAGTGTAGAAGGGGGAGACGGACGACTAAACAACACATGTTAACAAAATAAAATGAATGGAATAGTAAATGTGTACGGCAGCTGGGTGACTTTGGGCAAGTCACTTCATTCATTCATTCATTCGATCGGATTTATTGAGCGCTTACTGTGTGCACAGCACTGTGCTAAGCACTTGGGACGTTAAGCTGGCGACATACAGAGACAGGCCCTACCCAACAGCGGGCTCACAGTGTAGAAGGGGGAGACGGACATCAAAACAACACATATTAACAAAATAAAATGAATAGAATAGTAAATATGTACGGCAGCTGGGTGACTATGGGCAAGTCACTTCATTCATTCATTCATTCAATCGGATTTATTGGGCGCTTACCGTGTGCACAGCACTGTGCTAAGCGCTTGGGAAGTTAAGCTGGCAACATACGGAGATGGGCCCTACCCAACAGCGGGCTCACAGTGTAGAAGGGGGAGACGGGCGACGAAACAACACATATTAACAAAATAAAATGAATGGAATAGTAAATGTGTATGGCAGCTGGGTGACTTTGGGCAAGTCACTTCATTCATTCATTCATTCAATCGGATTTATTGGGTGCTTACCGCGGGCAGAGCACTGTGCTAAACGCTTGGGAAGTTAAGCTGGCGACACACGGAGACGGTCCCTACCCAACAGCGGGCTCACAGTGTAGAAGGGGGAGACGGACGACTAAACAACACATGTTAACAAAATAAAATGAATGGAATAGTAAATGTGTACGGCAGCTGGGTGACTTTGGGCAAGTCACTTCATTCATTCATTCAATCAGATTTATTGAGTGCTTACTGTGTGCAGAGCACTGTGCTAAGCGCTTGGGAAGTTAAGCTGGCAACATACGGAGATGGGCCCTACCCAACAGCGGGCTCACAGTGTAGAAGGGGGAGACGGGCGACGAAACAACACATATTAACAAAATAAAATGAATGGAATAGTAAATGTGTATGGCAGCTGGGTGACTTTGGGCAAGTCACTTCATTCATTCATTCATTCAATCGGATTTATTGGGTGCTTACCGCGGGCAGAGCACTGTGCTAAACGCTTGGGAAGTTAAGCTGGCGACACACGGAGACGGTCCCTACCCAACAGCGGGCTCACAGTGTAGAAGGGGGAGACGGACGACTAAACAACACATGTTAACAAAATAAAATGAATGGAATAGTAAATGTGTACGGCAGCTGGGTGACTTTGGGCAAGTCACTTCATTCATTCATTCAATCAGATTTATTGAGTGCTTACTGTGTGCAGAGCACTGTGCTAAGCGCTTGGGAAGTTAAATTGGCAACATATGGAGACGGGCCTTACCCAACAGCGGGCTCACAGTCTAGAAGGGGGAGACAGAGAACAAAACAAAACATATTAACAAAATAAAATAAATAGAATAAATATGTACAAATAAAATAAGTAGAGCCGGTCCCTACCCAACAGCGGGCTCACAGTCTAGAAGGGGGAGACAGACAACAAAACAACACACATTAACAAAATAAAATGAACAGAATAGTAAATATGCACATGTCAGCTGGGTGACTTTGGGTAAGTCACTTCATTCATTCACTCACTTAATCGTATTTATTGGGCGCTTCCTGTGTGCAGAGCACTGGACTAAGCGCTCGGGAAGTTAAGTTGGCAACATATGGAGACGGGCCTTACCCAACAGCGGGCTCACAGGCTAGAAGGGGGAGACAGACAACAAAACAACACACATTAACAAAATAAAATGAATAGAATAGTAAATATGTACATGTCAGCTGGGTGACTTTGGGCAAGTCACTTCATTCATTCATTCACTCAATCGTATTGATTGAGCGCTCACTGTGTGCAGAGCACTGTGCTAAGCGCTTGGGAAGTTAAGTTGGCAACATATGGAGACGGGCCTTACCCGACAGCGGGCTCACAGTCTAGAAGGGGGAGACGGACGACAAAACAACACACATTAACAAAATAAAATGAATAGAATAGTAAATATGTACAGGTCAGCTGGGTGACTTTGGGCAAGTCACTTCATTCATTCATTCACTCAATCGTATTGATTGAGCGCTTACTGTGTGCAGAGCACTGTACCAAGCGCTTGGGAAGTCCAAGTCGGCAACATCTAGAGCCGGTCCCTACCCAACAGCGGGCTCACAGTCTAGAAGAGGGAGACAGACGACAAAACAACACACATTAACAAAATAAAATGAATAGAATAGTAAATATGTACAGGTCAGCTGGGTGACTTTGGGCAAGTCACTTCATTCATTCATTCATTCATTCAATCGTATTTATTGAGCGCTTACCATGTGCGGAGCACTGTGCTAAGCGCTTGGGAAGTTAAGTTGGCAACATACGGAGACGGGCCCTACCCAACAGCGGGCTCACAGTCTAGAAGGGGGAGACAGACAACAAAACAACAATCAATCAATCAATCAATCAATCGTATTTATTGAGCGCTTACTATGTGCAGAGCACTGTACTAAGCGCTTGGGAAGTACAAATTGGCATCACATAGAGACAGTCCCTACCCAACAACACACATTAACAAAATAAAATGAATAGAATAGTAAGTATGTACAGGTCAGCTGGGTGACTTTGGGCAAGTCGCTTCATTCATTCATTCATTCATTCAATCGTATTTATTGAGCGCTTACCGTGTGCAGAGCACTGTGCTAAGCGCTTGGGAAGTTAAGTTGGCAACATACGGAGACGGGCCCTACCCAACAGCGGGCTCACAGTCTAGAAGGGGGAGACGGACGACAAAACAACACACATTAACAAAATAAAATGAATAGAATAGTAAATATGTACACGTCAGCTGGGTGACTTTGGGCAAGTCACTTCATTCATTCATTCACTCAATCGTATTTATTGAGCGCTTACTGTGTGCAGAGCACTGTGCTAAGCGCTTGGGAAGTTAAGTTGGCAACATACGGAGATGGGCCCTACCCAACAGCGGGCTCACAGTCTAGAAGGGGGAGACGGACGACAAAGCAACACATATTAGCCAAATAAAATCAACAGAATAAATACGCACAAATAAAATAGAGTAATAAATCCGTACAAACACATATATCGATAGAATACCCAACAGCGGGCTCACAGTCTAGAAGGGGGAGACGGACGACAAAGCAACACATATTAGCCAAATAAAATCAACAGAATAAATACGCACAAATAAAATAGAGTAATAAATCCGTACAAACACATATATCGATAGAATACCCAACAGCGGGCTCACAGTCTAGAAGGGGGAGACGGACGACAAAGCAACACATATTAGCCAAATAAAATCAACAGAATAAATACGCACAAATAAAATAGAGTAATAAATCCATACAAACACATATATCGATAGAATACCCAACAGCGGGCTCACAGTCTAGAAGGGGGAGACGGACGACAAAGCAACACATATTAACCAAATAAAATCAACAGAATAAATACGCACAAATAAAATAGAGTAATAAATCCGTACAAACACATATATCGATAGAATACCCAACAGCGGGCTCACAGTCTAGAAGGGGGAGACGGACGACAAAGCAACACATATTAGCCAAATAAAATCAACAGAATAAATACGCACAAATAAAATAGAGTAATAAATCCGTACAAACACATATATCGATAGAATACCCAACAGCGGGCTCACAGCCTAGAAGGGGGAGACGGACGACAAAGCAACACATATTAACCAAATAAAATCAACAGAATAAATACGCACAAATAAAATAGAGTAATAAATCCGTACAAACACATATATCGATAGAATACCCAACAGCGGGCTCACAGTCTAGAAGGGGGAGACGGACGACAAAGCAACACATATTAACCAAATAAAATCAACAGAATAAATACGCACAAATAAAATAGAGTAATAAATCCGTACAAACACATATATCGATAGAATAAATACGTACAAATAAAATAAATAGAGTAATAAATACGTACAAACACATATACACGTATAGAGGCCGCGGGAGCCGCACCCCCCCACCCACCTCGCCGAGCGACGGGCACCGGAGCGGTGCCGTCCTGAGGAGCCGCCCGTCGCCGTAGACGTTGACCAGGTCCTGGCCGAAGGGCCGGCGGCCTGCGAGGTGGACCACCGCGATGGAGTGCTGGAAGAGTAAGAAGACCGGGGGGGGGGGGGTCTGTTAGGCGCTCACTACAGGCCCCAGCGCTTAGAACAGTGCTCCGCACACGGTAAGCCCTCAATAAGCACTTCGAGAAGCAGCGTGGCTCAGTGGGAAAGAGCCCGGGCTTTGGAGTCAGAGGTCGTGGGTTCAAATCCCGGCTCCGCCACTTGTCAGCTGGGTGACTTTGGGCCAGTCGCTTCACTTCTCTGGGCCTCGGTTCCCTCATCTGGAAAATGGGGATGAAGACTGGGAGCCCCACGTGGGACAGCCTCACCACCTTGGATCCTCCCAGCGCTTAGAACGGTGCTTTGCACATAGTAAGCGCTTAATAAATGCCATTATTACACGTGGGACAGCCTCACCACCTTGGATCCTCCCAGCGCTTAGAACGGTGCTTTGCACATAGTAAGCGCTTAATAAATGCCATTATTATTATTATTATTGCACATAGTAAGTGCTTAATCAATCAATCAATCGTATTTATTGAGCGCTTACTGGATGCAGAGCACTGGACTAAGCGCTTGGGAAGTACAAGTTGGCAACATCTAGAGACGGTCCCTACCCGACAGTGGGCTCACAGTCTAAAATACCATTCTAAATGCCATTATTATTATTATTATTATTATTATTATACAGGCCAAGCATCGTCCTAAGCGCTGGCGGTGGGGGACACAAGCGTGGCTCAGTGGAAGGAGTTCAAATCCCGGCTCCGCCACTTGTCAGCTGGGTGACTTTGGGCAAGTCACTCCCCTGGGCCTCAGTGACCTCATCTGGAACATGGGGATGAAGACTTGGGTGGGGACCGTCTCTCGATGTTGCCAACTTGGACTTCCCAAGCGCTTAGTCCAGTGCTCTGCACACAGTGAGCGCTCCACGGCTGACAATTAGCGGAGGCGGGATTTGAACCCATGACCTCTGACTCCAAAGCCCGGGCTCTTTACCACTGAGCCACGGTGCTTCTCTCTGGACCACCGAGTCGCCGGACATTAGCTCGGGGGTCGAAATAATAATAATAATAATAATGATGATGGCATTTATTAAGCGCTTACTATGTGCCAAGCACCGTTCTAAGCGCTGGGGAGGTTACAAGGTGATCAAGGCTGTCCCACGGGGGGCTCACGGTCTTCACCCCCGTTTTCCAGATGAGGGAACTGAGGCCCGGAGAAGTGACTCGCCCAAAGTCACCCAGCTGATTGGCGGAGCCGCGATTTGAACCCCTGACCTCTGTATTTATTACTCTATTTATTTATTTAGACTGTGAGCCCACTGTTGGGTAGGGACCGTCTCTAGATGTTGCCAACTTGTACTTCCCAGGCGCTTAGTACAGTGCTCTGCACACAGTAAGCGCTCAATAAATACGATTGATGATTTATTTATTTTATTTGTACATACTTATTCTCTTTATATTATTTGGTTACTATGTTTTGTTTTGTCATCTGTCTCCCCCTTCTAGACCGTGAGCCCGCTGTCGGGTAGGGACCAGCTCTAGATGTCGCCGACTCGGACTTCCCAAGCGCTTAGTCCAGTGCTCAGCACACAGGAAGCGCTCAATAAATACGACTGAATGGAATGAATGATTCAATTCATTCGCCCACGTCCTCCCCCGGGCCTGGAATGCCCCCAATCCCTCTGCCCATCTGCCAAGCTCGCTCTCTTCCTCCCTTCAAAGCCCTACTGAGAGCTCACCTCCTCCAGGAGGCCTTCCCAGACTGAGCCCCTTCCTTCCTCTCCCCCTCATCCCCATCTCCATCCCCCCCATCTTACCTCCTTCTCTTCCCCACAGCACCTGCATATACGGATATATGGTTGTACATATTTATTACTCTATTCATTTATTTTACTTGTACTTATCTAACCTATTTATTTTATTTTGTTAGTATGTTTGGCTTTGTTCTCCGTCTCCCCCTTTTAGACTGTGAGCCCACCGTTGGGTAGGGACTGTCTCTAGATGTTGCCAACTTGTACTTCCCAAGCGCTTAGTACAGTGCTCTGCACACAGTAAGCGCTCAATAAATACGATTGATGATGAATGAATGACTCCCAAGGCCGGGCTCTTTCCACGGAGCCACGCTGCTTCTCGACCGTCGGGCGGGGGGAAACCGAGGCCCACCGGGGCCGACTCTTAATCAATCAGTCGTATTTATTGAGCGCTTACTGTGTGCAGAGCACTGTACTAAGCGCTTGGGAAGTACAAGTTGGCAACACTCAACCGGGTGGGATGAGGAGCCGGGGGTCGGGGGGGGGGATATTCCCGGGGCGCGGGAGGGGAGGACCCACCCAGGACGAGTCCTTGAAGGGGAACTCAGGCAGCGCCAAGGTCATGTACTCCTTCTTGGTGCAGATGGCCACCACCAAAGTCCCGCCGGCTGTGAAGAACGCCTCGAACCCGGTGCCGCTGGAGGTGAAGAAACTGGGCCGGGCCGGACCGTCAGGCCCCCCGCGTCGTCCAGTCCACCCCCCCCTTCCCCATCCGCTCGCCCCCCGACTTCTTCTTCGGCCCCCGTCGCCGATTCGTCCCTCCCGAGCGCTCCGTAATGATAACCAGAATAATGACGGCATGTACGAAGCGCTTACTATAATAATAATGATGATGATGATGGCGTTGGTAAGCGCTTACTATGTGCCAAGCACTGTTCTAAGCGCTGGGGAGGTTACAAGGCCATCAGGTTGTCCCACAGGGGGCTCACAGTCTTCATCCCCATTTTCCAGATGACGTAACTGAGGCACAGAGAAGTGAAGTGACTTGCCCAAAGTCACCCAGCTGACAATTGGCAGAGTTGGGATTTTTTTTTTTTGATGGCATTTGTTAAGCGCTTACTATGGGCAAAGCACTGTTCTAAGCACTGGGGAGGTTACAAGGTGATCAGGTTGTCCCTCGTGGGGCTCACAGTCTTCATCTCCATTTTACAGATGAGGGAACTGAGGCACAGAGAAGTGAAGTGACTTGCTTAAAGTCACCCAGCTGACAATTGGCAGAGTCGGGATTTTTTTTTTTTTTGATGGCATTTATTAAGCGCTTACTATGGGCAAAGCACTGTTCTAAGCGCTGGGGAGGGTACAAGGTGATCAGGTTGTCCCTCGTGGGGCTCACAGTCTTCATCCCCATTTTACAGTTGAGGTAACTGAGGCACAGAGAAGTTAAGTGACTTGCCCGAAGTCACCCAGCTGACAACTGGCAGAGTCGGGATTTGAACCCATGACCTCTGACTCCCAAGCCCGGGCTCTTTCCATTGAGCCATGCTGCTTCTCTATGTGCGAGGCACTGTTCTAAGCGCTGCAGGGGGGATACAAGGTGATTAGGTTGTCCCGGGGGGGCTCACAGTTTTAATCCCCATTTGACAGATGAGGGAACCGAGGCCCAGAGAAGTGAAGTGATTTGCCCAAAGTCACACAGCTGACAATTGGCAGAGCCGGGATTTCGACCCGTGACCTCTGACCCCGAAGCCCGGGCTCTTCCCACTGAGCCACGCCGCTTCTCTGGGCCTCAGTTCCCTCATCTGTCAAATGGGGATGAAGACTGTGAGCCCCCCGTGGGACAACCTCATCGCCTTGTAACCCCCCAGTGCTTGGCACCTGGTAAGCGCTTGACAGACACCATCGTTATTATGATCCTTATTTACTGAGCGCCTGAGAGAGAACTGAGGTAGATCGTGCCTCAGTTCCCTCACCTGTAAAATGGGGATGAAGACAGTGAGCCCCACGTGCGACAACCTCATCACCTTGTATCCCCCCAGCGCTTAGAACGGTGCTTGGCACCTAGTAAGCACTTAACAAACACCATCGTTATTATGATTCTTATTTACTGAGCGCCTGAGAACTGAGGTAGATCGTGCCTCAGTTCTCTCATCTGTAAAATGGGGATGAAGACAGTGAGCCCCACGTTGGACAACCTGATCCCCTTGTATCCCCCAAGTGCTTAAAACGGGGCTTGGCACCTAGTAAGCGCTTAACAAATACCATCATTATTATTATTCGTATTTACTGAGCGCCTGAGATAGAACTGAGACAGATAGTGCCTCAGTTCCCTCATCTGTAAAATGGGGATTAAGACAGTGAGCCCCACGTGGGACAACCTGATCACCTTCTATTCCCCCAGTGCTTAGAACGGTGCTTGGCACCTAGTAAGCGCTTAATACCATCATTATTATTATAATTATTAAAGTGACTTGCCCAAAGTCACCCGGCTGACAATTGGCGGAGCCGGGATTTCAACCCGTGACCTCTGACCCCGAAGCCCGGGCTCTTCCCACTGGGCCACACCGCTTCTCTGGGCCTCAGTTCCCTCATCCGTAAAATGGGGATGAAGACAGTGAGCCCCCCGTGGGACAACCTCATCGCCTTGTAACCCCCCAGTGCTTGGCACCTGGTAAGCGCTTGACAGACACCATCGTTATTATGATCCTTATTTACTGAGCGCCTGAGAGAGAACTGAGGTAGATCGTGCCTCAGTTCCCTCACCTGTAAAATGGGGATGAAGACTGTGAGCCCCCCGTGCGACAACCTCATCACCTTGTATCCCCCCAGTGCTTAGAACGGTGCTTGGCACCTAGTAAGCACTTAACAAACACCATCGTTATTATGATTCTTATTTACTGAGCGCCTGAGAGAGAACTGAGGTAGATCGTGCCTCAGTTCCCTCATCTGTAAAATGGGGATTAAGACAGTGAGCTCCCTGTGGGACAACCTGATCCCCTTCTATCCCCCCAGTGCTTAGAACGGGGCTTGGCACCTAGTAAGCGCTTAACAAATACCATCGTTATTATGATTCTTATTTACTGAGCGCCTGAGAGAGAACTGAGGTAGATCGTGCCTCGGTTCCCTCATCTGTAAAGTGGGACAACCTGATCACCTTGTATCCCCCCAGTGCTTAGAATGGGGCTTGGCACCTAGTAAGCGCTTAACAAACACCATCGTTATTATGATTATTATTTACTGAGCACCTGAGATAGACCTGAGATAGATCGTGCCTCAGTTCCCTCACCTGTAAAATGGGGATTAAGACAGTGAGCCCCCCGTGGGACAACCTGATCACCTTCTATCCCCCCAGTGCTTAGAATGGGGCTTGGCACCTAGTAAGCGCTTAACACCATCGTTATTATGATTATTTACTGAGCACCTGAGAGAGAACTGAGATAGATCGTACCTCAGTTCCCTCATCTGTAAAGTGGGACAACCTGATCACCTTGTATCCCCCCAGTGCTTAGAATGGGGCTTGGCACCTAGTAAGCGCTTAACACATACCATCGTTATTATGATTCTTATTTACTGAGCGCCTGAGACAGAACTGAGATAGATCGTGCCTCAGTTCCCTCACCTGTCAAATGGGGATGAAGACAGTGAGCCCCCCGTGGGACAACCTCATCACCTTGTATCCCCCCAGTGCTTAGAATGGGGCTTCTAAGATAGAACGGAACTGAGATCGTGCCTCAGTTCCCTCACCTGTCAAATGGGGATGAAGACAGTGAGCCCCCCGTGCGACAACCTCATCACCTTGTATCCCCCCAGTGCTTAGAATGGGGCTTGGCACCTAGTAAGCGCTTAACAAATACCATCGTTATTATGATTATTATTTACTGAGCGCCTGAGATAGATCTGAGGTAGATCGTGCCTCAGTTCTCTCATCTGTAAAATGGGGATGAAGACAGTGAGCCCCACGTTGGACAACCTGATCCCCTTGTATCCCCCAAGTGCTTAGAACGGTGCTTGGCATCTAGTAAGCGCTTAACAAATATCATCATTATTATTATTATTATTATTATTATTAAAGTGACTGGCCCAAAGTCACCCGGCTGACAATTGGTGGAACTGGGATTTCAACCCGTGACCTCTGACCCCGAAGCCCAGGCTCTTCCCACTGAGCCATGCTGCTTCTCTGTGCCTCAGTTCCCTCACCTGTAAAATGGGGATTACGACAGTGAGCCCCACGTGGGACAACCTGATCCCCTTCTATCCCCCCAGTGCTTAGAACGGTGCTTGGCACCTAGTAAGCGCTTAACAAACACCATCGTTATTATGATTCTTATTTACTGAGTGCCTGAGATAGAACTGAGGTAGATCGTGCCTCAGTTCCCTCATCTGTAAAATGGGGATGAAGACTGTGAGCCCCCCGTGGGACAACCTGATCACCTTCTATCCCCCCAGTGCTTAGAACGGGGCTTGGCACCTAGTAAGCGCTTAACACATACCATCGATATTATGATTCTTATTTACTGAGCGCCTGAGAGAGAACTGAGGTAGATCGTGCCTCAGTTCCCTCATCTGTAAAGTGGGACAACCTGATCACCTTGTATCCCCCCAGTGCTTAGAATGGGGCTTGGCACCTAGTAAGCGCTTAACACCATCGTTATTATGATCCTTATTTACTGAGCGCCTGAGAGAGAACTGAGGTAGATCGTGCCTCAGTTCCCTCATCTGTAAAATGGGGATTAAGACAGTGAGCTCCCTGTGGGACAACCTGATCACCTTGTATTCCCCCAGTGCTTAGAACGGTGCTTGGCACCTAGTAAGCGCTTAACACATACCATCGTTATTATGATTCTTATTTACTGAGCGCCTGAGAGAGAACTGAGGTAGATCGTGCCTCAGTTCCCTCATCTGTAAAGCGGGACAACCTGATCACCTCGTATCCCCCCAGTGCTTAGAATGGGGCTTGGCACCTAGTAAGCGCTTAACACCATCGTTATTATGATCCTTATTTACTGAGCGCCTGAGAGAGAACTGAGGTAGATCGTGCCTCAGTTCCCTCACCCGTCAAATGGGGACGAAGACAGGGAGCCCCACGGGGGACGGCACGCCCGGCGGGGCGAAGCGGGCACGGGGCGGGTCCCCCTCACCTGTAGAGCTGCCTCCGCCTCCGGCGGGCGGCCGGCTCGGGGTCGAGGCAGAGCCAGGCGTGGAAGGAGAAGGCCGGGCCGGGCCAGCGCTGGACGGGCGGCACCATGATGCCCGCCATCCCCGGCGCCAGGTCGAAGTAGCGCAGGGCGCGGTGGGGGCCCCGGCGGCGGGCCATGCCCGCCAGCGCCCGCACCACGGGGCCGGCCGCGGGCCCCGGCAGGCGGAAGAGGCGGCGCAGCTGGCCGGCCCGCAGGGAGACGCCTCCCAGGGCCCGCAGCAGCTGCAGCAGCTGGTGGGCGCAGCGGGGGCCCAGCCCCGGCCCGGCGCCCAGGGCGTCCAGCAGGCCGTCCACCAGGCCGGCCCGCACGCAGGCCGAGCGGCTGCGGGGCCCGGCGTCGCCCAGGGCCCGCAGCCGCTCCGCCACCGACACCCGCAGGGCCGCGCCGGGCAGGGCCGGGAGCCAGCGCGCCAGGAACAGGAGGGGCTGCTCGTTCTGGATGGCCGGGGGCGGGCGGGACTCGTGGTCGCCTTCCACCGCCTGTGGGGAGGATCATAATCATCATAATGACGGCATTTATTAAGCGCTTACTGATAATCATTCATTCATTCATTCATTGAGTGCTTACTGTGTGCAGAGCACTGGACTCAGCCCTTGGGAAGTACAAGTTGGCAACTGATAGAGACGGTCCCTACCCAACAGCGGGCTCGCGGTCTAGAATAGTAATCATCATCATCATCATAATGACGGCATTTATCAAGCGCTTACTGATAATCATTCATTCATATTCATTGAGCGCCTACTGTGTGCACAGCACTGGGCTAAGCGCTTGGGAAGGACAAGTTGGCAACTGATAGAGACGGTCCCTACCCAACAGCGGGCTCGCGGTCTAGAATAGTAATCATCATCATCATCATAATGACGGCACTTATCAGGCGCTTACTGATAATCATTCATTCATTCATTCATTCGTATTCATTGAGCGCCTACTGTGTGCAGAGCACTGGACTCAGCCCTTGGGAAGTACAAGTTGGCAACTGATAGAGACGGTCCCTACCCAACAGCGGGCTCGTGGTCTAGAATAGTAATCATCATCATCATCATAATGACGGCATTTATCAAGCGCTTACTGATAATCATCCATTCATTCATTTGTATTCATTGAGCGCCTACTGTGTGCAGAGCACTGGACTAAGCGCTTGGGAAGGACAAGATGGCAACTGATAGGGACGGTCCCTACCCAACAGCGGGCTCACGGTCTAGAATAGTAATCATCATCATAATAATGACAGCATTTATTAAGCGCTTACTGATAATCATTCATTCATCCGTATTCCTTGAGCGCCTACTGTGTGCAGAGCACTGGACTAAGCGCTTGGGAAGGACAAGTTGGCAACTTACAGAGACGGTCCCTACCCAACAGCGGGCTCACAGTCTAGAAGAGTAATCATCATCATCATCATAATGACGGCATTTATCAAGCGCTTACTGATAATCATTCATTCATTCGTTCGTATTCATTGAGCGCCTACTGTGTGCAGAGCACTGGACTCAGCGCTTGGGAAGGACAAGTTGGCAACTGATAGAGACGGTCCCTACCCAACAGCGGGCTCATGGTCTAGAAGAGTAATCATCATCATCATCATAATGACGGCATTTATCAAGCGCTTACTGATAATCATTCATTCATTCATTCGTATTCATTGAGCGCCTACTGTGTGCACAGCACTGGACTAAGCGCTTGGGAAGGACAAGTTGGCAACTTATAGAGACGGGCCCTACCCAACAGCGGGCTCACGGTCTAGAATAGTAATCATCATCATCATCATAATGACGGCATTTATCAAGCGCTTACTGATAATCATTCATTCATTCATTCGTATTCATTGAGCGCCTACTGTGTGCAGAGCACTGGACTCAGCCCTTGGGAAGTACAAGCTGGCAACTGATAGAGACGGGCCCTACCCAACAGCGGGCTCACGGTCTAGAATAGTAATCATCATCATCATAATAATGACGGCATTTATCAAGCGCTTACTGATAATCATTCATTCATTCATTCGTATTCATTGAGCGCCTACTGTGTGCACAGCACTGGGCTAAGCTCTTGGGAAGGACAAGCTGGCAACTGATAGAGACGGTCCCTACCCAACAGCGGGCTCACGGTCTAGAATAGTAATCATCATCATAATAATGACAGCATTTATTAAGCGCTTACTGATAATCATTCATTCATCCGTATTCCTTGAGCGCCTACTGTGTGCAGAGCACTGGACTAAGCGCTTGGGAAGGACAAGTTGGCAACTTACAGAGACGGTCCCTACCCAACAGCGGGCTCACAGTCTAGAAGAGTAATCATCATCATCATCATAATGACGGCATTTATCAAGCGCTTACTGATAATCATTCATTCATTCATTCGTATTCATTGAGCGCCTACTGTGTGCAGAGCACTGGGCTAAGCTCTTGGGAAGGACAAGCTGGCAACTTATAGAGACGGTCCCTACCCAACAGCGGGCTCGCGGTCTAGAATAGTAATCATCATCATCATCATAATGACGGCATTTATCAAGCGCTTACTGATAATCATTCATTCATTCATTCGTATTCATTGAGCGCCTACTGTGTGCAGAGCACTGGGCTAAGCTCTTGGGAAGGACAAGCTGGCAACTTATAGAGACGGTCCCTACCCAACAGCGGGCTCGCGGTCTAGAATAGTAATCATCATCATCATCATAATGACGGCATTTATCAAGCGCTTACTGATAATCATTCATTCATTCATTCGTATTCATTGAGCGCCTACTGTGTGCAGAGCACTGGACTAAGCGCTTGGGAAGCACAAGTTGGCAACTTATAGAGACGGTCCCTACCCAACTGAATGAATGAGCAGTGCGTCGCACATAGTAAGCGCTTACCAAATGCCATCATTGTTACAGTAGTTATTGCCCCGGCGCTTAGCACAGTGGCCTATCCTAAGAGCTTAACAAACACCCAGCGCTTAGAACAGTTATATATCTACAACTTGTACTTCCCAAGTGCTTAGTACAGCGTGCTGCACACGGTAAGCGCTTGACAAATACGATTGAATGAATGAATGAGCAGTGCTTAGCACATAGTAAGCGCTTACCAAATACCATCATGGTTAGGGTTGTTATTGCCCCGGCGCTTAGCACAGAGGCCTATCCTAAGCGCTTAACAAACACCCAGCACTTAGAACAGTTATATGTCTCCAACTTGCACTTCCCAAGCGCTTAGTACAGCGCTCTGCACACGGTAAGCGCTCAATAAATACGATTGAATGAATGAATGAATGAAAGAACAGTGCTTCACACATAGTAAGCGCTTAACAAATGTCATCATTGTTAGGGTTGTTATTGCCCCGGCGCTTAGCACAGTGGCCTATTCTAAGAGCTTAACAAACACCCAGCGCTTAGAACAGTTATATATCTACAACTTCTCCTTCCCAAGCGCTTAGTATAGCGCTCTGCACACGGTAAGCGCTCAATAAATATGACTGAATGAATGAATGAGCAGTGCATCGCACATAGTAAGCGCTTACCAAATGCCATCATTGTTAGAGATGTTATTGCCCGGCGCTTAGCACAGTGGCCTATCCTAAGCGCTTAACAAACACCCAGCGCTTAGAACAGTTATATGTCTCCAACTTGCACTTCCCAAGCGCTTAGTACAGCGCTCTGCACACGGTAAGCGCTCGATAAATACGATTGAGTGAATGAATGAGCAGTGCTTAGCACATAGTAAGCGCTTACCAAATACCATCACGGTTAGAGTTGTTATTGCCCCGGCGCTTAGCACAGTGGTCTATCCTAAGAGCTTAACAAACACCCAGTGCTTAGAACAGTTAAATGTCTCCAATCTGTACTTCCCAAGCGCTTAGTACAGCACTCTGCACACGGTTAGCGCTCAATAAATACGATTGAATGAATGAATGAATGAATGAATGAACAGTGCTTCACACATAGTAAGCGCTTAACAAATGCCATCATTGTTAGGGTTGTTATTGCCCCGGCGCTTAGCACAGTGGCCTATTCTAAGAGCTTAACAAACACCCAGCGCTTAGAACAGTTATATATCTACAACTTCTCCTTCCCAAGCGCTTAGTACAGCGCTCTGCACACGGTAAGCGCTCAATAAATACGACTGAATGAATGAATGAAAGAACAGTGCTTCGCACATAGTAAGCGCTTAACAAACGCCATCATTGTTAGGGTTATTACTGCCCCGGCGCTTAGCACAGTGGCCTATCCTAAGCGCTTAACAAACACCCAGCGCTTTGAACAGTTATATGTCTCCAACTTGCACTTCCCAAGCGCTTAGTACAGCGCTCTGCCCACGGTAAGCGCTCAATAAATACAATTGAGTGAATGAATGAGCAGTGCTTCGCACATAGTAAGCGCTTACCAAATACCATCATGGTTAGAGTTGTTATTGCCCCGGCGCTTAGCACAGTGGCCTATCCTAAGCGCTTAACAAACACCCAGTGCTTAGAACAGTTAAATGTCTCCAATCTGTACTTCCCAAGCGCTTAGTACAGCACTCTGCACACGGTTAGCGCTCAATAAATACGATTGAATGAATGAATGAATGAATGAATGAACAGTGCTTCACACATAGTAAGCGCTTAACAAATGCCATCATTGTTAGGGTTGTTATTGCCCCAGCGCTTAGCACAGTGGCCTATTCTAAGAGCTTAACAAACACCCAGCGCTTAGAACAGTTATATATCTACAACTTCTCCTTCCCAAGCGCTTAGTACAGCGCTCTGCACACGGTAAGCGCTCAATAAATACGACTGAATGAATGAATGAAAGAACAGTGCTTCGCACATAGTAAGCGCTTAACAGATGCCATCATTGTTAGGGTTGTTATTGCCCTGGCGCTTACAACAGTGGCCTATCCTAAGCGCTTAACAAATACCCAGCGCTTAGAACAGTGCTTTGCACATAGTAAGCGCCTACCAAATGCCATCATTAATAATAATAATAACAATAACAATAATAACAACAATAATAATAATAATAATAATGTGGGTATTTGTTAAGCACTCACTATGCGCAAAGCACCGTTCTAAGCGCTGGATTATAATAATAACATCAATAATATTAACGAATAATAACTAATATTACTAATAACTAACAATAAACTAATAATATTATTACTTATATATCAATATTATATAATAACATACAATATATAATCATAATATTATTATTAATATGGTAATATTATATTAATGAATAACTAATATTACTAATAACTAATAATAATTAACCAATACTATTATTACTTATATATCAATATTATATAATAACATATAATATATAATTATACTATTATTATTAATATGGTAATAATAATAATATTATTATTACCATATTATTACCATTATCATTACCATAAAAAATAAAAATAAAAAGGGCGGCCAGCTGCGGGGGGGTGGGGGTGGGGTCCTGTGCTGGGCGGGGCCGGGGTCAAAGGTCAGGGGGCGCCCCACGATGACGGGTTTCAGGGGTCCGGGGGTCCTCACCATGTTGAGCAGCTCCTGTAGTAGACGCCGCGTCGGGGGGGCCTTGGCACTGGAGGACCTCAAACAGGTGGGAGTAGCCAATCCTCTCCTTGAACACTTCCTGTCGGGGGGAGAGGGCGGTTTGCCGGCTGCTCCCGGGGAAACTGAGGCCGCGCCGAGCACCCGGGGGCCGCGGCCTAACGCGGGCCACCTCCCGTCCCCGCGTCCGTCTGGAAAACGGGACGAGGGGCAGCGGGGGCGCTTACCAAGTAACCCGGCCCCTCCTCACCTTGGCAGCCGGCGAGTTGCTCATGATGGCAGTGAGGACGGCGACGGCGCGGACGGCGATGGCGTCCTCGTCCCCGTCCGGCACCTGGGGGTGGGGAGGGACCGTGAGGCGCGACCCCCGACCTCCCCGGGGGGGACCCCACCTGTCAGCCCCCCGCTCCGGACGGCTGGGAGGCGCTCAGCACAGCGCCGGGGGGGGCTACCGCCTAGACAGCACCCCGGCCTCCAGGCCGCAGGGGCCTAAACCGGCCCGCGTGTCTGTTCGGAGCGCTTAGTCCAGTGCTCGGCGCTCAGTAGGTACGACCCACTGGACGAAGGAGTGACCAATCAATCAATCAATCGTATTTATTGAGCGCTTCCTGTGTGCGGAGCACTGGACTAAGCGCTTGGGAAGTCCAAGTCGGCAACATCTAGAGACGGCCCCTACCCGACGGCGGGCTCACAGTCTAGAAGGGGGAGACGGACGACAAAACGAAACATATGAACAAAATAAAATAAATAGAAGAGTAAATATGTACCAGTAAAATAGAGTAATAAATTCATTCATTCATTCATTCAATCGTATTTATTGAGCGCTTCCTGTGTGCGGAGCACTGGACTAAGCGCTTGGGAAGTCCAAGTCGGCAACATCTAGAGACGGCCCCTACCCGACGGCGGGCTCACAGGCTAGAAGGGGGAGACGGACGACAAAACGAAACATATGAACAAAATAAAATAAATAGAAGAGTAAATATGTACCAGTAAAATAGAGTAATAAATTCATTCATTCATTCATTCAATCGTATTTATTGAGCGCTTCCTGTGTGCGGAGCACTGGACTAAGCGCTTGGGAAGTCCAAGTCGGCAACATCTAGAGACGGCCCCTACCCGACGGCGGGCTCACAGTCTAGAAGGGGGAGACGGACGACAAAACGAAACATATGAACAAAATAAAATAAATAGAAGAGTAAATATGTACCAGTAAAATAGAGTAATAAATTCATTCATTCATTCATTCAATCGTATTTATTGAGCGCGTACTGTGTGCGGAGCACTGGACTAAGCGCTTGGGAGGTCCAAGTTGGCAAC
Source organism: Tachyglossus aculeatus (assembly GCF_015852505.1). Lineage (NCBI taxonomy): Eukaryota > Metazoa > Chordata > Mammalia > Monotremata > Tachyglossidae > Tachyglossus > Tachyglossus aculeatus. Next base: position 2,439,093 of record NC_052078.1, on the reverse strand, counting down.
ATCTAGAGATGGTCCCTACCCGACAGCGGGCTCACAGGCTAGAAGGGGAAACAAAACATATTAGCCAAATAAAATAAATAGAATAGATATGTACGAGTAAAATAGAGTAATAAATACGTACAAACATATATACATATTCATTCATTCATTCAATCGTATTTATTGAGCGCTTACTGGGTGCAGAGCACTGGACTAAGCGCTTGGGAAGTCCAAGCTGGCAACATCTAGAGCCGGTCCCTACCCAACAGCGGGCTCACAGGCTAGAAGGGGGAGACGGACGACAAAACAGAACATATTAACAAAATAAAATAAATAGAATAAACATGTACAAGTAAAATAGAGTAATCAATCAATCAATCAATCGTATTGATTGAGTGCTTACTGTGTGCAGAGCACTGGACTAAGAGCTTGGGAAGGACAAGTTGGCAACATCTAGAGACGGTCCCTACCCGACAGCGGGCTCACAGTCTAGAAGGGGGAGACGGACGACAAAACAAATTAACAAAATAAAATAAATAGAATAAATATGTCCAAATAAAATAGAGTAATAAATACGTACAAACATATATACATATATACAGGTATTCATGTGAGCCCACTGTTGGGTAGGAACTATCTCTATATGTTGCCCACTTGTACTTCCCAAGCGCTTAGTACAGTGCTCTGCACACAGTAAGTGCTCAATAAATACGATTGAAGAATCGTATTTATTGAGCACCCAAAGTCACCCAGCTGAATTATTATTATTATTATTATTATTATTATTATTATTCCAAGGGCCAAAGGGTTTGAAATGAAGCTTCGACTGGTGTAAGCAGCGTGGCTCAGAGGAAAGAGCCCAGGCTTGGGAGTCAGGGGTCGTGGGTTCGAATCCCAGCTTCGCCACATGTCTGCTGGGTGACCCTGGGCGAGTCACTTCACTTCTCCCTGCCTCAGTTTCCTCATCTGGAAAATGGGGACGGAGACTGGGAGCCCCACGGTGGGGACAACCTCATCACCTCGTATCCCCCCCCTCCAGCGCTTAGAACAGTGCTTGGTACCTAGTAAGCACTTAACAAATGCCATCATTATTTATTTATTTATTCACTTCTCCGGGCCTCAGTTCCCTCATCTGTCAAATGGGGATGAAGACTGTGAGCCCCCCTGGGGACAACCTCATCACCTTGTATCCCCCCCAGTGCTTAGAACAGTGCTTGGCACCTAGTAAGCGCTTAACAAATGCCATCATTATTTATTTATTTATTCACTTCTCCGGGCCTCAGTTCCCTCATCTGTCAAATGGGGATGAAGACCGTGAGCCCCCCGGGAGACTACTTGATCACCTCGTATCCCCCCTCAGCGCTTAGAACAGTGCTTGGCACCTAGTAACCGCTTAACAAATGCCATCATTATTCATTTATTTATTCACTTCTCCGGGCCTCAGTTCCCTCATCTGTCAAATGGGGACGAAGACCGGGAGCCCCCCGGGGGAAAACCTCATCACCTTGTATCCCCCCCAGCGCTTAGAACAGTGCCCGGCACATAGTGAGCGCTTCACAAATGCCATCGTTATTTATTTATTTACTCCTCCGGGCCTCAGTTCCCTCATCTGTCAAATGGGGATGAAGACTGTGAGCCCCACGGGGGACAACCCGATCACCTTGTATCCCTCCCCAGCGCTTAGAACAGTGCCCGGCACATAGTGAGCGCTGAACAAATACCGTCATCACTAAGCCGACCCCGAAAGGGAAAGCAGGGCGGCCTGGCAGAAGGGGGGGTCCCGGGACCTGGGTTCTAACAGAGAAGCAGCGTGGCTCAGTGGAAAGAGCACGGACTTTGGAGTCCGAGGTCGCGGGTTCAAATCCCGGCTCCGCCACTTGTCAGCCGGGTGACTTTGGGTGAGTCACTTCACTTCTCTGGGCCTCAGTAACCTCATCTGGAAAATGGGGATGAAGCCTGTGAGCCCCACGGCTGACAACCTTCACTTCTCTGGGCCTCAGTGGCCTCATCTGTCAAATGGGGATGAAGACTGTGAGCCCCCCGTGGGACAACCTGATTATCACGTATCCCCTCAGTGCTTAGAACAGTGCTTGGCACATAGTAAGTGCTTAATAAATGCCATCATTATTATTATTATTATCCCGCCTCCCAGGTGGCTTCGGGCAAGTCGCTTCACTCGGTCTCGGTTTCCAAATCTGTGAAACGGGAGGTGGATACCCGTTCTACCTTCCGTTTCTAGACTGTGAGCCCACTGTCGGGTAGGGACCGTCTCTGTATGTTGCCAACTTGGACTTCCCAAGCGCTTAGTCCAGTGCTCTGCACACAGTAAGCGCTCAATAAATACGATTGAATGAATATGTTTGTATGGATTTATTACTCTACTTTATTTGTACATATTTATTCTATTTATTTTATTTTGTTAATATGTTTTGTTTTGTTCTTTGTCTCCCCCTTCTAGACTGTGAGCCTGCTGTCAGGTAGTCTAGATGTTGCCAACCTGGACTTCCCAAGCGCTTAGTCCAGTGCTCTGCACACAGTAAGCGCTCAATAAATACGATTGAATGAATGAATATGTTTGTACGGATTTATTACTCTATTTATTTGTACGTATTTATTCTATTTATTTTATTGTGTTAATATGTTTTGTTTTGTTCTTTGTCTCCCCCTTCTAGACTGTGAGCCCGCTGTTGGGTAGGGACTGTCTCTATATGTTGCCAACTTGGACTTCCCAAGCGCTTAGTCCAGTGCTCTGCACACAGTAAGCGCTCAATAAATACGATTGAATGAATGAATATGTTTGTACGGATTTATTACTCTATTTATTTATTTGTACGTATTTATTCTATTTATTTTATTAATATGTTTTGTTTCGTTCTCTGTCTCCCCCTTCTAGACCGTGAGCCCGCTCTCGGGTAGGGACCGGCTCTAGACGTTGCCAACCTGGCCTCCCCAAGCGCTTAGTCCAGTGCTCTGCACACAGGAAGCGCTCAATAAATACGATGGAATGATGGAACGGATGAAAAGGGGTGCTGGTGTGTCTGCCCACGTGTATCAATCAATCAATCGTATTTATTGAGCGCTTCCTGTGTGCAGAGCACTGGGCTAGGCGCTTGGGAAGTCCAAGTTGGCAACATCTAGAGACGGCCCCTACCCGACAGTGGGCTCACAGGCTAGAAGGGGGAGACGGACGACGAAACCAAACATATTAACAAAATAAAATAAATAGAATAGATACGGACAAGTAAAATAAATAAATAAATAGAGCAAGTACCTTCTGGGCGCCCGTCTCGGGCGCTAACTGGGCGGCCGGGCACCGGGGGCCCTGGTAGAGCTGGCGGGAGGAGCAGGGACGGGGCAGGAGAGAAGAGAGATAGGGTGTTAGCGGGCAGATAATAATAATAATAATAATAATAATAATGATGGCATTTGTTAGGCGCTTACTACTACTATTAATAATAATAATAATAATGGCATTTGTTAAGCGCTTACTATGGGCAGAGCACTGTTCGAAGCGCTGGCGGGGGATACAAGGTGATCAGGTTGTCCCACGGGGGGCTCCCAGTCTTCATCCCCCTTTTACAGATGAGGTCACTGAGGTTCAGAGAAGTGAAGGGACTTGCCCAAGGTCACACAGCAGACATAGTAGTAATAATGGCATTTATTAAGCGCTTACTATGTGCAGAGCACCGTTCGAAGCGCTGGGGGGGATACAAGGTGATCAGGTTGTCCCACGGGGGGCTCACAGTCTTCACCCCCCTTTTACAGATGAGGTCACTGAGGTTCAGAGACGGTCACACAGCAGACATGTGGTGGGGCTGGGATTCGAACCCATGACTTCGGACTCCAAATAATAATAATAATAATGGTATTTATTAAGCGCTTACTATGTGCAAAGTGCAAGGGGGGATACAAGGTGATCAGGTTGTCCCACTTGGGGCTCACAGTCTTCATCCCCCTTTTACAGATGAGGTCACTAAGGTTCAGAGAAGTGAAGGGACTTGCCCAAGGTCACACAGCAGATCTGTGGCGGGGCTGGGATTCGAACCCATGACCTCGGACTCCAAATAATAATAATAATGATGGCATTTATTAAGCGCTTACTATGTGCCAAGCACCGTTCTAAGCACTGGTGAGGTTCCAAGGTGATCAGGTTGTCCCATGGGGAGCTCACAGTCTTCATCCCCATTTGACAGATGAGGGAACTGAGGCTCAGAGAAGTGAAGTGACTTGCCCAAGGTCACACAGCAGACATGTGGTGGAGTCGGAATTCGAACCCATGACCTCGGACTCCAAAGCCCGGGCTCTATCCACTGAGCCACGCTGCTTCTCTACTAGGTGCCAGGCACCGTACTAAGCGCTGGGGAGGTTACAGGGTGATCAGGTTGTCCCCCGTGGGGCTCCCAGTCTTCAACCCCATTTGACAGATGAGGGAACTGAGGCCCAGAGAAGTGAAGTGACTTGCCCAAAGTCACTCAGCTGACAAGTGGCGGGGCCAGGATTAGAATAATAATAATAATGACGGCATTTATTAAGCGCTTACTATGTTCCAAGCACCGTTACCATCACTATTATTATTATTCTCTGGGCCTCAGTTCCCTCATCTGGAAAATGGGGATGAAGACTGTGAGCCCCCCGTGGGACAACCTGATCACCTTGTAACCTCCCCAGCGCTTAGAACAGTGCTTGGCACATAGTAAGCACTTAACAAATGCCATTATTAGAGAAGCAGCGCAGCTCAGTGGGAAGAGCCCAGGCTTGGGAGTCCGAGGTCACGGGTTCAAATCCCAGCTCCGCCACTTGTCAGCTGGGTGACTTTGGGAAAGTTACTTCACTAAAGCGCTTAATAAATGCCACCATTACTATCACTATTACTCAGTGGAAAGAGCCCAGGTTTGGGAGTCAGAGGTCGTGGGTTCAAATCCCGGCTCCGCCACTTGTCAGCTGGGTGACTATGGGCAAGTCACTTCACTTCTCTGGGCCTCAGTGACCTCATCTGCAAAATGGGGATGAAGACTGTGAGCCCCACGAGGGACAACCTGATCACCTTGTAACCACCCCAGCGCTTAGAACAGTGCTTGGCACATAGTAAGCGCTTAATAAATGCCATCATTACTATCACTATTACTCAGTGGAAAGAGCCTAGGCTTGGGAGTCAGAAGTCATGGGTTCAAATCCTGACACTGCCACTTGTCAGCTGGGTGACTTTGGGCAAGTCACTTTACTTCTCTGGGCCTCAGTTCTCTCATCTGTCAAATGGGGATGAAGACTGTGAGCCCCCCGTGGGACAACCTCATCACCTTGTAACCTCCCCAGTGCTTAGAACAGTGCTTTGCACATAATAATAATAATAATAATAATAAATGCCATCATTACTATTACTATTACTCAGTGGAAAGAGCCCAGGCTTGGGAGTCAGAAGTCGTGGGTTCAAATCCCGGCTCCGCCACTTGTCAGCTGGGTGACTTTGGGCCAGTCACTTCACTTCTCTGGGCCTCAGTGACCTCATCTGGAAAATGGGGATGAAGATGAGGGACAACCTGATCACCTTGTAACCTCCCCAGCGCTTAGAACAGTGCTTTGCACATAGTAAGCGCTTAATAAATGCCATCATTATCATTATTATTATTGTCTCGCTCCCCGAGCGAACGTCGGGCGACTTGGTGGTCCTGAGAGAAGCAGCGTGGCTCAGGGGGAAAGAGCCCGGGCTTTGGAGCCAGAGGTCATGGGTTCAAATCCCGGCTCCACCCATTGTCAGCTGCGTGACTCTGGGCAAGTCACTTCACTTCTCTGGGCCTCAGTGACCTCATCTGGAAAATGGGGATGAAGATGAGGGACAACCTGATCACCTTGTAACCTCCCCAGCGCTTACAACAGTGATTTGCACATAGTAAGTGCTTAATAAATGCCATCATTATCATTATCATTATCTTTTAGACTGTGAGCCCACTGTTGGGTAGGGACTGTCTCTATATGTTGCCAACTTGTCCTTCCCAAGTGCTTAGTACAGTGCTCTGCACACAGTAAGCGCTCAATAAGTATGATTGATGATGATCATTATCATCCTTAATATTATTGTCTCGCTCCCCAAGCGAACGTCGGGCGACTCGGTGGTCCTGAGAGAAGCAGCGTGGCTCAGTAGAAAGAGCCTGGGCTTTGGAGTCAGAAGTCATGGGTTCAAATCGCGGCTCCACCCATTGCCAGCTGTGTGACTCTGGGCAAGTCACTTCACTTCTCTGGGCCTCGGTGACCTCCTCTGGAAAATGGGGATGAAGATGAGGGACAACCTGATCACCTTGTAACCTCCCCAGCGCTTAGAACAGTGATTTGCACATAGTAAGCGCTTAATAAATGCCATCATTATCATTATCTTTTAGACTGTGAGCCCACTGTTGGGTAGGGACTGTCTCCATATGTTGCCAACTTGTACTTCCCAAGCGCTTAGTACAGTGCTGTGCACACAGTAAGCGCTCAATAAGTATGATTGATGATGATCATTATCATCATTAATATTATTGTCTCGCTCCCCAAGCGAACGTCGGGCGACTCGGTGGTCCTGAGAGAAGCAGCGTGGCTCAGGGGGAAAGAGCCCGGGCTTTGGAGTCAGAAGTCACGGGTTCAAATCCCGGCTCCGCCCACTGCCAGCTGCGTGACTCTGGGCAAGTCACTTCACTTCTCTGGGCCTCAGTGACCTCCTCTGGAAAATGGGGATGAAGATGAGGGACAACCTGATCACCTTGTAACCTCCCCAGTGCTTTGAGCGGCGCTTAATAAATCATCATCATCATCAATCGTACTTATTGAGCGCTTACTGTGTGCAGAGCACTGTACTAAGCGCTTAATAAATCATCACCATCAATTGTATTTATTGAGCGCTTACTGTGTGCAGAGCACTGTACTAAGCGCTTGGGAAGGACAAGTTGGCAACGTAATAAATGCCATCGTTATTATTATTAGGGGGAGAGCACTTGACTGAGATTACTGAGCACTGAGGACACCGCGGGGCTTTCTGAGCCGGGTTTGGGGCGCAAACAGTCTTATTTTTAGACTGTCTATGTTGCCAATTTGTACTTCCCAAGCGCTCAGTACAGTGCTCTGCACATAGTAAGCGCTCAATAAATACGATTGATGATGAAGGGGGGGGGACGCCCCGCGTGCCCTCCTGCGGGTGAGGGGGACAAGAGAGCGGGCATCTCCAACAGCACCCCCCCGCCCGCGGGCAGCCTGGCCCCTCGCCCGGCCGGAACCCCAAAGGAGAAGGGGAAACTGAGGCAGGGCCCGGGCCTTCCAGCCCAGAAGGAGGAAGGGAGGGGGGCGAGGGGGTTCGGCTCCCAGCCCGGACCCCGGCAGGTGGGCACGGCGGGCACCCCCGCCCCCGCGCCCGCCCCCCACCCGTGCCCGGCCAACCTTGCTGTTTTGGAGGAGGCGGAGGATGTGCTCGAAGCAGTTGTTGCCGAGGAAATCCGCCTGCAGGGTGGGGCGGTCCTCACAGTCCAGCATCCAGGGGATGGCGTCTGCGGGGAGGGGGGCAGAGGTCAGAGGTCAGAGGTCTTGGGTAGGGACCGGCTCTAGACGTTGCCAACTTGTCCTTCCCAAGCGCTCAGTCCAGTGCTCTGCACACAGGAAGCGCTCAATAAATACGATTGATGAATTAATATATATGAATATGTTACCAACCTGGACTTCCCAAGCACCCAGTCCAGCGCTCTGCACACAGTAGGCACTCAATAAATGACTGAATGAATGAATATATATATGAATGAATATATTATATATTCATATATATATATATATGAATATATGTTACCAACCTGTACTTCCCAAGCGCCCAGTCCAGCGCTCTGCACACAGTAGGGGCTCAATAAATACGACTGAATGAATGAATATATTATATATTCATATATATATATGTGAATATATGTTACGAACCTGCACTTCCCAAGCGCCCAGTCCAGCGCTCTGCACACAGCAGGGCTCAATAAATATCACTGAATGAATGAATATATTATGCATTCAGATATATATATATATATGAATATATGTTACGAACCTGCACTTCCCAAGCGCCCAGTCCAGCGCTCTGCACACAGTAGGCGCTCAATAAATGATTGAATGAATGAATATATATATAAATGAATATATTATATATTCATATATATATATATATATATATATACACACATATGAATATATGTTACCAACCTGTACTTCCCAAGCACCCAGTCCAGCGCTCTGCACACAGTAGGCGCTCAATACGATTGAATGAATGAATATATTATATATTCATATACATATATATGAATATATGTTACCAACCTGCACTTCCCAAGCGCCCAGTCCAGTGCTCTGCACACAGTAGGGGCTCAATAAATACGACTGAATGAATGAATATATTATACATTCATATATATATATATGAATTTATGTTACGAACCTGCACTTCCCAAGCGCCCAGTCCAGCGCTCTGCACACAGTAGGGGCTCAATAAATACGACTGAATGAATGAATATATATATGTGAATCTATGCTACGAACCCGCACTTCCCAAGCGCCCAGTCCAGCGCTCTGCACACAGTAGGGCTCAATAAATACGACTGAATGAATGAATATATTATATATTCCTATATATATATGAATCCATGTTACGAACCTGCACTTCCCAAGCGCCCAGTCCAGCGCTCTGCACACAGTAGGGGCTCAATAAATACGACTGAATGAATGAATATATATATGTGAATCTATGCTACGAACCCGCACTTCCCAAGCGCCCAGTCCAGCGCTCTGCACACAGTAGGGGCTCAATAAATACGACTGAATGAATGAATATATTATACAGTCATATATATATATATATGAATCTATGTTACGAACCCGCACTTCCCAAGCGCCCAGTCCAGCGCTCTGCACACAGTAGGGGCTCAATAAATACGACTGAATGAATGAATATATATATGTGAATCTATGCTACGAACCCGCACTTCCCAAGCGCCCAGTCCAGCGCTCTGCACACAGTAGGGGCTCAATAAATACGACTGAATGAATGAATATATTATACAGTCATATATATATATATATGAATCTATGTTACGAACCCACACTTCCCAAGCGCCCAGTCCAGCGCTCTGCACACAGTAGGGGCTCAATAAATACGACTGAATGAATGAATATATATATGTGAATCTATGCTACGAACCCGCACTTCCCAAGCGCCCAGTCCAGCGCTCTGCACACAGTAGGCGCTCAATAAATACGACTGAATGAATGAATATATTATACATTCATATATATATACATATGAATCTATGCTACGAACCCGCACTTCCCAAGCGCCCAGTCCAGCGCTCTGCACACAGTAGGGGCTCAATAAATACGACTGAATGAATGAATATATATATGTGAATCTATGCTACGAACCCGCACTTCCCAAGCGCCCAGTCCAGCGCTCTGCACACAGTAGGGGCTCAATAAATACGACTGAATGAATGAATATATTATACATTCATATATATATATATATGAATCTATGCTACGAACCTGCACTTCCCAAGCGCCCAGTCCAGCGCTCTGCACACAGTAGGGGCTCAATAAATACGACTGAATGAATGAATATATATATGTGAATATATCATCATCATCATCATCAATCGTATTTATTGAGCGCTTACTATGTGCAGAGCACTGGACTAAGCGCTTGGGAAGTACAAACTGGCAACATAGAGAGACCGTCCCTACCCAACAGTGGGCTCACAGTCGAAAAGGGGGAGACGGAGAACAGAACCAAACATACCAACAAAATAAAATAAATAGGATAGAAATGTACAAGCAAAACAAACAAATAAATAAATAAATAGAGTAATAAATATGTAATAAAATAATAAGTAATAAAGTAATAAAAAAAATAAATATCATCAGTCGTATTTATTGAGCGCTTACTAATATGCTATGAACCTGCACTTCCCAAGCGCCCAGTCCAGCGCTCTACATCATCATCATCATCAATCGTATTTATTGAGCGCTTACTATGTGCAGAGCACTGTACTAAGCGCTTGGGAAGTACAAATTGGCAACATCTAGAGACAGTCCCTACCCACCAGTGGGCTCACAGTCTAAAAGGGGGAGACAGACAACAAAACCAAACATACTAACAAAATAAAATAAATAGAATAGATATGTACAAATAAAATGAATAGAGTAATAAATATGTACAAACATATATACAAATATACAGGTGCTGTGGAGAAGGGAAGGAGGGAAGATGGGGGGGATGGAGAGAGGGACGAGGGGGAGAAGGAAGGAAGGGGCTCAGTCTGGGAAGGTCTCCTCAGAAGAAAATTGGTGACACAATCTATTTCCACCGTAAGTTCTGGGTCTCTTCACTCAGGCTGCATTCTTTGGCCTCTGCAAGCATCTGCCATGCTCATCTACACACGGCAGGCGCCCAATAAATACGACTGAACGGATACCGTGCGGACGACTATGGCTTACCCAGCATGCCGATCCTGAGCGAGACGACGCCGTCGTGCCAGTGGGCAGGGGCGTCGGGGCCGGGCCGGTCGGCGTTGAGCAGGTGGAAGTACCCGTCCAGGAGCGCCCGCAGCTCAGGCCCTCGCCGGGGGGCTCCGCAGCCGTGCAGGAGGTGGACGGACGCCACCAGGGCCCTCAGCGCCGACCGGAGGAGCCGGGGGTCCTCGGGGGGCCCCGGGGGGCCGCAGCGGGCCCGCAGGACGCCCAGCAGCGCGCCCACCGAGCCCGGGCCCACGGCCGCCAGCGCGTTCTCCTAAGGCGGACGGATGGATGGATGGGCGTCGAAGATGGGCATCAGGGGGCCACGGGGACGGATGGACGGGCATCAGGGGACCCCGGGGGTCCCGCCGTCCCCCCGCGGGGTGGGACCCCTCGCCCCTCGCCCCCCACCCCGTACCTTCCCGCCGGAGACGACCGCCCCGAAGACGTGGACCAGGCGGAGCTGGAGGCCCGAGGGCAGGGGCCGCCGGCCTTCCCGGAGACACTCTGCGGGCGGAGGACGGGGCGGGGGCCGTGACCGCCCGACCGGGCCGGCGAGACCCCCGCGCGCCCTCCCTTTCCCCTCCTGCAGCTCCTCGCCGCTTCCAAGGGTCAATCAATCGATCGTATTTATTTATTGAGCGCTTACTATGGGCAGAGCACTGGACTAAGCGCTTGGGAAGTACAAATTGGCATCACATAGAGACGGTCCCTACCCAACAGTGGGCTCACAGTCTAAAAGGGGGAGACAGAGAACAGAACCAAACATACCAACAAAATAAAATAAGTAGGATAGAAATGGACAAGTAAAATAAATAAATAGAGTAATAAATATGTACAACCATATATACAGGTGTACATATATACAGGGTCATAATAATAACAACGATGGCATTTATTAAGCGCTTAGCACAGCGCTCTGCACACAGTAAGCGCTCAGTAAATACGACTGATTGATCTACTAAGCGCTTACTACGTGCCAAGCACCGTCCTAAGCGCTGGCAAGGTGATCAGATCAGCCCACGGTGGGGGCTCACGGTCTTCACCCCCATTTTCCAGATGAGGCCACTGAGGCCCGGAGAAGGGAAGTGACTTGCCCACGGTCGCCCAGCTAAGTGGCGGAGCCGGGATTTGAACTCACGACCTCGGACTCCAAAGCCCAGGCTCTTTCCGGAGGGCCACGCTGCTTCCCCAGGCGGTCCCCAAGGGTCACCGGGGGTCACGCGGTCCATCCCCCCGCCTCCGGGCCGGAGTAGGCCTCGCCGGGCCGGGCGAGGGCACCGGAAGGGGAAAGGCGCCCGCCCGCCCGGGTGCGGGGAGGCCCACTGAGGCACGGTTCCCGGGGCATCCCCTTCCCAACCCTAGAAGGCCTCGATCTCTCTCTCAGACCGGGAAACGGGGGATTTTAGGGGCTTTTTCCCTCGGCCGCCAACGGTCGATGACCGAAAAGCGGCCCGGCCCTCGGGGGTGGGCAGCAGGTGCCAGGCCCGGGGGCGGGCAGCGGGTGCCCGGCCCGGGGGCGGGGGTTTCCTCGCCCGCCCCAGGGAGAAAAGAAAGACTCAAAATAAAATTAGTTCGGGCGCCGCATCCTCAAATCCCGCAATGCCCTGGGTCCCAACGGTCCCCCCCGGAGTCGGGGGCGAGGGGATTCTTCCAACTCGGGCCCGGGTTCGAATCGCGTGATGATGATGATGACGGGTAGGGACCGTCTCTAGATGTTGCCATCTTGCACTTCCCAAGCGCTTAGTACAGTGCTCTGCACACAGTAAGTGCTCGATTGATTGATTGATATCTATATATGCATTTATGTTTGTCAATATTTCTGACTCTATTTTACTCGGACATATTTATTTTATTTTGTTAATACGTTTTGTTTTGTTGTCCGTCTCCCCCTTCTAGACTGTGCGCCCGCCGTTGGGTAGGGACCGGCTCTAGATGTTGCCAACTTGGACTTCCCAAGCGCTTAGTACAGTGCTCTGCACACTGCTGGGTAGGGACCGTCTCTAGATGTTGCCATCTTGGACTTCCCAAGCGCTTAGTCCAGTGCTCCGCACACAGTAAGTGCTCAATCAATACGACTGATTGATTGATATCTCTATATGCATATATGTTTGTCAATATTTATCACTCTATTTTACTCGTACATATTTATTTTATTTTGTTAACACGCTTTGTTTTGTTATCTGTCTCCCCCTTCTAGACTGTGGGCCCGCTGTTGGGTAGGGACCGTCTCTATATGTTGCTGACTTGGACTTCCCAAGCGCTTAGTCCAGTGCTCCGCACACAGTAAGTGCTCAATCAATACGATTGATTGATTGATATCTATATATGCATTATATAGGTTGCCGACTTGTACTTCCCAAGCGCTTAGTACAGTGCTCTGCACACAGTAAGCGCTCAATAAATACGATTGAATGAATGAATATATTTGTCAATATTTATCACTCTATTTTACTCGGACACATTTGTTCTATTTATTTTGTTAATATGCTTTGTTTCATTGTCTGTCTCCCCCTTCTAGACTGTGAGCCCGCTGTTGGGTAGGGACCATCTCTAGATGTTGCCAACTTGGACTTCCCAAGTGCTTAGTACAGTTCTCTGCACACAGTAAGTGCTCAATAAATACAACTGATTGATTGATATCTCTATATGCATATATGTTTGTCAATATTTATCACTCCATTTTACTCGGACATATTTGTTCTATTTATTTTATTTTGTTAATATGCTTTGTTTCGTTGTCTGTCTCCCCCTTCTAGCCTGTGAGCCCGCTGTTGGGTCGGGACCGTCTCTAGATGTTGCCGACTTGTCCTTCCCAAGCGCTTAGTCCAGCGCTCTGCACACAGTAAGTGCTCAATAAATACGACTGATTGATTGATATCTCTATATGCATTTATGTTTGTCAATATTTCTGACTCTATTTTACTCGGACATATTTATTTTATTTTGTTAATACGCTTTGTTTTGTTCTCCATCTCCCCCTTCTAGACCGTGAGCCCGCCGTTGGGTGGGGACCGCCTCTAGATGTTGCCGACTTGTCCTTCCCAAGCGCTCAGCCCAGCGCTCTGCACACAGTAAGCGCTCAATCAATACGATTGATTGATTGATTGACTGATGGATTGAGGCCACTCACCTTGGAAGACGTCGCCGAAGGCCTGGGGCAGGGCGGCGGCGGAAAACTTATACCTGCTCCTCTCCTTAGGGCTCACCACCTCCCTGGGGCGGGAGGAAGAAGAGGGGGCGGGTTTTGGGGGGCGGGGGGTCAGAGGTCACGAGGTCGGGGGTCGGAGGGGGGGCCCCCCGCGCCCGCCGGCCCCCCTCACCCGCTCAGGTGTCGCCGCCAGGTCTGGTAGGGGTCGAAGAGCCATTCGCAGAGGAGGAGGACGTGCGTGGCCACCGTCTCCAGCTGGGCCGACGGCGGGCGGCTGCTCCGGAGCTGGGCCACACCACAGAAAGGGCGGGCGGGGGACACGGTTACTATGTACTGGACCGTATTTCCCACCCCACTCATTTCTTCTAGACCGTGAGCCCGCTGTCGGGTAGGGGCCGGCTCTAGATGTTGCCAGCTTGGACTTCCCGAGCACCTAATCCAGTGCTCTGCACACTGTAAGCGCTCAATCAATACCATCTTCTAGAGTGTGAGCCCACTGTTGGGTAGGGACCGTCTCTAGATGTTGCCAACTTGGACTTCCTGAGTGCTCAGTCCGGTGCTCTGCACACAGTAGGCGCTCAATAAATACGATCTTCTAGCCTGTGAGCCCGCTGTCGGGTAGGGACCGTCCCCAGAGGTTGCCAACTTGGACTTCCCAAGCGCTTAGTCCAGTGCTCTGCACACAAGAAGTGCTCAATAAATACCATCTTCTAGACTGTGAGCCCACTGTTGGGTTAGGGACCGCCTCTAGACGTTGCCAACTTGGACTTCCCAAGCGCTTAGTACAGTGCTCTGCACACAGTAAGCGCTCAATAAATCCCATCTTCTAGAGTGTGAGCCCGCTGTTGGGTAGGGACCGTCTCTAGAGGTTGCCAACTTGGACTTCCCAAGCGCTTAGTACAGTGCTCTGCACACAGGAAGCGCTCAATAAATACGATCTTCTAGACTGTGAGCCCGCTGTTGGGTTAGGGACCACCTCTAGACGTTGCCAACTTGGACTTCCCAAGCGCTTAGTACAGTGCTCTGCACACAGGAAGCGCTCAATAAATACCATCTTCTAGACTGTGAGCCCACTGTTGGGTTAGGGACCGCCTCTATATGTTGCCAACTTGGACTTCCCAAGCGCTTAGTACAGTGCTCTGCACACAGTAAGCGCTCAATAAATACCATCTTCTAGCCTGTGAGCCCGCTGTCGGGTAGGGACCGTCTCTAGATGTTGCCAACTTGGACTTCCCAAGCGCTCAGTCCGGTGCTCTGCACACAGTAAGCGCTCAATAAATACCATCTTCTAGAGTGTGAGCCCACTGTTGGGTAGGGACCGTCTCTAGAGGTTGCCAACTGGGACTTCCCGAGTGCTCAGTCCAGTGCTCTGCACACCATAAGCGCTTAATGAATATGATCTTCTAGCCTGTGAGCCCGCTGTTGGGTAGGGACCGTCTCTAGATGTTGCCAGCTTGGACTTCCCGAGCGCTCAGTCCAGTGCTCTGCACACAGGAAGCGCTCAATAAATATGATCTTCTAGCCTGTGAGCCCACTGTCGGGTAGGGACCGTCTCTAGATGTTGCCAGCTTGGACTTCCCGAGCGCTCAGTCCAGTGCTCTGCACACAGGAAGCGCTCAATAAATATGATCTTCTAGACTGTGAGCCCGCTGTTGGGTAGGGACCGTCTCTAGATGTTGCCAACTTGGACTTCCCGAGCGCTCAGTCCAGTGCTCTGTACACAGGAAGCGCTCAATAAATACGATCTTCTAGACTGTGAGCCCGCTGTTGGGTAGGGACCGTCTCTAGATGTTGCCAACTTGGACTTCCCAAGCGCTTAGTCCGGTGCTCTGCACACAGTAAGCGCTCAATAAATACAATTGATTGATTGATTAAGTGACTTGCTCAAGGTCACCCAGCTGGCAATTGGTGGAGTCGGAATTTGAACCCGCGACCTCTGACTCCAAAGCCCGGGCTCTTTCCACTGAGCCACGCTGCTTCTCTATGAATAGAATGAATAGACTCAATCAGTCAATCAATCAATCGTATTTATTGAGCGCTTCCTGTGTGCAGAGCACTGGACTAAGCGCTTCACCTCTCTGGGCCTCAGTTCCCTCATCTGTCAAATGGGGATGAAGACTGTGAGCCCCACATGGGACAACCTGATCACCTTGTAACCTCCCCAGCGCTTAGAACAGTGCTTTGCACATAGAGTAAGCGCTTAATAAGTGCCATCATTATTATTATTATTAAATCGCTTCACCCCTCTGGGCCTCAGTGACCTCATCTGTCAAATGGGGATGAAGACAGTGAGCCCCACGTGGGACAACCTGATCACCTTGTATCACCCCCAGCGCTTAGAACAGTGCTTGGCACATAGTGAGCGCTTAGCAAATGCCATCATTATTGTTATTAAATCGCTTCACCTCTCTGGGCCTCAGTTCCCTCATCTGTCAAATGGGGATGAAGACTGGGAGCCCCACGGGGGGCAACCTGATCGCCTTGTAACCTCCCCAGCGCTTAGAACAGTGCTTTGCACATAGAGTAAGCGCTTAATAAATGCCAGCATCATTATTATTATTAAATCGCTTCACCTCTCTGGGCCTCAGTGACCTCATCTGTCAAATGGGGATGAAGACTGTGAGCCCCATGTGGGACAACCTGATCACCTTGTATCTCCCCCAGCGCTTAGAACAGTGCTTGGCACATAGTGAGCGCTTAGCAAATGCCATCATTATTGTTATTAAATCGCTTCACCTCTCTGGGCCTCAGTGACCTCATCTGTCAAATGGGGATGAAGACTGTGAGCCCCATGTGGGACAACCTGATCACCTTGTATCCTCCCCAGCGCTTAGAACAGTGCTTGGCACATAGTGAGTGCTTAGCAAATGCCATCATTATTGTTATTAAATCGCTTCACCTCTCTGGGCCTCAGTTCCCTCATCTGGAAAATGGGGATGAAGACTGGGAGCCCCCCGGGGGACAACCTGATCGCCTTGTAACCTCCCCAGCGCTTTGAACAGTGCTTTGCACATAGAGTAAGCGCTTAATAAATGCCAGCATTATTATTATTATTATTAAATCGCTTCACCTCTCTGGGCCTCAGTGACCTCATCTGTCAAATGGGGATGAAGACTGGGAGCCCTATAGGGGACAACCTGATCACCTTGTATCTCCCCCAGCGCTTAGAACAGTGCTTGGCACATAGTGAGCGCTTAGCAAATGCCCGCCGCACTCACCTGGGCGGTGCAGACTTCCAGCAGCGCGATGACCTGGGGTACGAACACGGGAGTCTTGTCGGCCTGGATGTTCTCCAGATTCCTGGAAAAGGGACGCAGGGAAAAGTTGGGAGCGGTCCGGAAGGCCGGGCGTGCCCCACACTCACCCGCACGCTCCGGCAACCCCGCACGCCGGCCCGGGATAATAATAATAATAATAATAACGATGGTATTTGTTAAGCGCTTACTATGTGCCAAGCACTGTTCTAAGCGCTGGGGGGGATACAAGGTGATCAGGTTGTCCTACAGGGGGCTCACAATCTTAATCCCCATTTTGCAGATGAGGAAACTGAGGCCCAGAGAATCACTCAATCAATCATATTTATTGAGCGCTTACTGTGAGCAGAGCACTGTACTAAGCGCTTGGGAAGTACAAGTTGGCAACATATAGAGACTTTTAGACTGTGAGCCCACTGTTGGGTAGGGACTGTCTCTATATGTTGCCAATTTGGACTTCCCAAGCGCTTAGTACAGTGCTCTGCACATAGTAAGCGCTCAATAAATACGATTGATGATGATATAGAGACGGTCCCTACCCAACAGTGGGCTCACAGTCTAGAAGGGGGAGACAGAGAAGTGAAGTGACTTGCCCAAAGTCACCCAGCTGACAATTGGCGGAGCCGGGATTTGAACCCATGACCTCTGACTCCAAAGCCCGGGCTCTTTCCACTGAGCCACGCTGCTTCTCTTGCATTTATTAAGCGCTTACTATGTGCCAAGCACTGTTCTAAGCGCTGAGGAGGTTACAAGGTGATCAGGTTGTCCCCCAGGGGGCTCCCAGTCTTCATCCCCATTTTACAGATGAGGGGACTGAGGCCCAGAGAAGTGAAGTGACTCGTCCAAAGTCACACAGCTGACAAGTGGCGGAGCCGGGATTTGAACCCATGGCCTCTGACTCCAAAGCCCGGGCTCTTTCCACTGAGCCACGCTGCTTCTCTTGCATTTATTAAGCGCTTACTATGTGCCAAGCACTGTTCTAAGCGCTGGAGAGGTTACAAGGTGATCAGGTTGTCCCACGGGGAGCTCACGGTCTTCATCCCCATTCGACAGATGAGGGAACTGAGGCCCAGAGAAGTGAAGTGACTCGCCCAAAGTCACACAGCTGACAAGTGAAGCAGCATGGCTGTGAAGCAGCGTGGCTCGGTGGAAAGAGCCCGGGCTTTGGAGTCGGAGGTCATGGGTTCAAATCCCGGCTCTGCCAATTGTCAGCTGGGTGACTTTGGGCAAGTCACTTCACTTCTCTGGGCCTCAGTTCCCTCAAGACTGTGAGCCCCACGGGGGCCAACCTGATCACCTTGTATCTCCCCCGGTGCTCAGTACAGTGCTCAGCATATAGTAAGCACTTAACAAATACCATCGTTATTACTATTATTAATCCCTGAGCCTCAGTTCCCTCATCTGGAAAATGGGGATGAAGCCTGGGAGCCCCACAGGGTCCAACCTGATGACCTTGCATCTCCCCCGGCGCTTAGTACAGTGCTCGGCACATAGTAAGCGCTTAACAAACACCATCATTATTACTATTATTAATCTCTGGGCCTCAGTTCCCTCATCTGGAAAATGGGGATGAAGACTGGGAGCCCCCCGGGGGCCAACCTGATGACCCTGCATCTCCCCTGGCGCTTAGTACAGTGCTCGGCACATAGTAAGCGCTTAACAAAGACCATCATTATTACTATTATTAATCCCTGAGCCTCAGTTCCCTCATCTGGAAAATGGGAATGAAGACTGGGAGCCCCACGGGGGCCAAACTGATGACCCTGTATCTCCCCCGGTGCTTAGTACATTCATTCATTCATTCATTCATGCATTCAATCGTATTTATTGAGCGCTGACTGTGTGCAGAGCACTGGACTAAGCGCTTGGGAAGTAGTACAGTGCTTGGCACATAGTAAGCGCTTACCAAATACCATTGTTATTAATTATTCTTCTCCTCTGGGACTCAGTTCCCTCATCTGGAAAATGGGGATGAAGACTGGGAGCCCCACGGGGGCCAACCTGATGACCCTGCATCTCCCCCGGCGCTTAGTACAGTGCTCGGCACATAGTAAGCCCTTAACAAATACCATCATCATCACTATTATTCTTCTCTGGGCCTCAGTTCCCTCATCTGGAAAATGGGGATGAAGCCTGGGAGCCCCACGGGGGCCAACCTGATGACCCTGCATCTCCCCTGGTGCTTAGTTCATTCATTCATTCATGCATTCAATCGTGTTTATTGAGCGCTGACTGTGTGCAGAGCACTGGACTAAGCACTTGGGAAGTAGTACAGTGCTCGGCACATAGTAAGCGCTTACCAAAGACCATCATTATCACTATTATTCTTCTCTGGGCCTCAGTTCCCTCATCTGGAAAATGGGGATGAAGCCTGGGAGCCCCACGGGGGCCAACCTGATGACCCTGCATCTCCCCCGGCGCTTAGTACAGTGCTCGGCACATAGTAAGCGCTTAACAAATACCACCATTATTACTATTATTAATCTCTGGGCCTCAGTTCCCTCATCTGGAAAATGGGGATGAAGCCTGGGAGCCCCACGGGGGCCAACCTGATGACCCTGTATCTCCCCCGGTGCTTAGTACATTCATTCATTCATGCATTCAATCGTATTTATTGAGCGCTGACTGTGTGCAGAGCACTGGACTAAGCGCTTGGGAAGTAGTGCAGTGCTCGGCACATAGTAAGCGCTTACCAAAGACCATCATCATCACTATTATTCTTCTCTGGGCCTCAGTTCCCTCATCTGGAAAATGGGAATGAAGACTGGAAGCCCCACGGGGGCCAACCTGATGACCCTGCATCTCCCCCGGCGCTTAGTACAGTGCTCGGCACATAGTAAGCGCTTACCAAAGACCATCATCATCACTATTATTCTTCTCTGGGCCTCAGTTCCCTCATCTGGAAAATGGGGATGAAGCCTGGGAGCCCCACGGGGGACAACCTGATGACCCTGCATCTCCCCCGGCGCTTAGTACAGTGCTCGGCACATAGTAAGCGCTTACCAAAGACCATCATCATCACTATTATTCTTCTCTGGGCCTCAGTTCCCTCATCTGGAAAATGGGGATGAAGCCTGGGAGCCCCACGGGGGCCAACCTGATGACCCTGCATCTCCTCCGGCGCTTAGTACATTCATTCATTCATGCATTCAATCGTATTTATTGAGCGCTGACTGTGTGCAGAGCACTGGACTAAGCGCTTACCAAAGACCATCATCATCACTATTATTCTTCTCTGGGCCTCAGTTCCCTCATCTGGAAAATGGGGATGAAGACCGGGAGCCCCACGGGGGCCAACCCGATGACCCGGCATCTGCCCCGGCGCTTAGTACAGTGCTCGGCACATAGTAAGCGCTTACCAAAGACCATCATCATCACTATTATTCTTCTCTGGGCCTCAGTTCCCTCATCTGGAAAATGGGGATGAAGCCTGGGAGCCCCACGGGGGGCCAACCTGATGACCCTGCATCTCCCCCGGTGCTTAGTTCATTCATTCATTCATGCATTCAATCGTATTTATTGAGCGCTGACTGTGTGCAGAGCACTGGACTAAGCGCTTACCAAAGACCATCATCATCACTATTATTCTTCTCTGGGCCTCAGTTCCCTCATCTGGAAAATGGGGATGAAGACCGGGAGCCCCACGGGGGCCAACCTGATGACCCTGCATCTCCCCCGGCGCTTAGTACAGTGCTCGGCACATAGTAAGCGCTTACCAAAGACCATCATCATCACTATTATTCTTCTCTGGGCCTCAGTTCCCTCATCTGGAAAATGGGGATGAAGCCTGGGAGCCCCACGGGGGCCAACCTGATGACCCTGCATCTCCCCTGGTGCTTAGTTCATTCATTCATTCATGCATTCAATCGTATTTATTGAGCGCTGACTGTGTGCAGAGCACTGGACTAAGCACTTGGGAAGTAGTACAGTGCTCGGCACATAGTAAGCGCTTACCAAAGACCATCATTATCACTATTATTCTTCTCTGGGCCTCAGTTCCCTCATCTGGAAAATGGGGATGAAGACTGGGAGCCCCACGGGGGCCAACCTGATGACCCTGCATCTCCCCCGGCGCTTAGTACAGTGCTCGGCACATAGTAAGCCCTTAACAAATACCACCATCATTACTATTATTAATCTCTGGGCCTCAGTTCCCTCATCTGGAAAATGGGGATGAAGCCTGGGAGCCCCACGGGGGACAACCTGATGACCCTGCATCTCCCCCGGCGCTTAGTACAGTGCTCGGCACATAGTAAGCGCTTACCAAAGACCATCATCATCACTATTATTCTTCTCTGGGCCTCAGTTCCCTCATCTGGAAAATGGGGATGAAGCCTGGGAGCCCCACGGGGGACAACCTGATGACCCTGCATCTCCCCCGGCGCTTAGTACAGTGCTCGGCACATAGTAAGCGCTTACCAAAGACCATCATCATCACTATTATTCTTCTCTGGGCCTCAGTTCCCTCATCTGGAAAATGGGGATGAAGCCTGGGAGCCCCACGGGGGCCAACCTGATGACCCTGCATCTCCCCTGGTGCTTAGTTCATTCATTCATTCATGCATTCAATCGTATTTATTGAGCGCTGACTGTGTGCAGAGCACTGGACTAAGCGCTTACCAAAGACCATCATCATCACTATTATTCTTCTCTGGGCCTCAGTTCCCTCATCTGGAAAATGGGAATGAAGACTGGAAGCCCCACGGGGGCCAACCTGATGACCCTGCATCTCCCCCGGCGCTTAGTACAGTGCTCGGCACATAGTAAGCGCTTACCAAAGACCATCATCATCACTATTATTCTTCTCTGGGCCTCAGTTCCCTCATCTGGAAAATGGGGATGAAGCCTGGGAGCCCCACGGGGGACAACCTGATGACCCTGCATCTCCCCCGGCGCTTAGTACAGTGCTCGGCACATAGTAAGCGCTTACCAAAGACCATCATCATCACTATTATTCTTCTCTGGGCCTCAGTTCCCTCATCTGGAAAATGGGGATGAAGCCTGGGAGCCCCACGGGGGCCAACCTGATGACCCTGCATCTCCTCCGGCGCTTAGTACATTCATTCATTCATGCATTCAATCGTATTTATTGAGCGCTGACTGTGTGCAGAGCACTGGACTAAGCGCTTACCAAAGACCATCATCATCACTATTATTCTTCTCTGGGCCTCAGTTCCCTCATCTGGAAAATGGGGATGAAGACCGGGAGCCCCACGGGGGCCAACCCGATGACCCGGCATCTGCCCCGGCGCTTAGTACAGTGCTCGGCACATAGTAAGCGCTTACCAAAGACCATCATCATCACTATTATTCTTCTCTGGGCCTCAGTTCCCTCATCTGGAAAATGGGGATGAAGCCTGGGAGCCCCACGGGGGCCAACCTGATGACCCTGCATCTCCTCCGGCGCTTAGTACATTCATTCATTCATGCATTCAATCGTATTTATTGAGCGCTGACTGTGTGCAGAGCACTGGACTAAGCGCTTACCAAAGACCATCATCATTACTATTATTCTTCTCTGGGCCTCAGTTCCCTCATCTGGAAAATGGGGATGAAGACCGGCAGCCCCACGGGGTCCAACCTGATGACCCGGCATCTGCCCCGGCGCTTAGTACAGTGCTCGGCACATAGTAAGCGCTTACCAAAGACCATCATCATCACTATTATTCTTCTCTGGGCCTCAGTTCCCTCATCTGGAAAATGGGGATGAAGCCTGGGAGCCCCACGGGGGACAACCTGATGACCCTGCATCTCCCCCGGTGCTTAGTTCATTCATTCATTCATGCATTCAATCGTATTTATTGAGCGCTGACTGTGTGCAGAGCACTGGACTAAGCGCTTACCAAAGACCATCATCATTACTATTATTCTTCTCTGGGCCTCAGTTCCCTCATCTGGAAAATGGGGATGAAGACCGGGAGCCCCACGGGGTCCAACCCGATGACCCGGCATCTGCCCCGGCGCTTAGTACAGTGCTCGGCACATAGTAAGCGCTTACCAAATACCATCGTTATTATTATTATTATTGTCACTGAGCCCTCGGGGCTCGGGGAGACCTCAGGAGGTGGCGGGGGGCGGGAAGGTCCGATGCGGGGTGCGAGCCCGCCCCGGGGGGCGTCCAGTCTACCTGCAGATGACGATGAAGAACTTGACCAGGAGCAAGGCCCGGGCCGGGCCGGCCCGGGTGGCCCCGTCCCCGTCCCCGTCGGGCCGGTGGCGTCGCAGACACTCCACGCAGACGCTCAGCTGTCGGCTCAGGACCTGGAGCAGATCCCGGGGCAGGCTGGGGATCTCCGACACCGCTTCTTCCGGCCTGCAGCGAGAGGGAGGGTGGGCAGACTCAACGGCGGACCCGGGAGCCCGCCGCTCTCCTGGGCCCGGGGACGGGGTGGGGGGATGGATACGTCTCCGTACAATAAATACAGGGAAGCAGCGTGGTCAGTGGAAAGAGCCCGGGCTTTGGAGTCAGAGGTCAGGGGTTCGAATCCCGGCTCCGCCGCATGTCTGCTGTGTGACCTTGGTCAAGTCACTTCACTTCTCCGGGCCTCAGTTCCCTCATCTGTAAAATGGGGATTGAGACTGTGAGCCCCACGTGGGACAACCTGATCACCTTGTAACATCCCCAGTGCTTAGAACGGTGCTTTGCACATAGTAAGCGCTTAATAAATGCCATCATCATCATTATCTGGGCCTCAGTTCCCTCATCTGGAAAATGGGGATGAAGACCGTGAGCCCCCCCGTGGGACAACCTGATCCCCTTGTAGCCTCCCCAGCGCTTGGCACATAGTAAGGGCTTAATAAATGCCATCATCATTATTATTATTATTATTACATACATACACACAATACATCCATAATAATACTAATAATAATGATGACATTTGTTAAGCGCTTACTATGTGCAAAGCACTGCTCTAAGCGGTGGGGGGGGGACACAAGGGGATCAGGTTGTCCCATGGGGGGGGCTCCCAGTCTTCATCCCCATTTTCCAGATGAGGGAACTGAGGCCCAGAGAAGTGAAGTGACTGGCCCACAGTCACACAGCTGACAATTGGCAGGGGCGGGATTCGAACCCATGACCTCTGACACCAAAGCCCGGGCTCTTTCCACTGATCCCACTGTTGGGTAGGGACTGTCTCTACGTGTTGCCAATTTGTACTTCCCAAGCGCTTAGTCCAGTGCTCTGCACATAGCAAGCGCTCAATAAATACGATTGATGATGATGATGATCCACGCTGCTTCAATAAATACATACAATAAATACATATTTATTACTCTATTTACTTATTTATTTTACTTGTACCTATCTATTCTATTTATTTTATTTTGTTAATATGTTTTGTTGTCCGTCTCCCCCTTCTAGACTGTGAGCCCGCTGTTGGGTAGGGACCGGCTCTAGATGTTGCCGACTTGGACTTCCCAAGCGCTTAGTCCAGTGCTCCGCACACAGGAAGCGCTCAATAAATACGATTGATTGATTGATTGATTGATCACCTCCTCCGCTCAACTCTAAGCTCCCGGCGGGAAGGCTTCGTTCCCTCGGGATCCGCGGGGTTTCCAGAACGCCCAGCGCTTGGCACATAGTAAGCGCTTCGCAAACACAAATTATTGTTACTCCCAACACAACCAGCCCCGCACTGCCAAGTCCAGGGGCGCTCAGTCCAGCGCTCCGCACGCAGTGGGAGCTCGGCCGCTCCCGGAGACCGTACGGTAATGATCATGATAATGATGATGGTATTTGTTAGACGCTTACTTACTATGTGCGAAGCGCTGCTCTAAGCGCTGGGGGGAGATAACAAGGTGATCAGGTTGTCCCCCCGGGGGGCTCCCAGTCTTCACCCCCATTTGACAGATGAGGAAACTAAGGCCCGGAGAAGGGAAGTGACTCGCCCAAAGTCACCCAGCTGACAAGTGGCGGAGCCGGGATTCGAACCCACGACCTCCGACTCCCAAGCCCGCGCTCTTTCCACTGAACCACGTCTCTGGGCCTCAGTTCCCTCATCTGTCAAATGGGGATGAGGACCGTGAGCCCCCCGTGGGACAACCTGATCACCTTGTACCCCCGCCCCCACACCTTCCAGCGCTTAGAACAGTGTTTGGGACATAATAAGCGCTTAACAAATACCTTCATTAATTTGATTATTGTGCCTCAGTTCCCTCATCTGTAAAATGGGGATGAAGCCTCTGAGCCCCATGTGGGACAACCTGATTACCTTGTATCTCCCCCAGCGCTTAGAACAGTGCTTGGCACATAATAAGCGCTTAACAAATACCATCATTATTATTACTATTATTGTGCCTCAGTTCCCTCATCTGTCAAATGGGGATGAAGCCTGTGAGCCCCATGTGGGACAATCTGATCATCTTGCATCTCCCCCGGCGCTTAGAACAGTGCTTGGCACATAATAAGCGCTTAACAAATACCATTATTATTATTATTATTATTGTGCCTCAGTTCCCTCATCTGTAAAATGGGGATGAAGCCTGTGAGCCCCTTGTGGGACAATCTGATTACCTTGTATCTACCTCAGCGCTTAGAACAGTGCTTGGCACATAATAAGCACTTAACAAATACCATTATTATTATTACTGTGCCTCAGTTCCCTCCTCTGTCAAATGGGGATGAAGCCTGTGAGCCCCTTGTGGGACAATCTGATTACCTTGTATCTACCTCAGCGCTTAGAACAGTGCTTGGCACATAATAAGCGCTTAACAAATACCATTATTATTATTACTGTGCCTCAGTTCCCTCATCTGTCAAATGGGGATGAAGCCTGTGAGCCCCTTGTGGGACAATCTGATTACCTTGTATCTACCTCAGCGCTTAGAACAGTGCTTGGCACATAATAAGCGCTTAACAAATACCATTATTATTATTACTGTGCCTCAGTTCCCTCCTCTGTCAAATGGGGATGAAGCCTGTGAGCCCCTTGTGGGACAATCTGATTACCTTGTATCTACCTCAGCGCTTAGAACAGTGCTTGGCACATAATAAGCGCTTAACAAATACCATTATTATTATTACTGTGCCTCAGTTCCCTCATCTGTCAAATGGGGATGAAGCCTGTGAGCCCCTTGTGGGACAATCTGATTACCTTGTATCTACCTCAGCACTTAGAACAGTGCTTGGCACATAGTAAGCACTTAACAAATACCATTATTATTATTACTGTGCCTCAGTTCCCTCATCTGTCAAATGGGGATGAAGCCTGTGAGCCCCTTGTGGGACAATCTGATTACCTTGTATCTACCTCAGCACTTAGAACAGTGCTTGGCACATAGTAAGCGCTTAACAAATACCATTATTATTATTACTGTGCCTCAGTTCCCTCATCTGTCAAATGGGGATGAAGCCTGTGAGCCCCTTGTGGGACAATCTGATTACCTTGTATCTACCTCAGCACTTAGAACAGTGCTTGGCACATAGTAAGCGCTTAACAAATACCATTATTATTATTACTGTGCCTCAGTTCCCTCATCTGTCAAATGGGGATGAAGCCTGTGAGCCCCTTGTGGGACAATCTGATTACCTTGTATCTACCTCAGCATTTAGAACAGTGCTTGGCACATAGTAAGCGCTTAACAAATACCATTATTATTATTATTGTGCCTCAGTTCCCTCATCTGTCAAATGGGGATGAAGCCTGTGAGCCCCTTGTGGGACAATCTGATTACCTTGTATCTACCTCAGCACTTAGAACAGTGCTTGGCACATAGTAAGCGCTTAACAAATACCATTATTATTATTACTGTGCCTCAGTTCCCTCATCTGTCAAATGGGGATGAAGCCTGTGAGCCCCACGGGGGACAACCTGATCACCTTGTATCTACCTCAGCGCTTAGAACAGTGCTTGGCACATAATAAGCGCTTAACAAATACCATTATTATTATTACTGTGCCTCAGTTCCCTCATCTGTCAAATGGGGATGAAGCCTGTGAGCCCCTTGTGGGACAATCTGATTACCTTGTATCTACCTCAGCGCTTAGAACAGTGCTTGGCACATAATAAGCGCTTAACAAATACCATTATTATTATTACTGTGCCTCAGTTCCCTCATCTGTCAAATGGGGATGAAGCCTGTGAGCCCCACGGGGGACAACCTGATCACCTTGTATCTACCTCAGCGCTTAGAACAGTGCTTGGCACATAATAAGCGCTTAACAAATACCATTATTATTATTACTGTGCCTCAGTTCCCTCATCTGTCAAATGGGGATGAAGCCTGTGAGCCCCTTGTGGGACAATCTGATTACCTTGTATCTACCTCAGCGCTTAGAACAGTGCTTGGCACATAATAACCGCTTAACAAATACCATTATTATTATTACTGTGCCTCAGTTCCCTCATCTGTCAAATGGGGATGAAGCCTGTGAGCCCCTTGTGGGACAATCTGATTACCTTGTATCTACCTCAGCACTTAGAACAGTGCTTGGCACATAGTAAGCGCTTAACAAATACCATTATTATTATTACTGTGCCTCAGTTCCCTCATCTGGAAAATGGGGATGAAGACTGTGAGCCCCACGGGGGACAACCTCATCACCTTGTATCTCCCCCCAGTGCTTAGAACAGTGCTTGGCACATAGTAAGTGCTCAATAAATCCGATTGAATGAATGAATGAAATGGCACATAATAAGCGCTTAACAAATACCATCATTATTATTATTATTGTGCCTCAGTTCCCACATCTGTCAAATGGGGATGAAGACTGTGAGCCCCCCCGTGGGACAACCTCATTACCTTGTATCTCCCCCAGTGCTTAGAACGGTGCTTGGCACATAGTAAGCGCCTAACAAAGACCAGAATTATCATTATTAAAGACATACTTTCCCTGCCCACAAGGAGCCCGGGGTCTCCATTCATTCAACCGCCTTTATTCATTCCATCGTATTTATTGAGCGCTTCCTGTGTGCAGAGCACTGGACTAAGCGCTTGGGATGGACAAGTCGGCAACATCTAGAGACGGTCCCTACCCGACGGCGGTCTAGAAGGGGGAGACGGACGACAAAACGGAACATGGAGATGGGTGTCAATCATTCATTCCATCGTATTTATTGAGCACTTCCTGTGGGCAGAGCACTGTACTAAGCGCTTGGGATGTACAAGTCGGCAACATCTAGGGACGGTCCCTACCCGACGGCGGGCTCACGGTCTAGAAGGGGGAGACGGACGACAGAACGAAACATGGAGATGGGTGTCATTCATTCATTCATTCCATCGTATTTATTGAGCGCTTCCTGTGTGCAGAGCACTGTACTAAGCGCTTGGGAATTACAAGCCGGCGACATCTAGAGACGGTCCCTACCCGATGACGGGCTCACGGTCTAGAAGGGGGGGACAGAACGGAACATGGAGACGGGCGTCATTCATTCATTCCATCGTATTTATTGAGCGCTTCCTGTGCGCAGAGCACTGTACTAAGCGCTTGGGATGTACAAGTGGGCAACATCTAGGGACGGTCCCTACCCGACGGCGGGCTCACGGTCTAGAAGGGGGAGACGGACAACAGAATGGAACATGGAGATGGGTGTCATTCATTCATTCCATCGTATTTATTGAGCGCTTCCTGTGCGCAGAGCACTGTACTAAGCGCTTGGGATGTACAAGTTGGCAACATCTAGGGACGGTCCCTACCCGACGGCGGGCTCACGGTCTAGAAGGGGGAGACGGACAACAGAATGGAACATGGAGATGGGTGTCATTCATTCATTCAATCCTATTTATTGAGCGCTTCCTGTGTGCAGAGCACTGTACTAAGCGCTTGGGATGTACAAGTCGGCGACATCTAGGGACGGTCCCTACCCGATGACGGGCTCACGGTCTAGAAGGGGGGACAGAACGGAACATGGAGATGGGTGTCATTCATTCATTCATTCCATCGTATTTATTGAGCGCTTCCTGTGGGCAGAGCACTGTACTGAGCGCTTGGGATGTACAAGTCGGCGACATCTAGGGACGGTCCCTACCCGATGGCGGGCTCACGGTCTAGAAGGGGGGGACAGAACGGAACATGGAGATGGGTGTCATTCATTCATTCATTCCATCGTATTTATTGAGCGCTTCCTGTGGGCAGAGCACTGTACTGAGCGCTTGGGATGTACAAGTCGGCGACATCTAGGGACGGTCCCTACCCGATGGCGGGCTCATGGTCTAGAAGGGGGGGACAGAACGGAACATGGAGACGGGCGTCATTCATTCATTCCATCGTATTTATTGAGCGCTTCCTGTGTGCAGAGCACTGTACTAAGCGCTTGGCTGACCTCCCTTGCCCGCCCGCGGCCCCCGGGGGTGGGCTCACCGGCGCGGCTCCAGAGACTGGACGGCGATGACTTTCTCGAAGTTGGCCACGAAGGCTTCTAGCCACTGCTGCAGGTAGCCCAGGTCCTTCTGCGGGGAGAAGGGGACGCCAGTTAGGGGGGGTTCGTTCGCTCATTAGCTTCTCCGTGCCTCAGTTTCCTCATCTGTCAAATGGGGATGAAGCCTGTGAGCCCCCCGCGGTTCAACCGGATCACCTTGCTACCTCCCCGGCGCTTAGAATGGTGCTTGGCGCGTGGTAAGCGCTTAATAAATGCCGTTATTATTATTATTCATTCATTCAATCGCGTATTTACTGAGTGCTTACTGTGTGCACTGTACTAAGCGCTCGGGAAGGACAAGTCGCCAACATCTAGAGATGGCCCCTACCCGACAACGGGCTCACGGCCTAGGAGGGGGAGACGGGCGACCAAACCAAACACATGGACGGGTGTCCAAATCGTCAGGACAAATAGAATTAAAGTTATATTTCATTTCATATCATCGTATTTATTCATTCAATCGGATTTATTGAGCGTTTACTGTGTGCAGAGCACTGTAGTGAGCGCTTGGGAAGGACAAGTCGGCGACATCTAGAGACGGTCCCTACCCGAAAACGGGCTCACGGTCTAGAAGGGGGAGATGGACGACAAAACAAAACACGTGGATGGGTGTCAGATCGTCAGAACAAATAGAATTAAAGCTATACGTCATTTCATTGTACTTATTGAACACTTGCTGTGTGCAGAGCACTGTACTAAACGCTTGGGAAGTCGAAGTGGGCAACATCTAGAGCCGGTCCCTACCCGACAACGGGCTCACGGTCTGGAAGGGGGAGACGGACGACGAAACCAAACACGTGGACGGGTGTCAAAATCATCAGAACAAATAGAATTAAAGCTATATTTTATTTCACTGTATTTACTGAACGCTTGCTGTGTTCAGAGCACTGTACTAAACGCTTGGGAAGTCCAAGTGGGCAACAGATAGAGACGGTCCCTACCCGACAACGGGCTCACGGTCTGGAAGGGGGAGACGGACGACGAAACCAAACACGTGGACGGGTGTCAAAATCATCAGAACAAATAGAATTAAAGCTACATTTCCTTTCATTGTATTTATTCATTCATTCATTCAGTCGTACTTATTGAGCGCTTCCTGCGTGCAGAGCACTGGACTAAGCGTTTGGGAAGTCCAAGTTGGCAACATATAGAGACGGTCCCCACCCAACAGTGGGCTCACAGGCTAGAAGTTCATTCATTCATTCAATCGTATTTATTGTGCGCTTCCTGTGTGCAGAGCACTGTACTAAGCGCCTGGGAAGTCCAAGTTGGGGACATCTAGAGACGGTCCCTACCTAACAGCGGGTTCACAGTCTAGAAGATATATAGAGTCTAGACTCTATATTCATTCATTCATTCAATCGTATTTATTGAGCGCTTCCTGTGAGCAGAGCACTGGACTAAGCGCTTGGGAAGTCCAAGTTGGCGACATACAGAGACGGTCCCTACCCGACAGTGGGCTCACAGTCCAGAAGATGTATAGTCTGGACTCTATATTCATTCATTCAATCGTATTTATTGAGCGCTTCCTGTGTGTATCTATAGTCATTCATTCATTCATTCATTCATTCAATCGTATTTATTGAGCGCTTCCTGTGTGTATCTATATTCATTCATTCATTCATTCAATCGTATTTATTGAGCGCTTCCTGTGTGCAGAGCACTGGACTAAGCGCCTGGGAAGTCCAAGTTGGCGACGTATAGAGACGGTCCCTACCCGACAGCAGGCTTACAGTCTAGAAGATATATAGAGTCTAGACTCTATAGATATATCTATATAGATATATACATCTATATAGATATGTCAATATAGATGTATGTAGATATATATATATATATATACAGATATCTTATATCTATCTATATCTATATATTATGTGTAGTCTAGAGACTGTGAGCCCCCCATGGGACAACCTGATCACCTTGTAACCTCCCCAGCGCTTACAACGGTGCTTTGCATGTAGTAAGCGCTTAACAAATAATAATAATAATAACAATAATAATGATGGTACTTGTTAAGCGCTTACTACGTGCAAAGCACCGTTCTAAGCGCCGGGGAGGTTCCAAGGTGATCAGGCTGTCCCCCGGGGGGCTCCCAGGCTTCATCCCCATTTTCCAGATGAGGGAACTGAGGCCCGGGGAAGCGAAGTGACTCGCCCCAAGTCACCCAGCTGCCATCGTCATTATGATTATTATCAGCTGTGTGACCTTGGGCGAGTCACTTCACTTCTCTAGAAGACTGTGACTGCCAAAAGACTTTCCACCGAGCCCCGGCCCGGACACCCAGTTGGCCCCGAGGGTCGGTGGGCGCCGCGTCCTCGCCTGCCGCTGCCCCCCGTATTTATTACTCTATTTATTTATTTATTTCACTTGATACAGTATATACGTGTCTATACCTGTATATATGTTTGTACGTATTTATTACTCTATTTATTTCACTTGTACATATCTATTCTATTTATTTTATTTGGTTAACATGTTTGGTTTTGTTGTCTGTCTCCCCCTTCTAGACTGTGAGCCCGCTGTCGGGTAGGGACCGGCTCTAGATGTTGCCAACCTGGACTTCCCAAGCGCTTAGTATCAATCAATCAATCAATTAATTAATCAATCATATTTATTGAGCGCTTCCTGTGTGCAGAGCACTGGACTAAGCACTTGGGAACTCCAAGTTGGCAGCATCTAGAGACGGGCCCTACCCAACAGTGGGCTCACAGCCTAGAAGTTCATTCATTCATTCATTCATTCATTCTATTGTATTTATTGAGCGCTTCCTGTGTGCACAGCACTGGACTAAGCGCTTGGGAAGTCCAAGTCGGCAGCATCTAGAGACGGGCCCTACCCGACGGCGGGCTCACAGTCTAGAAGGGGGAGACAGGCAACAAAACCAAACATATTAACAAAATAAAATAAATAGAATAGTATACATGGACAAGTAAAATAGAGTAATAAATACTCATTCATTCATTCATTCAATCGTATTTATTGAGCGCTTCCTGTGTGCAGAGCACTGGACTAAGCGCTTGGGAAGTCCAAGTCGGCAGCATCTATAGACGGGCCCTACCCGACAGCGGGCTCACAGTCTAGACGGGGGAGATGGGCAACAAAACCAAACATATTAACAAAATAAAATAAATAGAATAGTAAATATGGACAAGTAAAATAGAGTAATAAATACTCATTCATTCATTCATTCATTCAATCGTATTTATTGAGCGCTTCCTGTGTGCAGAGCACTGGACTAAGCGCTTGGGAAGGCCAAGTCGGCAGCATCTAGAGACGGGCCCTACCCGACAGCGGGCTCACAGTCTAGAAGGGGGAGACGGACGACAAAACCAAACATGTTAACCAAATAAAATAAATAGAATAGATACGTACAAGTGAAATAAATAAATCAATAGAGTAATAAATACGTACAAACATATATACAGGTATATATATATATATACAGGTATATATACATATATACTATATCAAGTGAAACAAATAAATAGAGTAATAAATATGTACAAACACATATACAGGTATATATATATATACATATATACTATATAATAATAATAATAATGGCATTTGTTAAGCGCTTACTATATGCAGAGCACTGGTCTAAGCGCTGGGGGTGGATACAAGGTGATCAAGTTGTCCCACATGGGCTCACAGTCTTAATCCCCATTTTACAGATGAGGTAACTGAGGCTCAGAGAAGTTAAGTGACTTGCCCAAGGTCACACAGCTGACATGTGGCGGAGCCGGGATTCGAACCCATGACCTCTGACTCCAAAGCCCGTGCTCTTCTCCACTGAGCCACGCTGCTCCTCCAACTGTATACATATAGTCCAGTGCTCTGCAGAAAGTAAGTGCTCAATAAATACGATTATTGATTGATTGACAAGTCGGCAACATATAGAGACGGTCAGTGCTCTGCAGACAGTAAGCGCTCAATAAATACGACTGACTGATTGATTGATTGACAAGTCGGCAACATATAGAGACGGTCAGTGCCCTGCAGACAGTAAGCGCTCAATAAATACGACTGATTGATTGACTGACGTCGGCAACATATACAGACGGTCAGTGCTCTGCAGACAGTAAGCGCTCAATAAATACGACTGATTGATTGATTGACAAGTCGGCAACATATAGAGACGGTCAGTGCTCTGCGGAGAGTAAGCGCTCAATAAATACGATTGATTGACTGATTGACAAGTCAGCAACATATAGAGACGGTCAGTGCTCTGCAGACAGTAAGCGCTCAATAAATACGACTGATTGATTGACAAGTCGGCAACATATAGAGACGGTCAGTGCCCTGCAGACAGTAAGCGCTCAATAAATACGATTGATTGACAAGTCGGCAACATATAGAGACGGTCAGTGCTCTGCAGACAGTAAGCGCTCAATAAATACGATTGATTGATTGATTGATTGACAAGTCGGCAACATATAGAGACGGTCAGTGCTCTGCGGAGAGTAAGCGCTCAATAAATACGATTGATTGACTGATTGACAAGTCGGCAACATATAGAGACAGTCAGTGCCCTGCAGACAGTAAGCGCTCAATAAATACGATTGATTGATTGATGGTTACGGAAGCAGCGTGGCTCGGTGGAAAGAGCGCGGGCTTGGGAGTCAGAGGCCCTGGGTTCGAATCCCCACGCCGCCCCTTGTCAGCTGTGGGATCTTGGGCAAGCCACTTCACTTCTCTGGGCCTCAGTGACCTCATCTGGAAAGTGGGGATGAAGACTGGGAGCCCCGAGCGGGACAACCTGATCGCCTTGTACCCTCCCCGGCGCTTAGAGCAGTGCTTGGCACATAGTAAGCGCTTAACAAATACCACCGTTATGATGATTATTACCTGCCCCCCGGGCCCCCGGGGCTCCTCCATGGGTCGGCGGGCACCGGCGGCGTCCCGGACGCTGCCCTGGCGTAGGCCGCGGGCCGGGGAGCGGCGGTTGGCGTGGAAGGGAAGCGGCCCCCAAGTCGCCCCCGCCCGCCCGGCCCCCCCAACCTCCATCCTTCCCCCGGCCCCCCGGCTGGGGGTGGGCAGGAAACGCCGACTCACTGTGGCTGTGAGAGGCGCCACTTCCTGCGGGGCCCGGAGACCGCAGGCCCGACGGGGGCGGGGGGCACCGGCTCCCCTCCGGCCCCTGCCCCCCTCGGGAGCCCAGCGTGGCTCGGGGGAAAGAGTTCGAATCCCCGCTCGGCCGCTCACCTTGGAGCCTCCCCAGCGCTTAGAACAGTTCTTGGCACGTAGTAAGCGCTTAACAAATGCCATCGTCATTATGATTATTATCGGCTGGGTGACTTTGGGTGAGTCACTTCACTTTGCCAGGCCTCAGTTCCCTCATCCGGAAAATGGGGGTGAAGACTGGGAGCCCCCCCATGGGACAACGTAATCACCCTGTAACCTCCCCAGCGCTTAGAATGGTGCTTTGCACAGAGTAAGCGCTTAACAAATGCCATCATCATTATGATTATTATCGGCTGGGTGACTTTGGGCGAGTCACTTCACTTTGCCAGGCCTCAGTTCCCTCGTCTGGAAAATGGGGGTGACGACTGGGAGCACCCCCCGTGGGACAACCTGATCACATTGTAACCTCCCCAGCGCTTAGAACGGTGCTTTGCACATAGTAAGCGCTTAACAAATGCCGTCATCATTATGATTATTATCGGCTGGGTGACTGGGAGAGTCACTTCACTTCTCCAGGCCTCAGTTCCCTCGTCTGGAAAATGGGGGTGAAGACTGGGAGCCCCTCCGTGGGACCACCTGATCACCTTGTAACCTCCCCAGCGCTTAGAACAGTGCTTTGCACATAGTAAGCACTTAACAAATGCCACCATCGTTATGATTATTATCAGCTGTGTGACTTTGGGCGAGTCACTTCACTTTGCCAGGCCTCAGTTCCCTCGTCCGGAAAATGGGGGTGAAGACTGGGAGCCCCCCCATGGGACAACCTAATCACCTTGTAACCTCCCCAGCGCTTAGAACGGTGCTTGGCACATAGTAAGTGCTTAACAAATGCCATCATCATTATGATTGTTATCGGCTGGGTGACTTTGGGAGAGTCACTTCACTTCTCCGGGCCTCAGTTCCCTCATCCGGAAAATGGGGGTGAAGACTGGGAGCCCCCCCATGGGACAACCTAATCACCTTGTAACCTCCCCAGCGCTTAGAACGGTGCTTTGCACATAGTAAGCGCTTTACAAATGCCACCATCATTATGAGTGTTATAGGCTGGGTGACTTTGGGTGAGTCACTTCACTTCTCCGGGCCTCAGTTCACTCGTCCGGAAAATGGGGGTGAAGACTGGGAGCCCCCCCATGGGACAACCTAATCACCTTGTAACCTCCCCAGCGCTTAGAACGGTGCTTTGCACATAGTAAGCGCTTAACAAATGCCACCATCATTATGAGTGTTATAGGCTGGGTGACTTTGGGTGAGTCACTTCACTTCTCCGGGCCTCAGTTCACTCGTCCGGAAAATGGGGGTGAAGACTGGGAGCCCCCCCATGGGACAACCTAATCACCTTGTAACCTCCCCAGCGCTTAGAACGGTGCTTTGCACATAGTAAGCGCTTAACAAATGCCACCATCATTATGATTATTATCGGCTGGGTGACTTTGGGTGAGTCACTTCACTTTGCCAGGCCTCAGTTCCCTCATCCGGAAAATGGGGGTGAAGACTGGGAGCCCCTCCGTGGGGCCACCTGATCACCTTGTAACCTCCCCAGCGCTTAGAACAGTGCTTTGCACATAGTAAGCGCTTAACAAATGCCATCATCATTATGATTGTTATCGGCTGGGTGACTTTGGGTGAGTCACTTCACTTCTCCGGGCCTCACTTCCCTCGTCTGGAAAATGGGGGTGAAGACTGTGAGCTCCCCATGGGACAACCTGATCACCTTGTAACCTCCCCAGCGCTTAGAACAGTGCTTTGCACATAGTAAGCGCTTAACAAATACCAACATTATTATTATCTCAGAGAAGCTGCGTGGCTCAGTGGAAAGAGCCCGGGCTTTGGAGTCAGAGGTTGTGGTTTCGAATCCTGGCACCGCCACTT
Organism: Tachyglossus aculeatus; assembly: GCF_015852505.1. Classification (NCBI taxonomy): domain Eukaryota; kingdom Metazoa; phylum Chordata; class Mammalia; order Monotremata; family Tachyglossidae; genus Tachyglossus; species Tachyglossus aculeatus. The sequence goes on along the minus strand of NC_052078.1, from coordinate 2,402,794 downwards.
GTCAGCTGGGTGACTCTGGGCCAGTCACTTCACTTCTCTGGGCCTCAGTGACCTCATCTGGAAAAGGGGGGTGAAGACTGAGCCCCCAGTGGGACAACCTGATCAACTTGTAACCTCTCTGGCGCTCAAAACAGTGCTTTGCGCATAGTAAGCACTTAATAAATGCCATCATTATTATTATTATTCTCTGGGCCTAAGTTGCCTCATCTGTAAAATGGGGATGAAGACTGTGAGCCTCCCATGGGACAACCCTGATTACTTTGTATCCCCCCCAGCGCTTAGAAGAGTGCTCGGCACATAGTAGACGCTTAACAAATACCAACATTATCATCATCATCATTATTATTATTATTATTATTATTATTATTATTATTATTATTATTAAGATGAGCCAGGCTCTGGCCTCTGCAGAACCAACCTTCCAGAGACGCAGCCAGCCACCCTCCCTCAGGTCTACCCTCCATCCCTCCCGCTGCAGAGCCGACCCATTCCCCCTCGTCCTGGGCCCAAAGGAGTCCAAGACCAGTCAGGCTTTGGGGGCTCAACTAGCCGAGCTCCCTCAGGTCTACCCTCCATCCCTCCCGCTGCAGAGCCGCCCCGTTCCCCCCTGTCCTGGGCCCAAGGGAGTCCAAGACCAGTCAGGCTTTGGGGGCCCAGCCAGCCGCCCTCCCTCAGGTCTACCCTCCATCCCTCCCGCTGCAGAGCCGCCCCATTCCCCCTCGTCCTGGGCCCAAGGGAGTCCAAGACCAGTCAGGCTTTGGGGGCTCAACCAGCCGCCCTCCCTCAGGTCTACCCTCCATCCCTCCCGCTGCAGAGCCGTCCCGTTCCCCCTCGTCCTGGGCCCAAGGGAGTCCAAGACCAGTCAGGCTTAGGGGGCCCAGCCAGCCGCCCTCCCTCAGGTCTACCCTCCATCCCTCCCGCTGCAGAGCCGCCCCATTCCCCCTCGTCCTGGGCCCAAGGGAGTCCAAGACCAGTCAGGCTTTGGGGGCCCAGCCAGCCGCCCTCCCTCAGGTCTACCCTCCATCCCTCCCGCTGCAGAGCCGCCCCATTCCCCCTCGTCCTGGGCCCAAGGGAGTCCAAGACCAGTCAGGCTTTGGGGGCCCAGCCAGCCGCTCTCCCTCAGGTCTACCCTCCATCCCTCCAGCTGCACAGCCCCCCCGTTCCCCCTCGTCCTGGGCCTAAGGAAGTCCAAGACCAGTCAGGCTTTGGGGGCTCAGCCAGCCGAGCTCCCTCAGGTCTACCCTCCATCCCTCCCACTGCGTCCAAAACCAGTGAGGCTTTAGAGGCCCAGCCAGCCGAGCTCCAGGTCTACCCTCCATCCCTCCCACTGCAGAACTACCCCATTCCCCCCTGTCCTGGGCCCAAGGGAGTCCAAGACCAGTCAGGCTTTGGGGGCCCAACCAGCCGCCCTCCCTCAGGTCTACCCTCCATCCCTCCCGCTGCAGATCCACCCCGTTCCCCCTCGTCCTGGGCCCAAGGGAGTCCAAGACCAGTCCGGCTTTGGGGGCTCAACCAGCCGAGCTCCCTCAGGTCTACCCTCCATCCCTCCCGCTGCGTCCAAGACCAGTCAGGCTTTAGGGGCCCAGCCAGCCGCCCTCCCTCAGGTCTACCCTCCATCCCTCCCGCTGCGGAACCACAGGGGCCTCCCGCCCCGCCCCCTCGGGGAGGCCGATAAGAGACTGGATTTTCAGGAAGTGGGTTGGCTCCCCTCCCACTCCCGCCCGCCTCCTCCAGTCAGCCCTCCCTGCTTGCCCGCTCTCACCTCTGGCCTTACGGCCCTCTGGCCCGTGAGCCCGCTGCCGGGTAGGGACCGTCTCTAGATGTTGCCGACTTGGACTTCCCAAGCGCTCAGTACAGTGGGCTTTGGAGTCAGAGGTCGTGGGTTCAAATCTCGGCTCTGCCACACGTCTGCTGTGTGACCACGGGCAAGTCACTTCACTTCTCGGAGCCTCAGTTCCCTCATCTGGAAAATGGGGATGACGACTGGGAGCCCCACGTGGGACAACCTGATCACCTTGCATCCCCCCCAGCGCTCAGAACAGTGCTTGGCACGTAGTAAGCGCTTAACAAATGCCATCATCATTATTATTATTATTCATTCAATCGTACGTATTGAGCGCTTACTGTGCGCAGAGCACTGGACTAAGCGCTTGGGAAGGGGAAGTTGGCAACATAATGGAAATAAATTAAGGAGGGATGTGGGCATCATTCATTCATTCATTCAGTCATATTTATTGAGCGCTTACTGTGTGCAGAGCACTGTACTAAGCGCTTGGAAAGTACTAGTTGGCAACATATAGAGACAGTCCCTACTCAACAGCGGGCTCACAGTCTAGAAGGGGGAGACAGACAACAAAACATATTCACAAAATAAAATAAATAGAATAAATCTGTACAAATAAAATAAAGAAATAAATAGAGTCGGGGCGACGCGGAAGGGGGCGGGAGAAGAGGAGAGGGGGGCGCAGTCGGGGAAGGCTTCCCGGAGGAGGAGGCGGGCCTTGGCTAAGGCTTCGGAGAGGGGACGGTGATGGTCGGTGGGATTTAATAATAATAATAATGATGGCATTTGTTAAGCGTCTACTATGTGCAAAGCACTGTTCTAAGCGCTGGGGAGGTTACAAGGTGATAAGGTTGGCCCACGGGGGCTCACAGTCGTCATCCCCATTTTCCAGATGAGGGAACTGAGGCCTAGAGAAGTGAAGTGACTTGCCCAAAGTCACCCAGCTGACAAGTGGCGGAGCCGGAATTCGAACCCGTGACCTCTGACTCCAAAGCCCGGGCTCTTTCCACTGAGCCACACTGCTTCTCTTTCAAGGTGATCAGGTTGTCCCACGGGGGGCTCACAGTCGTCATCCCCATTTTCCAGATGAGGGAACTGAGGTCCAGAGAAGTGAAGTGACTGGCCCAAAGTCACCCAGCTGACAAGGGGCGGAGCCGGGATTTGAACCCACGACCTCTGACTCCAAAGCCCGGGCTCTTTCCACTGAGCCACACTGCTTCTCTTTCAAGGTGATCAGGTTGTCCCACGGGGGGCTCACAGTCGTCATCCCCATTTTCCAGATGAGGGAGCTGAGGCCCAGAGAAGTGAAGTGACTGGCCCAAAGTCACCCAGCTGACAAGGGGCGGAGCCGGGATTCGAACCCAGGACCTCTGACTCCAAAGCCCGGGCTCTTTCCACTGAGCCACGCTGCTTCTCCAGGTCTGAAGTAGGAGGGCGAGCGGGTATCGAATCCCCGTTTTACGGGCGAGGAAACGGGCATGGGGAAGCCAAGTGACTCGCCCTCCCCTCCCCGGGATCCTCCGGCCGCATCTTCCATCCGACAGCGCTTAGAACAGTGCTTCGCACGTAGTAAGCGCTTAACAAACATCATCATTATTATTATTATTATTATTATTACAGCGTGGCTCAGTGGAAAGAGCACAGGCTTTGGAGTCAGAGGTCATGGGTTCGAATCCCGGCTCCGCCACATGTCTGCTGTGTGACCTCGGGCAAGTCACTTAACTTCTCTGAGCCTCAGTTACCTCATCTGGAAAATGGGGATTAAGACTGTGAACCCCACATGGGACAACCTGATCACTTTGTATTCCCCCCCCAGCGCTTAGAACAGTGCTTTGCACATAGTAAGCGCTTAACAAATGCCAACATTATTATTATTATTAACAAACACCATCATTATTATTCTTATTACAGTCTCCCCCCGCCCGCCCCGGGATCCTCCGGCCGCATCTTCCGTCCTACAGCGCTTAGAACAGTGCTTCGCACGTAGTAAGCGCTTAACAAACACCATCATCATTATTATTATTATTATTATTATTATTATTATTGTTACAGTCTCCCCCCGCCCGCCCCGGGATCCTCCGGCCGCATCTTCCGTCCTACAGCGCTTAGAACAGTGCTTTGCACGGTGTAAGCGCTTAACAAACACCATCATTATTATTATTATTATTATTATTACAGTCTCCCCCCGCCCGCCCCGGGATCCTCCGGCCGCATCTTCCGTCCTACAGCGCTTAGAACAGTGTTTTGCACATAGTAAGCGCTTAACAAACAACATCATCATTATTATTATTATTATTATTATTACAGTCTCCCCCCGCCCGCCCCGGGATCCTCCGGCCGCATCTTCCGTCCTACAGCGCTTAGAACAGTGCTTTGCACGTAGTAAGCGCTTAACAAACACCATCCTTACTATTATTATTATTATTATTATTGTTACAGTCTCCCCCGCCCCGCCCTGGGATCCTCTGGCTGCATCTTCCATCCTACAGCGCTTACAACAGTGCTTTGCACGTAGTAAGCGCTTAACAAACATCATCATTATTATTATTATTATTATTATTACAGTCTCCCCCCGCCCGCCCCGGGATCCTCCGGCCGCATCTTCCGTCCTACAGCGCTTAGAACAGTGCTTTGCACGTAGTAAGCGCTTAACAAACACCATCATTATTATTATTATTATTATTATTACAGTCTCCCCCCCCGCCCGCCCCGGGATCCTCCGGCCGCATCTTCTGTCCTACAGCGCTTAGAACAGTGCTTTGCACGTAGTAAGCGCTTAACAAACACCATCATTATTATTATTATTATTATTATTATTATTACAGTCTCCCCCCGCCCGCCCCGGGTTCCTCCGGCCGCATCTTCCGTCCTACAGCGCTTAGAACAGTGCTTTGCACGTAGTAAGCGCTTAAACACCATCATCATCATTATTATCATTATTATTATTATTATTATTATTAGTCTCCCCCCCCCAGCTCCACCAATTGTCAGCTGACTTTGGGCCAGTCACTTCACTTCTCTGTGCCTCAGTTCCCTCATCTGTAACATGGGGATGAAGACCGTGATTCCCCCACGTGGGCCAACCTGATCACCTTGCAACCTCCCCAGCGCTTAGAACGGTGCTTTGCATCATCATCATCATCAATCGTATTTATTGAGCGCTTACTGTGTGCAGAGCACTGTACTGAGCGCTTGGGAAGTACAAATTGGCAACATATAGAGACAGTCCCTACCCACCAGTGGGCTCACAGTCTAAAAGACTGTGCACATAGTAAGCGCTTAATAAATGTCATTCTTATTAACAATAATAATAATAATAATGATGATGGCATTTGTTATGCGCTTACTATGTGCAGAGCACTGTTCTAAGCGCTGGGGGGGATACAAGGTGATCAAGTTGTCCCACGTGGGGCTCACAGTCTTCATCCCCATTTGACAGATGAGGGAACTGAGGCTCAGAGAAGTTAATCAATCAATCAATCAATCAATCGTATTTATTGAGCGCTTACTATGTGCAGAGCACTGTACTAAGCGCTTGGGAAGTACAAATTGGCATCACATAGAGACAGTCCCTACCCAACAGTGGGCTCACAGTCTAAAAGGGGGAGACAGAGAACAGAACCAAACATACCAACAAAATAAAATAAGTAGGATAGAAATGTACAAGTAAAATAAATAAATAAATAAATAAATAAATAAATAGAGTAATAAATATGTACAACCATATATACATATATACAGGTGCTGTGGGGAAGGGAAGGAGGTAAGACGGGGGGATGGAGAGGGGGACGAGGGGGAGAGGAAAGAAGGGGCTCAGTCTGGGAAGGCCTCCTGGAGGAGGTGAGCTCTCAGCAGGGCCTTGAGGGAACTGAGGCTCAGAGAAGTTAAGTGACTTGCTTCTTATTCTTCTATCCCGGGCAGGCCTGGCGGTGCCGGGGGGCACCCGCCCTCCTCCAACCCGGTCAGCGTGCCAGGCCGGGGGCATCTCTGCCAGCTGGGCACCCCAATCCCCGTCTCACCTCCACGTCTCGGGGGCTCCGGGGCGATTCGGCCCACCCGTCAGGGCCGTGCCAGGCCTCGGTTTCCCCCGCCGGCCCCGGCGGTTGCCCGGGGCCGGCGGGGGGGTCAGAGGTCAGGCCGGGGATGGCGGCCGGGTAAGTGGCGCTCAGCATGGGCGCCGGGGATGGAGAGGACGGAGCGGAGGAGCCGCGGGCCGGCCGGCGGGGTGGCGGGCCTCGAACTACCGGTCTCACCTGCCCGGCCTCGGCACCGCCCCGGCCCGCAGCATGCAGAGCCGGAAAGACGGCTTCGGGCCCGGCCCTGCCGACGCCGGGTGGGCCGCCCGGGGCTGGGGGGGACCCCCCCACCGCCACCGCCCCCCAACCCGAACCATCCTCAGCTCGGCTCGGGGCTGGCTGGGGTGCCACCGCGTCCTACTTACCGCCGGGTGACCTTGAGCGGGTCACTGCCCTTCTCCGGGCCTCAGTTCATTCATTCATTCATTCATTCGATCGTATTTACTGAGCGCTTACTGGGTGCAGAGCACTGGACTAAGCGCTCGGGAAGGACAAGTGGGCAACATCAGTTGCCTCATCTTCTAGACTGTGAGCCCACTGTTGGGTAGGGACTGCCTCTATATGTTGCCAACTTGGACTTTCCAAGAGCTTAGTACAGTGCTCCGCACACAGTAAGCGCTCAATAAATACGATTGATTGATTGATCTGCAAAGTGGGGACGGAGACGGAGCGGTCCACGGGGGGACGGGACCCCATCTGCTCGTCTCTAACCTGGTGCTTAGTGCAGTGTCTGGCACATAATAATAATGATGGCATTTGCCATTCATTCATTCATTCATTCAATCGTATTTATTGAGCGCTTACTGGGTGCAGAGCACTGGACTAAGCGCTCGGGAAGGACAAGTTGGCAACATCAGTTGCCTCATCTGCAAAGTGGGGATGGAGACAGAGCGGTCCACGGGGGGACGGGACCCCATCTGCTTGTCTCTAACCTGGCGCTTAGTGCAGTGTCTGGCACATAATAATAATGATGGCATTTGCCATTCATTCATTCACTCATTCATTCAATCGTATTTATTGAGCACTTACTGGGTGCAGAGCACTGGACTAAGCGCTCGGGAAGGACAAGTGGGCAACATCAGTTGCCTCATCTTCTAGACTGTGAGCCCACTGTTGGGGAGGGACTGTCTCTATATGTTGCCAACTTGGACTTCCCAAGCGCTTAGTACAGTGCTCTGCACACACTAAGCGCTCAATAAATACGATTGATTGATTGATCTGCAAAGTGGGGACGGAGACAGAGCGGTCCACGGGGGGACGGGACCCCATCTGCTTGTCTCCAACCCGGCGCTCAGTGTAGTGTCTGGCACATAATAATAATGATGGCATTAGTTATTCATTCATTCGTTCATTCAATCGTATTTATTGAGCGCTTACTGGGTGCAGAGCACTGAACTAAGCGCTCGGGAAGGACAAGTGGGCAACGTCAGTTGCCTCATCTGCAAAGTGGGGACGGAGACGGAGCGGTCCACGGGGGGACGGGACCCCATCTGCTCGTCTCCAACCCTGTGCTCAGTGCAGTGTCTGGCACATAATAATAATGATGGCATTTGCCATTCATTCATTCGTTCATTCGATCGTATTTATTGAGCGCTTACTGGGTGCAGAGCACTGGACTAAGCGCTCGGGAAGGACAAGTGGGCAGCATCAGTTGCCTCATCTTCTAGACTGTGAGCCCACTGTTGGGGAGGGACTGTCTCTATATGTTGCCAACTTGGACTTCCCAAGCGCTTAGTACAGTGCTCTGCACACACTAAGCGCTCAATAAATACGATTGATTGATTGATCTGCAAAGTGGGGACGGATACAGAGCGGTCCACAGGGGGACGGGACCCCATCTGCTCGTCTCCAACCCGGCGCTCAGTGCCACGTCTGGCACATAATAATAATGATGGCATTTGTTATTCATTCATTCGTTCATTCAATCGTATTTATTGAGCGCCTACTGAGTGCAGAGCACTGGACTAAGCGCTCGGGAAGGACAAGATGGCAACATCAGTTGCCTCATCTGCAAAGTGGGGACGGAGACGGAGCGGTCCACGGGGGGAAGAGACCCCATCTGCTCGTCTCCAACCCGGCGCTCAGTGCAGTGTCTGGCACATAATAATAATGATGGCATTTGTTATTCATTCATTCGTTCATTCAATCGTATTTACTGAGCGCTTACTGGGTGCAGAGCACTGGACTAAGCGCTCGGGAAGGACAAGTGGGCAACGTCAGTTGCCTCATCTTCTAGACTGTGAGCCCACTGTTGGGTAGGGACTGTCTCTACATGTTGCCAACTTGGACTTCCCAAGCGCTTAGCACAGTGCTCTGCACACAGTAAGCGCTCAATAAATATGATTGACTGATTGATTGATTGATCTGCAAAGTGGGGACGGAGACAGAGCGGTCCACGGGGGGACGGGACCCCATCTGCTCGTCTCCAACCCGGCGCTCAGTGCAGTGTCTGGCACATAATAATACTGATGGCATTTGTTATTCATTCATTCGTTCATTCGATCGTATTTATTGAGTGCTTACTGCTGCAGAGCACTGGACTAAGCGCTTGGGAAGGACAAGTTGGCAACATATAGAGACGGTCCCTACTCAACTATGTGCCAAGCACCGCTCTAAGCGCTGGGGAGGTTACAAGGTGATCAGGTTGTCCCACGGGGGGCTCAAACTCTTCATCTCCATTTTAATAATAATAATAATAATAATGGCATTTATTAAGCGCTTACTATGTGCCAAGCACTGTTCTAAGCGCTGGGGAGGATACAAGGTTATGAGGTTGTCCCACAGGGAGCTCACAGTCTTCATCCCCATTTTAATAATAATAATAATAATAATAATAATAATGATGGCATTTGTTAAATGCTTACTATGTGCAGAGCACTGTTCTAAGCGCTGTGGGGGGGGTACCAGATGATCAAATTGTCCCCCGTGGGGCTCACAGTCTTAATCCCCATTTTACAGATGAGGGAACTGAGGCTCAGAGAAGTGACTTGCCCAAGGTCACACAGCAGACAGGTGGCAGAGCCAGAATTCGAACCCATGACCTCAGACTCCAAAGCCCGGGCTCTTTCCACTGAGCCACGCTGAGGGAACAGAGGCCCAGAGAAGTGAAGTGACTCGCCCAAGGACACACAGCTGACATGCGGTGGAGGCGGGATTTGAACCCATGACCTCTGGCTCCCAAGCCCGGGCTCTTTCCGCTGAGCCACGCTGAGGGAACAGAGGCCCAGAGAAGTGAAGTGACTCGCCCAAGGACACACAGCTGACATGCGGCGGAGGCGGGATTTGAACCCATGACCACAGACTCCCAAGCCCGGGCTCCTTCCGCTGAGCCACGCTGCTTCCCATAGTAAAAGCACTTAACAAATATTGTAATGAGAAGTGGTGTGGCTCAGTGGAAAGAGCCCGGGCTTGGGAGTCAGAGGTCATGGGTTCGAATCCCAGCTCCGCCACATGTCTGCTGTGTGATCTTGGGCAAGTCACTTCGCTTCTCTGTGCCTCAGTTCCCTCATCTGTCAAATGGGGATGGAGACTGTGAGCCCCCCTGTGGGACAACCTAATCACCTTGTAACCTCCCCAGTGCTTAGAACGGTGCTTGGCACATAGTAAGCGCTTAACAAATGCCATTATTATTATTATTATTATTATTATTATGACTTGGGATGAGAAGGAAAGGCCTTGGAATTCCCTTAGGGAGGCCGGAATGGACATGGTGTGGGGAGGGAATTGGGGAAGGGCTGCAGGGTCTGACCCCCCCCCCCCAAAAAAAAGGCATCTGACCTTTGACCCTGACCTCAGCCAGCCAGGCAGGAGGAACGCGCCACAATCAATCAATCAATCGTATTTACTGAGCGCTTACTGTGTGCAGAGCACTGGACTAAGCGCTTGGGAAGTACAAGTGGGCAACATCTAGAGACAGTCCCTACCCACCAGTGGGCTCACAGTCGAAAAGGGGGAGACAGAGAACAAAACCAAACATACTAACAAAATAAAATCAATAGAATAGATATCATCATCAATCGTATTTATTGAGCGCTTACTGTGTGCAGAGCACTGTACTAAGCGCTTGGGAAGTACAAGTTGGCAACATATAGAGACAGTCCCTACCCAACAGTGGGCTCACAGTCTAACAGTGGGCTCACAGTCTAAAAGATATGTTCTAAAAGGGAAGCAGCGTGGCTCAGTGGAAAGAGCCCGGGCTTTGGAGTCAGAGGTCATGGGTTCGAATCCAGGCTCCGCCACATGCCTGCTGTGTAGCCTTGGGCAAGTCACTTCACTTCTCTGAGCCTGTTAACAGTGCTAGAGAAGCAGCATGGCTCAGTGGAAAGAGCCTGGGCTTTGGAGTCAGAGGTCATTGGTTCGAATCCCGGCTCCGCCACATGTCTGCTGTGTGACCTTGGGCAAGTCACTTCACTTCTCTGAGCCTCAGTTACCTCATCTGTAAAATGGGGATTAAGACTGTGAGCCCCACGTGGGACAACCTGATCACTTTGTATCCCCCCAAGCGCTTCGAACAGTGCTTTGCACATAGTAAGCGCTTAACAAATGCCAACATTATTATTATTATTATTATGTACAAGTAAAATAAATAGAGTAATAAATATGTACAAACATATATACATATACCACCTGGAAGGAGAGTGAGCCTGTGAGGTTGGCACTGCCCCTGGGGTTTCCATGGCAACCCCTGGCCCCGTGGCCCCCAGTCTCCTTGGTAACCCTGGGATTACCCTCTGGCGTCTCCATGGCAACCTCTGGAATTGCCCCCTGTGGTTTCTATGGGAATCCGCTCGCCCCCCACCCGCAATTTCTCGCTTCTTGGGTCCTGCCCCGGGCCCTGCCTTGATTTCCCTGGTTACCCCCCTCTGCCCCCAAGATGGGTGGGCACATTGGAAGGGGATGGGCCCCCTTTTGGGGGGGCGGGAGGCAGGTTCCCTGCGCACCCCCCTCCCTCCCATCACCCCCAAACTCCTAGTTGGCTCATGAAATCCCCCCTCTCCAAATCACCCTCCCTGCCCCAGCCTGGCCGTCCTCGGGGGGTAAGATTCATTCATTCATTCAATCGTATTTATTGAGCGCTTACTGTGTGCACTGTACTAAGCGCTTGGGAAGTCCAAGTTGGCAACAGATAGAGACGGTCCCTACCCAACAGCGGGCTCACAGTCGAGAAGGGATGGTCTCCGGATAATAATAATAATTAATGATGGCATTTGTTAAGCGCTTACTACGTGCCAAGCACTGTTCTAAGCGCTGGGGAGGTTACAAGGTGATCAGGTGGTCCCACGGGGGGCTCACAGTCTTCATCGCCATTTTCCAGATGAGGGAACTGAGGCCCAGAGAAGTGAAGCGACTCGCCCAAAGTCACCCAGCTGACAATTGGCAGAGCCGGGATTTGAACCCATGACCTCTGACTCCCAAGCCCGGGCTTTTCTACTGAGCCACACTGCTTCTTCTGGCACAACCCCACAAATATTGCATCCCCCTCCAGTGCTTAGAACAGTGCTTTGCACATAGTAAGCGCTTAACAAATACCATTATTATTATTATTATCATTATTATTATTAATATCTGCCTCCCCATCCGGGCCGTCAGCTTGTTGTGGGCAGGGAATGTGTCTATTTATTGTTGCATCGTCCTCCCCAAGTGTTTAGTCCAGTGCTCTGCACACAGGAGGCGCTCAATAAATACGACTGAATGAATGAACAAATACCAGCGCTTAGAACAGTCCAGCGCTTAGAACCATGCTCTGCACGTAGTAAGCGCTTAACAAATACCATCATCATTATTATTACCACAATTCTGACTAAACGAGGGCCGCCATCATTATTATTATCATTATTATTATTACCACAATTCTTATTAAACGAGGGCTGCCATCATTATTATTATAACCACAGTTCTGATTACTGGGCTGCCATTATTATTATTATTATTACCACAATTCTGATTAAACGAGGGCTGCCATCATCATTATTATTATTATTACCACAATTCTGATTAAACGAGGGCTGCCATCATTATCATTATTATTACCACAATTCTGATTAAACGAGGGCTCCCATCATCGTTATTATTATCACCACAATTCTTATTAAATGAGGGCTGCCAACATTATCATTATCATTATTACCACAATTCTTATTAAACAAGGGCTGCCATCATTATTATTATTATTACCACAATTCTTATTAAACAAGGGCTGCCATCATTATTATCATTATTATTATTACCACAATTCTGATTACTGGGCTGCCATTATTATTATTATTACAATTATTATAATAATTATTATTATTACCACAATTCTGATTAAACGAGGGCTGCCATCATTATCATTATTACCATAATTCTGATTAAACGAGGGCTCCCATCATTGTTATTATTATCACCACAATTCTTATTAAATGAGGGCTGCCAACACTATCATTATCATTATTATTACAATTCTGATTAAATGAGGGCTGCCATCATTGTTATTATTATTACCACAATTCTGATTAAACGAGGGCTGCCATCATTATCATTATTATTACCACAATTCTGATTAAACGAGGGCTGCCATTATTGTTATTATTATTACCACAATCCAGATTAAACGAGGGCTGCCATCATTACTATCATTATTATTACTACAATTCTGATTAAATGGGGGCTGCCATCATTGTTATTATTATTATTATTATTATTATTATTATTATTATTATCACCACAATCCTGATTAAACAAGGGCTGCCATCATTACCATCATCATTATTACCACAATTCTGTTTGAACGAGGGCTCCCATCATCATTATTATTATTATAACCACAATCCTGATTAAACGAGGGCTGCCATCATTATTATTATTATTATCATCATTATTATTATCACAATTCTGATTAAATGAGGGCTACCATTATTATTATTATTATTATTATTACTATTATTATTATTACTAGTACCACAATTCTGATTAAACGAGGGCTGAGTGGGGGTGCCCCACAGAGACTTTTGGGCGGGAAGGGGGAACTTCACTTCTCTGGGCCTCAGTTCCCTCATATGGAAAATGGGTATGAAGACTATGAGCCCCACGGGGGACAACCTGATCACCTTGTAACCTCCCCAGCGATTAGAACAGTGCTTTGCACATAGTAAGCGCTTAATAAATGCCATCATCATTATTATTATTATTATTCTCTGGGCCTCAGTGACCTCATCTGTAAAATGGGGATGAAGACTGTGAGCCCCCCGTGGGACAACCTGATCCCCCTTTAACCTCCCCAGTGCTTAGAACAGTGCTTGGCACATAGTAAGCGCTTAATAAAAGCCATCATTATTATTATTATTATTGTTATTATTATTATTATTATTATCTTGAGACTCAGGGGGCGACCAGAAGTCGGGTGCCCAGAAATCCCCCCGCCCCTCTCGGTCTGCCCCCTGCCCAGTGGGCACCATTCATTCATTCCATCGTATTTATTGAGCGCTTGCTGTGTGCAGAGCACTGTACTAAGCGCTTGGGAAGTTCAAGTTGGCAAAATATAGAGACGGTCCCTACCCAATAGCGGGCACCATTCATTCACTCATTCATTCAATCGTATTTCTTGAGCGCTTACTGTGTGCAGAGTACTGTACTAAGCGCTTGGGAAGTCCAAGTTGGCAACATCTAGAGACGGTCCCTACCCAACAGCGGGCACCATTCATTCATTCATCTTTATTGAGCGCTTACTGTGTGCAGAGCACTGTTCTAAGCACTTGGGAAGTCCAAGTTGGCAACATATAGAAACGGTCCCTACCCAACAGTGGGCACCATTCATTCATCTTTATTGAGCGCCTACTGTGTGCAGAGCACTGGACTAAGCGCTTGGCAAGTCCAAGCTGGCAACACATAGAGACGGTCCCTACCCAACAGCGGGCACCATTCATTCATCTTTATTGAGCACTTACTGTGTGCAGAGCACTGTACTAAGCGCTTGGGAAGTACAAGTTGGCAACAGATAGAGATGGTCCCTACCCAACAGCGGGCACCATTCATTCATTCATTCATTCCATCGCCTTTATTGAGCGCCTACTGTGTGCAGAGCACTGTACTGAGCGCTTGGGAAGTCCAAGTTGGCAACATATAGAGACGGTCCCTACCCAACAGCAGGCACCATTCATTCACTCATTCATTCATTCATTCCATTGCCTTTATTGAGCACCTACAGTGTGCAGAGCACTGTACTAAGCGCTTGGGAAGTCCAAGCTGGCAACACATAGAGACGGTCCCTACCCAACAGCAGGCACCATTCATTCATTCAATCATCCTCACTGAGCGCTTACTGTGTGCAGAGCACTGTACTAAGCGCTTGGGAAGTCCAAGCTGGCAACATCTAGAGACGGTCCCTACCCAACAGCGGGCACCGTTCATTCATTCCATCACCTTTATTGAGCACCTACTGTGTGCAGAGCACTGTACTAAGCGCTTGGGAAGTCCAACCTGGCAACATCTAGAGACGGTCCCTACCCAACAGTGGGCACCATTCATTCATTCATCTTTATTGAGCGCCTACTGTGTGCAGAGCACTGGACTAAGCGCTTGGGAAGTCCAAGTTGGCAACATATAGAAACGGTCCCTACCCGACAGCGGGCACCATTCATTCATTCAATCGTGTTTATGGAGCGCTTCCTGTGTGCAGAGCACTGTACTAAGCGCTTGGGAAGTACAAGTTGGCAACATCTAGATCCCGGTCCCTACCCCACAGCGGGCACCAGAGCGGGATGCCAAGCCAGGGCCTGGGCGGGCGGTGGGCGAAGGGAGCCGCGGATGCCCCGGCGCCGGGCGAGGCGGGCGAGGCGGGCAGGGCCGAGGGAGGCCACCTCCGCCGCATACCGGGCCCCACCCGGAGAAACTGGTTTGGCTATGGGCTGGGCACCCCTGGGTGACTGACCTCCCCTTAACCCCGTGACTCAATGCCAGCTGAAGGGGGGCACAGGCACGACGGGCGTCCCCCACCCACCCAGCAGCCGATCAGTCGTATTTACTGGGTGCAGAGCGCTGTGCTAAGCGCTTGTCTTATTATTATTATTATTACTAATTTCTAATTACTAAATAATTACTAATTATAATAACTAATTATTATAATCTCCTCACCGTACCTCGCTCTAGCCTGTCCCGCCATCGACCCCCGGCCCACGTCATACCCCGGGCCCGGAATGCCCCCATCCCTCTGCCCACCCGCCAAGCTCGCTCTCCTCCTCCCTTCAAGACCCTACTGAGAGCTCACCTCCTCCAGGAGGCCTTCCCAGACTGAGCCCCTTCCTTCCTTTCCCCCTCGTCCCCCTCTCCATCCCCCCCATCTTACCTCCTTCCCTTCCCCACAGCACCTGTATATATGGATATATGTTTGTACAGATTTATTACTCTATTTATTTTACTTGTACATATCTTTTCTATTTATTTTATTTTATTAGTATGTTTGGTTTTGTTCTCTGTCTCCCCCTTTTAGACTGTGAGCCCGCTGTTGGGTAGGGACTGTCTCTAGATGTTGCCAATTTGTACTTCCCAAGCGCTTAGTACAGTGCTCTGCACATAGTAAGCGCTCAATAAATACGATTGATGATGATGATGATGATGGTTACTAGTACCACAACTCTGATTAAACGAGGGCTGAGTGGGGGTGCCCCACAGAGACTTTTGGGGGGGAAGGGGGAACTTCACTTCTCTGGGCCTCAGTTCCCTCATCTGGAAAATGGGTGTGAAGACTACGAGCCCCACGGGGGACAACCTGATCACCTTGTAACCTCCCCAGTGCTTAGAACAGTGCTTTGCACATAGTAAGCGCTTAATAAATGCCATCATCATTATTATTATTATTCTCTAGGCCGTGAGCCCGCTGTTGGGTAGGGGCCTTCCCTATCTGGTGCCAACCTGGACTTCCCAAGCGTTTAGTCCAGTGCTCTGCCCACAGGAAGCGCTCAATAAATGGGCGTCGGAGGTCATGGGTTCCGATCCCAGCTGGGTGACTTTGGGCGAGTCACTTCGCTTCTCTGGGCCTCAGGTCCCTCACCTGGAAAATGGGGATGAAGATTGGGAGCCCACCCGTGGGACAGCCTGATCACCCTGTATCTCCCCCAGCGCTTAGTACAGTGCCTGGCACATAGTAAGCGCTTAACAAATACCATCATTATTATTGTTCTCTGGGTCTCAGTTCCCTCATCCGTAAAATGGGGATTAAGAGTGTGAGCCCCATGTGGGACTGAGCTCAACCGGACAAACTTGTATCTTACCCAGCGCTTAGTACAGTGCCTGGCACATAGTAAGTGCTTAACAAATACCATTATTATTATTAATAATATTCTCTGGGCCTCAGTTCCCTCATCTGTAAAATGGGGATTAAGACTGTGAGCCCCACGTGGGACCAGGTTCAATCTGACAAACTTGTATCTTACCCAGCGCTTAGTACAGTGCCTGGCACATAGTAAGTGCTTAACAAATACCATTATTATTATTGTTATTAGTAATATCCTCTGGGCCTCAGTTCCCTCATCTGTCAAATGGGGATGGAGACTGTGAGCCTCCCGTGGGACAACCTGATCACCTTGTAACCACCCCAGCGCTTAGAACAGTGCTTGGCACATAGTAAGCGCTTCATAAATGCCATCACTATTATTATTATTATCCTCCGTCCGACAGCCCCCTCCCGCTGTTCTGCCTCGTCCCCTCGGGGTGTATGCCAGTCATTCACTCCTTCATTCAGTCGTATTTATTGAGCGCTTACTGTGTGCACTGTACTAAGCGCTTGGGAAGTCCAAGTTGGCAACATCTAGAGCCGGTCCCTACCCCACAGTGGGCTCACAGGCTAGAAGGGGGAGACGGACGACAAAACAAAACACTGAGACGGGTGTCCTTCATTCATTCAATCGTATTTATTGAGCGCTTACTGTGTGCAGAGCACTGGACTAAGCGCTTGGGAAGTACAAGTCGGCAACATACAGAGACGGTCCCTACCCAACAGTGGGCTCACAGGCTAGAAGGGGGAGACGGAGAACAAAACAAAACATATTAACAAAATAAAATAAATAGAATAGATAGGCACAAGTAAAATAGAGTAATAAATAGAGTAATAATAATAATAATAATAATAGAGTAACCCAGGATTTGGACAGATCCCCCAATGGGCCCAACCTAAATAATCCTGATAATAATGGTAAATGTTAAGCGCTTACTATCAATCAGTCAATCAATCAATCATATTTATTGAGCGCTTCCTGTGTGCAGAGCACTGTACTAAGCGCTTGGGAAGTCCAAGTCGGCAACATCTAGAGACGGTCCCTACCCGACAGCGGGCTCACGGCCTAGAAGGGGGAGACGGACGACAAAGCAAAACATGGAGACGGGTGTCGAGTGCTTACTGTGTGCAGAGCACTGTACTAAGCGCTTGGGAAGTCCAAGTCGGCAACATATAGAGACGGTCCCCTACCCAACAACGGGCTCACGGTCTAGAAGGGGGAGACGGACGACAAAACCAAACACGTGGATGGGTGTTGAGTGCTTACTGTGTGCAGAGCACTGGACTACTACTACTACTACTACTAATAATAATAATGATGGCATTTATTAAGCGCTTACTATGTGCAAAGCACCGTTCTAAGCGCCGGGGAGGTTACAAGGTGATCAGGCTGTCCCACGGGGGGCTCACAGTCTTCATCCCCCTTTCCCAGGTGAGGTCACTGAGTCCCAGAGAAGTGAAGTGACTCGCCCAAAGTCACGCAGCTGACAAGTGGCGGAGCCGGGATTTGAACCCACGACCTCTGACTCCAAAGCCCGGGCTCTTTCCACTGAGCCACGCTGCTTCTCTACTAAGCACTTGGGATGTCCAAATTGGCAACATATTCATTCATTCAATCGTATTTATTGAGCGCTTACTGTGTGCAGAGCACTGTTCTAAGTGCTTGGGAAGTCCAAGTTGGCCACATATAGTGATGGTCCCGGCCCAACAGCAGGCACCATTCATTCATTCATTCACTCATTTATTCATTCAATCGTATTTATTGAGCGCTTACTGTGTGCAGAGCACTGGACTAAGCGCTTGGGAAGGACAAGTTGGCAACATATAGTGATGGTCCCGACGCAACAGCAGGCACCATTCATTCATTCATTCACTCATTCATTCGTTCAATCGTATTAATTGAGTGCTTACTGTGTGCAGAGCACTGGACTAAGCGCTTGGGAAGGACAAGTTGGCAACATCTAGAGACGGTCCGTACCCAACAGTGGGCACCATTCATTCAATCAATCGTATTTATTGAGCGCTTACTGTGTGCAGAGCACTGGACTAAGCGCTTGGGAAGTACAAGTTGGCAACATATAGAAACGGTCCCTACCCAACAGCAGGCACCATTCATTCATTCAATCATATTTATTGAGCGCTTCCTGTGTGCAGAGCACTGTACTAAGTGTTTGGGAAGTCCAAGTTGGCAACATCTAGAGACGGTCCCTACCCAACAGCGGCCACCATTCATTCAATCGTATTTACTGAGCGCTTCCTGTGTGCAGAGCACTGGACTAAGCGCTTGGGAAGTCCAAGTTGGCAACATAGAGAGACGGTCCCTACCCGACAGCGGGCACCATTCATTCATTCATTCAATCGTATTTATTGAGCGCTTACTGTGTGCAGAGCACTGGACTAAGCGCTTGGGAAGTCCAAGTTGGCAACATAGAGAGACGGTCCCTACCCGACAGCGGGCACCATTCATTCATTCAATCGTATTTATTGAGCGCTTACTGTGTGCAGAGCACTGGACTAACCGCTTGGGAAGTACCAGTTGGCGACATATAGAGACGGTCCCTACCCAACAGTGGGCACCATTCATTCATTCATTCATTCAATCGTATTTATTGAGCGCTTACTGTGTGCAGAGCACTGTTCTAAGCGCTTGGGAAGTCCAAGTTGGCAACATAGAGAGACGGTCCCTACCCAACAGCGGGCACCATTCATTCATTCATTCAGTCGTATTTATTGAGCGCTTACTGTGTGCAGAGCACTGTTCTAAGCGCTTGGGAAGTCCATGTTGGCAACATATAGAGACGGTCCCTCTCCAACAGCGGGCTCACGGCCTAGAAGGGGCTGGGCAGACTGGGCCGGGATCCTGGGTGCGAATCCAGACGGGGTGGCAGGGTTTGGGGGGCGGCGGGGCCGGGCCCCGGCCCCTTTAAGAGCCTACCGGAAGCGTGGGTTTCATCAGCCCATCCTGCCAGCCCCGGGTGGAGAGGGGGGTTGGCAGGGGAGGAGGCCGGTTTCCTGGCTTTGTTTCCAGGGCCCGAGTGCGAGGCCCCCGCCCCGTCTGCCTGGGGCCCAGAGGACGGGCGTTCAGTTCCTCTCCCAGCCTGGGAGTCAGAGGTCATGGGTTCGAATCCCGGCTCCGCCAACCGTCAGCTGGGTGACCTGGCGCGGGTCGCTTCCCTTCTCTGGGCCTCAGTTCCCTCATCTGTCAAATGGGGGGGAAGACTTTGAACCCCCCCCCGTGGGACAACCTCATCACCTTGTAACCTCCCCAGCGCTTAGAACAGTGCTTTGCACATAGTAAGCGCTTAATAAAAAGGCCAACATTATTATTATTAAAATGGAGATGAAGACTGTGAGCCCCCCCCCGTGGGACAACCTCATCACCTTGGGTCTTGGTACGTAGTAAGCGCTTAATAGAGAAGCGGCGTGGCTCAGTGGAAAGAGCCCGGGCTCGGGAGTCAGAGGTCGTGGTTCAATCAATCAATCAATCAATCAATCGTATTTATTGAGCGCTTACTATGTGCAGAGCACTGTACTAAGCGCTTGGGAAGTACAAATTGGCAACATCTAGAGACAGTCCCTACCCAACAGTGGGCTCACAGTCTAAAAGGGGGAGACAGAGAACAAAACCAAACATACTAACAAAGTAAAATAAATAGAATAGATAGGTACAAGTAAAATAAATAAATAAATAAATAGAGTAATAAATATGCACAAACATATATACATATATACAGGTTCGAATCCCGGCTCTGCCAATGGTCAGCTGGGTGACTTTGGGCAAGTCACTTCACTTCTCTGGGCCTCAGTTCCCTCATCTGGAAAATGGGGATGAAGACCGGGAGCCCCACGGGGGACAACCTCATCACCTTGTCACCTCCCTGGCATTTAGAACAGTGCTTTGCACATAGTAAGCGCTTAATAAATGCCATTATTACTATTATTATTATTATTACTGACTCCTGTCTACGCTTGTCATGGGGATGAAGACTGTGAGCCCCCCGTGGGACAACCTGATCACCTTATAACCTCCCCAGCGCTTAGAACAGTGCTTTGCACATAGTAAGCGCTTAATAAATACCATCATTATTATTATTATTATTTGGGCCTCGGTTCCCTCATCTGTCAAATGGGGACAAAGACTGTGAGCCCCCCGTGGGACAACCTGATCACCCTGTAACCTCCCCAGCGCTTAGAACAGTGCTTTGCACATAGTAAGCGCTTAACAAATACCATCATTGTTATTAACTTCTCTGTGCCTCAGTTTCCTCATCTGTCAAATGGGGATGAAGACCGTGAGCCCCATCGGGGACCACCTGATGACCCTGTATCTCCCCGGGCGCTTAGAACAGTGCTCGGCACACAGTAAGCGCTCAATAAATACGATTGATTGATTGATTGATTGATAGTAAGCGCTCAACGAACACCAAAATTATTATTAACTCCGGAAGCCCAACGGCGTCAGCCAAAATCACCCAAGGAGGAAATTCACGCCAAGCCTCCCCGCCACAATAGAAGTCCCCTGTGATGAGCGAAAGCAGACACTTTTCACACATTTGTCGGGGAAGGGGAGGGGCGGTGCTGGTCTCTGGGGGACCTACTACAGAGCAAGCGCTTAGTACAGTGCTCTGCACACAGTCGGCGCTCAATAAATACGCCTGAATGAATGAATGACCCGGAAACAGATGTGAGTAATAATAATAATAATAATGATGATGGCATCTGTTAAGCGCTTACTATGTGCCAAGCACTGTTCTAAGCACTGGGGATCAGGTTGTCCCGCGTGGGGCTCACGGTCTTAACCCCCATTTTCCAGATGAGGGAACTGAGGCCCAGAGAAGTGACGTGACTTGCCCACGGTCACACAGCTGACAGTTGGCGGAGCCGGGATTCGAACCCATGACCTCTGACTCCCAAGCCCAGGCTCTTTCCACTGAGCCACGCTGCTTCTCGTTACCTTGAGTAGGGGGAGGGAGGGAGTAATAATAATAACTGTGGCGTTTGTTAAGCGCTTACTACGTGCCAGGCACTGTATTAAGTGCCAGGGTGGATACAAGATCAATCAATCAATCAATCAAATTTATTGAGCCCTTACTGCGTGAAAAACACTGTACTGAACGATTGGGAGGAAACAACAGATTCATTCATTCATCATATTTATTGAGCGCTTCCTGTGGGCAGAGCACTGTACTGAATGCTTGGGAGAGAACAATCTATTCATTCATTCATCATATTTATTGAGCACCTCCTGCGTGCAGAGCACTGTACTGGACGCTTGGGAGAAAACAATCTATTCATTCATTCATCATATTTATTGAGCACCTCCTGCGTGCAGAGCACTGTACTGAACGCTTGGGAGAGAACAATCTATTCATTCATTCATCATATTTATTGAGCACCTCCTGCGTGCAGAGCACTGTACTGAACGCTTGGGAGAGAACAATCTATTCATTCATTCATCATATTTATT